>NC_092729.1:70073009-70428009 GCF_047496885.1 Scyliorhinus torazame
CACCACACAGCCAGCACTGTCAGTGCTCCCCCACACAGCCAGCACCGTCAGTGCTCCCCCACACAGCCAGTACTGTCAGTGCTCACCCACACAGCCTGCACCGTCAGTGCACCCCCCACACTGCCAGCACTGTAAGTGCTCCCCCACACAGCCAGCACTGTCAGTGCTCCCCACCACAGCCAGCACTGTCGGTGCTCGCCCAACACAGCCAGCACTGTCAGTACTCCCAGCACACAGACAGCACTGTCAGTGCTCCCACCACACGGCCAACACTGTCAGTGCCCCCCTCAAACAGCCAGCACTGTCAGTTCTCCCTCCACACTGCCAACAGTGTCAGTGCTCCCCCACAAAGCCAGCTCTGTCAGTGCTCCCCCACACAGCCAGCACTGTCTGTGCTCCCTCTCACAGCCAGCACTGTCAGTGCTCCCCCACACACAGCCAGCACTGTCAGTGCTCCCCCACACAGCCAGCACTGTCAGTGCTCCCCCACACAGCCAGTACTGTCAGTGCTCCCCGACACAGCCAGCACTGTCAGTGCTCCCACCACACAGCCAGCACTGACTGTGCTCCTCCCACACAGCCAGCACTGTCAGTGCTCCCCCCACACGGCCAGCACTGTCAGTGCTCCCCCCACACAGCCAGCACTGTCAGTGCTCCCCCACACAGCCAGGACTGTCAGTGCTCCCCCCACACAGCCAGCACTGTCAGTGCTCCCCCCACACAGCCAGGACTGTCAGTGCTCCCCCACACAGCCAGCACTGTCAGTGCTCCACCCACACAGCCAGCACTGTCAGTGCTCCCCCCACACGCAGCCAGCACTGTCAGTGCTACCCCACACAGCCAGCACTGTCAGTGCTTCACACACAGCCAGGACTGTCAGTGCTCCCCGACACAGCCAGGACAGTCAGTGCTTCCCCACACAGCCAGCACTGTCAGTGCTCCCCAACACAGCCAACACTGTCAGTGCTCCCCCACACAGCCAACAGTGTCAGTGCTCCCCCCACACAGCCAGCACTGTCAGTGCCCCCACCACACAGCCAGGACTGTCAGTGCTCCCCCCACACAGCCAGCACTGTCAGTGCTCCCCCACACAGCCAACAGTGTCAGTGCTCCCCCCACACAGCCAGCACTGTCAGTGCCCCCACCACACAGCCAGCACTGTCAGTGCTCCCCCACACACAGCCAGCACTGTCAGTGCACCCCCACACAGCCAGCACTGTCTGTGCTCCCTCACACAGCCAGCCCTGTCAGTGCTCCCCCCACACAGCCAGTACTGTCAGTGCTCCCCCCACACAACCAGCACTGTCAGTGCTCCCCCCACACAGCCAGCCCTGTCAGTGCTCCCCCCACACAGCCAGCCCTGTCAGTGCTCCCCCCACACAGCCAGCACTGTCAGTGCTCCCCCCACACAGCTAGCACTGTCAGTGCACCCCCACACAGCCAGTACTGTCAGTGCTCCCCCACACAGCCAGCACTGTCAGTGCTCCCCCCACACAGCCAGCACTGTCAGTGCTCCCCCACACAGCCAGCACTGTCAGTGCTCCCCCACACAGCCAGCACTGTCTGTGCACCCCCACACAGCCAGCACTGTCAGTGCTCCCACCTCACAGCCAGCACTGTCAGTGCTCCCTCACACAGCCAGCACTGTCAGTGCACCCCCACACAGCCAGCACTGTCAGTGCTCCCACCTCACAGCCAGCACTGTCAGTGCTCCCCCAAACACAGCCAGCACTGGCAGTGCACCCTCACACAGCCAGCACTGTCAGTGCTCCCCCACACAGCCAGGACTGTCAGTGCTCCCCCCACACGGCCAGCACTGTCAGAGCTCCCCCCACACAGCCAGCACTGTCTGTGCTCCCTCACACAGCCAGTACTGTCAGTGCTCCCCGACACAGCCAGCACTGACAGTGCTCCCCCACACAGCCAGCACTGTCAGTGCACCCCCACACAGCCAGCACTGTCTGTGCTCCCTCACACAGCCAGCACTGTCAGTGCTCCCCGACACAGCCAGGACAGTCAGTGCTCCCCCACACAGCCAGCACTGTCAGTGCTCCCCCCACACAGCCAGCACTGTCAGTGCTCCCCCACACAGCCAGGACTGTCAGTGCTCCCCCAACACAGCCAGCACTGTCAGTGCTCCCCCCACACAGCCAGCACTGTCAGTGCTCCCCCACACAGCCAACAGTGTCAGTGCTCCCCCACACAGCCAGCACTGTCAGTGCACCCACACACAGCCAGCACTGTCAGTGCTCCCCCACACACAGCCAGCACTGTCAGTGCACCCCCACACAGCCAGCACTGTCTGTGCTCCCTCACACAGCCAGCACTGTCAGTGCTCCCCCACACAGCCAGTACTGTCAGTGCTCCCCGACACAGCCAGGACAGTCAGTGCTCCCCCACACAGCCAGCACTGTCAGTGCTCCCCCCACACATCCAGCACTGTCAGTGCTCCCCCACACAGCCAGCACTGTCAGTGCTCCCACCTCACAGCCAGCTCTGTCAGTGCTCCCCCAAACACAGCCAGCACTGGCAGTGCTCCCCCCACACATCCAGCACTGTCAGTGCTCCCCCACACAGCCAGGACTGTCAGTGCTCCCCCCACACAGCCAGCACTGTCAGTGCTCCCCCCACACAGCCAGCACTGTCAGTGCTCCCCCACACAGCCAGCACTGTCAGTGCTCCCCCCACACAGCCAGCACTGTCAGTGCTCCCCCAAACACAGCCAGCACTGGCAGTGCACCCTCACACAGCCAGCACTGTCAGTGCTCCCCCACAGAGCCAGGACTGTCAGTGCTCCCCCACACAGCCAGCACTGTCAGTGCTCCCCCCACACAGCCAGCACTGTCAGTGCTCCCCCACAGAGCCAGGACTGTCAGTGCTCCCCCACACAGCCAGCACTGTCAGTGCTCCCCACACACTACCAGCACTGTCAGTGCTCCCACCACACAGTCAGCACTGTCAGTGCTCCCACACACAGCCAGCACTGTCAGTGCTCCCTCACACAGCCAGCACTGTCAGTGCTCCCCCACAGAGCCAGGACTGTCAGTGCTCCCCCACACAGCCAGCACTGTCAGTGCTCCCCCCACACAGCCAGCACTGTCAGTGCTCCCCCACACACAGCCAGCACTGTCAGTGCACCCCCACACAGCGAGCACTGTCAGTGCTCCCACCACACAGCCAGCACTGTCAGTGCTCCCCCAAACACAGCCAGCACTGGCAGTGCACCCTCACACAGCCAGCACTGTCAGTGCTCCCCCACAGAGCCAGGACTGTCAGTGCTCCCCCACACAGCCAGCACTGTCAGTGCTCCCCCCACACAGCCAGCACTGTCAGTGCTCCCCCACAGAGCCAGGACTGTCAGTGCTCCCCCACACAGCCAGCACTGTCAGTGCTCCCCACACACTACCAGCACTGTCAGTGCTCCCACCACACAGTCAGCACTGTCAGTGCTCCCACACACAGCCAGCACTGTCAGTGCTCCCTCACACAGCCAGCACTGTCAGTGCTCCCCCACAGAGCCAGGACTGTCAGTGCTCCCCCACACAGCCAGCACTGTCAGTGCTCCCCCCACACAGCCAGCACTGTCAGTGCTCCCCCACACACAGCCAGCACTGTCAGTGCACCCCCACACAGCGAGCACTGTCAGTGCTCCCACCACACAGCCAGAACTGTCAGTGCTCCCCCACACAGCCAGCACTGTCAGTGCTCCCCCACAGAGCCAGCACTGACAGTGCACTCCCACACATCCAGCACTGTCAGTGCTCCCCCCACACAGCCAACACTGTCTGCTCCCCCCACACAGCCAGCACTGTCAGTGCTCCCACCACACAGCCAGCACTGTCAGTGCTCCCCACACAGCCAGCACTGTCAGTGCTCCCACCACACAGCCAGCACTGTCAGTGCTCCCCACACAGCCCCCAATGTCAGTGCTCCCGCACACAGCCAGTACTGTCAGTGCTCCCCACACAGCCAGCACTGTCTGTGCTGCAGACACAGCCAGCACTGTCAGTGCTCCCACCACACGGCCAACACTTTCAGTGCTCCCCCCAAACAGCCAGCACTGTCAGTGCTCCCCCACACAGCCAGCACAGTCAGTGCACCCCCACACAGCCAGCACTGTCTGTGCTCCCTCACACAGCCAGCACTGTCAGTGCTCCCCACACAGCCAGTACTGTCAGTGCTCCCCGACACAGCCAGGACTGTCAGTGCTCCCCCCACACAGCCAGCACTGTCAGTGCTCCCCCCACACAGCCAGCACTGTCAGTGCTCCCCACACAGCCAGGACTGTCAGTGCTCCCCCCACACAGCCAGCACTGTCAGTGCTCCACCCACACAGCCAGCACTGTCAGTGCTCCCACCACACAGCCAGCACTGTCAGTGCTCCCCCACACAGCCAGCACTGTCAGTGCTCCCACCACACAGCCAGCACTGTCCGAGCTCCCACCACACAGCCAGCACAGTTTGTGCTCCCCCACACAGCCAGCACTGTCAGTGCTCCCCCCACACTGCCAGCACTGTCTGTGCTCCAGACATAGCCAGCACTGTCAGTGCTCCCCCAACACAGCCAGCACTGTCAGTGCACCCACCACACAGCCAGCACTGTCAGTGCTCCCCCAAACACAGCCAGCACTGTCAGTGCACCCCCACACAGCCAGCACTGTCAGTGCTCCCTCACACAGCCAGCACTGTCAGTGCTCCCACCAGACAGCCAGCACTGTCAGTGCTCCCTCACGCAGCCAGCACTGTCAGTGCTCCCCCACACAGCCAGGACTGTCAGTGCTCCCCCCACACAGCCAGCACTGTCAGTGCTTACCCACACAGCCAGAACTGTCAGTGCTCCCACCACACAGCCAGCACTGTCAGTGCTCCCCCCACACAGCCAGTACTGTCAGTGCTCCCACCACACAGCCAGCACTGTCAGTGCTCCCCCACACAGCCAGCACTGTCAGTGCTCCCACCACACAGCCAGCACTGTCAGTGCTCCCCCACACAGCCAGCACTTCCAGTGCTCCCCCACACAGCCAGCACTGCCAGTGCTCCCACCACACAACCAGCACTGTCAGTGCTCCCCCACACAGCCAGCACTGTCAGTGCTCCCCCCACACAGCCAGCACTGTCAGTGCTCCCCTCATACAGCCACCACTGTCAGTGCTCCCCCACACAGCCAGCACTGTCAGTGCTCTCCCCACACAGCTAGCACTGTCAGTGCTCCCCCCACACAGCCAGCACTGTCAGTGCTCCCACCTCACAGCCAGCACTGTCAGTGCTCCCTCAAACACAGCCAGCACTGGCAGTGCACCCCCACACAGCGAGCACTGTCGGTGCTCCCCCACACAGCCAGCACTGTCAGTGCTCCCCCCACACAGCCAGCACTGTCAGTGCTCCCACCTCACAGCTTGCACTGTCAGTGCTCCCCCAAACACAGCCAGCACTGGCAGTGCACCCCCACACAGCGAGCACTGTCAGTGCTCCCTCACACAGCCAGCACTGTCAGTGCTCCCACCACACAATCAGCACTGTCAGTGCTCCCCAGACACAGCCAGCACTGTCAGTGCTCCCCCACAGAGCCAGGACTGTCAGTGCTCCACAACACAGCCAGCACTGTCAGTGCTCCCTCACACAGCCAGCACTGTCAGTGCTCCCCCACAGAGCCAGGACTGTCAGTGCTCCACAACACAGCCAGCACTGTCAGTGCTCCCCCACACAGCCAGGACTGTCAGTGCACCCACACACAGCCAGCACTGTCAGTGCTCCCCCACACTGCCAGCAGTGTCAGTGCTCCCCCACACAGCCAGCACTGTCAGTGCACCCACACACAGCCAGCACTGTCAGTGCTCCCCGACACAGCCAGCACTGTCAGTGCTCCCCCACACACAGCCAGCACTGTCAGTGCACCCCCACACAGCCAGCACTGTCAGTGCTCCCACCACACAGCCAGCACTGTCAGTGCTCCCCCACACAGCCAGCACTGTCAGTGCTCCCCCACAGAGCCAGCACTGACAGTGCACCCCCACACAGCCAGCACTGTCAGTGCTCCCCCACAGAGCCAGCACTGTCAGTGCTCTACCCACACAGCCAGCACTGTCAGTTCTCCCGCACACAGCCAGTACTATCAGTGCTCCCCACACAGATAGCACTGTCAGTGCTCCCACCACACAGCGAGCACTGTCAGTGCTCCCACCACACAGCCAGCACTGTCAGTGCTCCCCCCACACAGCCAGCACTGTCAGTGCACCCCCCACACAGCCAGCACTGTCAGTGCTCCACCCACACAGCCAGCACTGTCAGTGCTCCCACCACACAGCCAGCACTGTCAGTGCTCCCCCACACAGCCAGCACTGTCAGTGCTCCCACCACACAGCCAGCACTGTCCGAGCTCCCACCACACAGCCAGCACAGTTTGTGCTCCCCCACACAGCCAGCACTGTCAGTGCTCCCCCCACACTGCCAGCACTGTCTGTGCTCCAGACATAGCCAGCACTGTCAGTGCTCCCCCAACACAGCCAGCACTGTCAGTGCACCCACCACACAGCCAGTACTGTCAGTGCTCCCCCAAACACAGCCAGCACTGTCAGTGCACCCCCACACAGCCAGCACTGTCAGTGCTCCCTCACACAGCCAGCACTGTCAGTGCTCCCACCAGACAGCCAGCACTGTCAGTGCTCCCTCACGCAGCCAGCACTGTCAGTGCTCCCCCACACAGCCAGGACTGTCAGTGCTCCCCCCACACAGCCAGCACTGTCAGTGCTTACCCACACAGCCAGAACTGTCAGTGCTCCCACCACACAGCCAGCACTGTCAGTGCTCCCCCCACACAGCCAGTACTGTCAGTGCTCCCACCACACAGCCAGCACTGTCAGTGCTCCCCCACACAGCCAGCACTGTCAGTGCTCCCACCACACAGCCAGCACTGTCAGTGCTCCCCCACACAGCCAGCACTTCCAGTGCTCCCCCACACAGCCAGCACTGCCAGTGCTCCCACCACACAACCAGCACTGTCAGTGCTCCCCCACACAGCCAGCACTGTCAGTGCTCCCCCCACACAGCCAGCACTGTCAGTGCTCCCCTCATACAGCCACCACTGTCAGTGCTCCCCCACACAGCCAGCACTGTCAGTGCTCTCCCCACACAGCTAGCACTGTCAGTGCTCCCCCCACACAGCCAGCACTGTCAGTGCTCCCACCTCACAGCCAGCACTGTCAGTGCTCCCTCAAACACAGCCAGCACTGGCAGTGCACCCCCACACAGCGAGCACTGTCGGTGCTCCCCCACACAGCCAGCACTGTCAGTGCTCCCCCCACACAGCCAGCACTGTCAGTGCTCCCACCTCACAGCTTGCACTGTCAGTGCTCCCCCAAACACAGCCAGCACTGGCAGTGCACCCCCACACAGCGAGCACTGTCAGTGCTCCCTCACACAGCCAGCACTGTCAGTGCTCCCACCACACAGTCAGCACTGTCAGTGCTCCCACACACAGCCAGCACTGTCAGTGCTCCCTCACACAGCCAGCACTGTCAGTGCTCCCCCACACAGCCAGTACTGTCAGTGCTCCCCGACACAGCCAGGACTGTCAGTGCTCCCCCACATTCCCAGCACTGTCAGTGCTCCCCCCACACAGCCAGCACTGTCAGTGCTCCCCACACAGCCAGGACTGTCAGTGCTCCCCCCACACAGCCAGCACTGTCAGTGCACCCCCCACACAGCCAGCACTGTCAGTGCTCCCCCACACAGCCAGGACTGTCAGTGCTCCCCCCACACAGCCAGGACTGTCAGTGCTCCCCCACACAGCCAGCACTGTCAGTGCTCCCCACACACAGCCAGTACTGTCAGTGCTCCCCGACACAGCCAGGACAGTCAGTGCTCCCCCCACACAGCCAGCACTGTCAGTGCTCCCCCCACACAGCCAGCACTGTCAGTGCTCCCCCACACAGCAAGGACTGTCAGTGCTCCCCCCACACAGCCAGCACTGTCAGTGCTCCCCCCACACAGCCAGCACTGTCAGTGCTCCCCACACAGCCAACAGTGTCAGTGCTCCCCCACATAGCCAGCACTGTCAGTGCACCCACACACAGCCAGCACTGTCAGTGCTCCCCCACACACAGCCAGCACTGTCAGTGCACCCCCACACAGCCAGCACTGTCTGTGCTCCCTCACACAGCCAGCACTGTCAGTGCTCCCACCACACAGCCAGCACTGTCAGTGCTCCCACCTCACAGCCAGCACTGTCAGTGCTCCCCCACACTGCCAGCAGTGTCAGTGCTCCCCCACACAGCCAGCACTGTCAGTGCACCCACACACAGCCAGCACTGTCAGTGCTCCCCGACACAGCCAACACTGTCAGTGCTCCCACCACACAGCCAGCACTGTCAGTGCTCCCCGACACAGCCAGCACTGTCAGTGCTCCCCCACACACAGCCAGCACTGTCAGTGCACCCCCACACAGCGAGCACTGTCAGTGCTCCCACCACACAGCCAGAACTGTCAGTGCTCCCCCACACAGCCAGCACTGTCAGTGCTCCCCCACAGAACCAGCACTGACAGTGCACCCCCACACAGCCAGCACTGTCAGTGCTCCCAGCATACAGCCAGCACTGTCTGCTCCCCCCACACAGCCAGCACTGTCAGTGCTCCCACCACACAGCCAGCACTGTCAGTGCTCCCCACACAGCCAGCACTGTCAGTGCTCCCACCACACAGCCAGCACTGTCAGTGCTCCCCACACAGCCAGCAATGTCAGTGCTCCCGCACACAGCCAGTACTGTCAGTGCTCCCCACACAGCCAGCACTGTCAGTGCTGCCACCACACAGCCAGCACTGTCAGTGCTCCCCACACAGCCAGCACTGTCAGTGCTCCCCCACACAGCCAGGACTGTCAGTGCTCCCCCCACACAGCCAGGACTGTCAGTGCTCCCCCCACACAGCCAGCACTGTCAGTGCTCCCACCACACGGCCAACACTGTCAGTGCTCCCCCCAAACAGCCAGCACTGTCAGTGCTCCCCCACACAGCCAGCACTGTCAGTGCACCCCCACACTGCCAACAGTGTCAGTGCTCCCCCACACAGCCAGCACTGTCAGTGCACCCACACACAGCCAGCACTGTCAGTGCTCCCCCACACACAGCCAGCACTGTCAGTGCACCCCCACACAGCCAGCACTGTCTGTGCTCCCTCACACAGCCAGCACTGTCAGTGCGCCCCCACACAGCCAGTACTGTCAGTGCTCCCCGACACAGCCAGGACTGTCAGTGCTCCCACCACACAGCCAGCACTGTCAGTGCTCCCCCCACACAGCCAGCACTGTCAGTGCTCCCCCACACAGCCAGCACTGTCAGTGCTCCCCCACACAGCCAGGACTGTCAGTGCTCCCCCCACACAGCCAGCATTGTCAGTGCTCCACCACACAGACAGCAGTGTCAGTGCTCCCCCACACTGCCAGCACTGTCTGTGCTGCAGACACAGCCAGCACTGTCAGTGCTCCCACCACACAGCCAGCACTGTCAGTGCTCCCCACACAGCCAGCACTGTCAGTGCTCCCGCACACAGCCAGTACTGTCAGTGCTCCCCACACAGATAGCACTGTCAGTGCTCCCACCACACAGCCAGCACTGTCAGTGCTCCCACCACACAGCCAGCACTGTCAGTGCTCCCCACACAGAGCCAGCACTGTCAGTGCACCCCCCACACAGCCAGCACTGTCAGTGCTCCACCCACACAGCCAGCACTGTCAGTGCTCCCACCACACAGCCAGCACTGTCTGTGCTCCCCCACACAGCCAGCACTGTCAGTGCTCCCACCACACAGCCAGCACTGTCCGAGCTCCCACCACACAGACAGCACAGTTTGTGCTCCCCCACACAGCCAGCACTTTCAGTGCTCCCCCCACACTGCCAGCACTGTCTGTGCTCCAGACATAGCCAGCACTGTCAGTGCTCCCCCCACCCAGCCAGCACTGTCAGTGCACCCACCACACAGCCAGCACTGTCAGTGCTCCCCCAAACACAGCCAGCACTGTCAGTGCAGCCCCACACAGCCAGCACTGTCAGTGCTCCCTCACACAGCCAGCACTGTCAGTGCTCCCACCACACAGTCAGCATTGTCAGTGCTCCCACACACAGCCAGCACTGTCAGTGCTCCCTCACATAGCCAGCACTGTCAGTGCTCCCCCACAGAGCCAGCACTGTCAGTGCTCCCCCACACAGCCAGGACTGTCAGTGCTCCCCCACACAGCCAGGAATGTCAGTGCTCCCCCCACACAGCCAGCACCGCCAGTGCTCCCCCACACAGCCAGCACTGTCAGTGCTCCACCACACAGCCAGCGCTGTCAGTGCTCCCACCACACAACCAGCATTGTCAGGGCACCCCCCAAATTGCCAGCACTGTCAGTGCACCCCCACACAGCCAGCACTGTCAGTGCACACAAACACTGCCAGCAGTGTCAGTGCTCCCCCACACAGCCAGCACTGTCAGTGCACCCACACACAGCCAGCACTGTCAGTGCTCCCCCACACACAGCCAGCACTGTCAGTGCACCCCGACATTGCCAGCACTGTCAGTGCTCCCACCAGACAGCCAGCACTGTCAGTGCTCCCTCACGCAGCCAGCACTGTCAGTGCTCCCCCACACAGCCAGGACTGTCAGTGCTGCCCCCACACAGCCAGCACTGTCAGTGCTTACCCACACAGCCAGAACTGTCAGTGCTCCCACCACACAGCCAGCACTGTCAGTGCTCCCCCACACAGCCAGTACTGTCAGTGCTCCCACCACACAGCCAGCACTGTCAGTGCTCCCCCACACAGCCAGCACTGTCAGTGCTCCCACCACACAGCCAGCACTGTCAGTGCTCCCCCACACAGCCAGCACTTCCAGTGCTCCCCCACACAGCCAGCACTGCCAGTGCTCCCACCACACAACCAGCACTGTCAGTGCTCCCCCACACAGCCAGCACTGTCAGTGCTCCCCCCACACAGCCAGCACTGTCAGTGCTCCCCTCATACAGCCACCACTGTCAGTGCACCCCCACACAGCCAGCACTGTCAGTGCTCTCCCCACACAGCTAGCACTGTCAGTGCTCCCCCCACACAGCCAGCACTGTCAGTGCTCCCACCTCACAGCCAGCACTGTCAGTGCTCCCTCAAACACAGCCAGCACTGGCAGTGCACCCCCACACAGCGAGCACTGTCGGTGCTCCCCCACACAGCCAGCACTGTCAGTGCACCCCCACACAGCGAGCACTGTCAGTGCTCCCTCACACAGCCAGCACTGTCAGTGCTCCCACCACACAGTCAGCACTGTCAGTGCTCCCACACACAGCCAGCACTGTCAGTGCTCCCTCACACAGCCAGCACTGTCAGTGCTCCCCCACAGAGCCAGGACTGTCAGTGCTCCACAACACAGCCAGCACTGTCAGTGCTACCCCCACACAGCCAGCACTGTCAGTGCTCCCCACACAGCCAGGACTGTCAGTGCTCCCCCACACAGCCAGCACTGTCAGTGCATCCCCATACTGCCAGCAGTGTCAGTGCTCCCCCACACAGCCAGCCGTGTCAGTGCACCCACACACAGCCAGCACTGTCAGTGCTCCCCCACACAGCCAGCACTGTCAGTGCTCCCCCACACTGCCAGCAGTGTCAGTGCTCCCCCACACAGCCAGCACTGTCAGTGCACCCACACACATCCAGCACTGTCAGTGCTCCCCGACACAGCCAGCACTGTCAGTGCTCCCCCGCACACAGCCACCACTGTCAGTGCACCCCCACACAGCCAGCACTGTCAGCGCTCCCACCACACAGCCACCACTGTCAGTGCTCCCCCACACAGCCAGCACTGTCAGTGCTCCCCCACAGAGCCAGCACTGACAGTGCACCCCTACACAGCCAGCACTGTCAGTGCTCCCCCACACAGCCAGCACTGTCAGTGCTCTACCCACACAGCCAGCACTGTCAGTGCTCCCAGCATACAGCCAGCACTGTCTGCTACCCCCACACAGCCAGCACTGTCAGTGTTCCCACCACACAGCCAGCACTGTCAGTGCTCCCCCACACAGCCAGTACTGTCAGTGCTCCCCACACAGATAGCACTGTCAGTGCTCCCACCACACAGCCAGCACTGTCAGTGCTCCCACCACACAGCCAGCACTGTCAGTGCTCCCCCACAGAGCCAGCACTGTCAGTGCACCCCCCACACAGCCAGCACTGTCAGTGCTCCACCCACACAGCGAGCACTGTCAGTGCTCCCACCACACAGCCAGCACCGTCCGAGCTCCCACCACACAGCCAGCACAGTTTGTGCTCCCCCACACAGCCAGCACTGTCAGTGCTCCCTCACACAGCCAGCACTGTCAGTGCTCCCCCACAGAGCCAGGACTGTCAGTGCTCCACAACACAGCCAGCACTGTCAGTGCTACCCCCACACAGCCAGCACTGTCAGTGCTCCCCACACAGCCAGGACTGTCAGTGCTCCCCCACACAGCCAGCACTGTCAGTGCATCCCCATACTGCCAGCAGTGTCAGTGCTCCCCCACACAGCCAGCCGTGTCAGTGCACCCACACACAGCCAGCACTGTCAGTGCTCCCCCACACAGCCAGCACTGTCAGTGCTCCCCCACACTGCCAGCAGTGTCAGTGCTCCCCCACACAGCCAGCACTGTCAGTGCACCCACACACATCCAGCACTGTCAGTGCTCCCCGACACAGCCAGCACTGTCAGTGCTCCCCCGCACACAGCCACCACTGTCAGTGCACCCCCACACAGCCAGCACTGTCAGCGCTCCCACCACACAGCCACCACTGTCAGTGCTCCCCCACACAGCCAGCACTGTCAGTGCTCCCCCACAGAGCCAGCACTGACAGTGCACCCCTACACAGCCAGCACTGTCAGTGCTCCCCCACACAGCCAGCACTGTCAGTGCTCTACCCACACAGCCAGCACTGTCAGTGCTCCCAGCATACAGCCAGCACTGTCTGCTCCCCCCACACAGCCAGCACTGTCAGTGTTCCCACCACACAGCCAGCACTGTCAGTGCTCCCCCACACAGCCAGTACTGTCAGTGCTCCCCACACAGATAGCACTGTCAGTGCTCCCACCACACAGCCAGCACTGTCAGTGCTCCCACCACACAGCCAGCACTGTCAGTGCTCCCCCACAGAGCCAGCACTGTCAGTGCACCCCCCACACAGCCAGCACTGTCAGTGCTCCACCCACACAGCGAGCACTGTCAGTGCTCCCACCACACAGCCAGCACCGTCCGAGCTCCCACCACACAGCCAGCACAGTTTGTGCTCCCCCACACAGCCAGCACTGTCAGTGCTCCCCCCACACTGCCAGCACTGTCAGTGCTCCAGACATAGCCAGCACTGTCAGTGCTCCCCCCACACAGCCAGCACTGTCAGTGCACCCACCACACAGCCTGCACTGTCAGTGCTCCCCCAAACACAGCCAGCACTGTCAGTGCACCCCCACACAGCCAGCACTGTCAGTGCTCCCTCACACAGCCAGCACTGTCAGTGCTCCCACCACACAGTCAGCACTGTCAGTGCTCCCACACACAGCCAGCACTGTCAGTGCTCCCTCACACAGCCAGCACTGTCAGCCCTTTGGATTTCGGTGGCAGCGGTGCGCAGGGGCCTTCTGGGAGGTGAGTAGTTAGTTTAAAAGCACTTACCTTTACAGGAGCAGCCCTTTGGATTTCGGCGGCAACCGGAAGTTCGACCTCTGGCAAGTCCCCCCCCCCCCCCCCCAACCAATAAATTCTGGTGGAGAGGAAACCCGAGACACTACACGTGTAGTGTCTCCCACCCGCCCTCCTCCTCTAACCTAATAATAAGACCCATTGGTGTAAGGTAAGTGCCATATTATATTATATTATTAGCATTGTGCAGGTCAAGGATTGGAGGTGGAGGAGCAGTCTCTGTCAGCGAGAGAACCTGAGAACATCTCAGAAGGTAAGCAAGTGATTTTTACTTTTATACCTGTTTTTTCAAATTGTGTGTGTCGGGGGGAAACTGAAGTGACATCACAGAAAAGCTGTGGCCAGAGTGGCTGGTTGGGATTCTAACCTAAATTTTTTTGAGTATTTGGGAACTAATTAAACATAATAACTTAATTATAATTTAGAGGATATCTAAGCCAGAGATCGGAGAATATTATAGTTAGCTATCGCATTTCTATTAGAAATCTATTGCTAGGAAACAGATAGTTGACAGTAACTTTGAAATTTAAAAAAAGTATTTAAAAAAAAAAAAGACAAATTTTAATTTTAATTAATTGACGCAATGTCAGTTAGAGGGGTGCTGTGCTCTGACTGTGAGATGTGGCAGGTCCGGGAGGCTTCCAGCGTCCCGGATGGCTTCATCTGCAGAAAGTGCACCCAACTGCAGCTCCTCACAGACCGCATGGTTCGGTTGGAGCAGCAATTGGATGCACTTAGGAGCATGCAGGTGGCGGAAAGCGTCATAGATCGCAGTTATGTAAATGTGGTCACACCCAAGGTGCAGGCAGAGAAATGGGTGACCACCAGAAAGGGCAGGCAGTCAGTGCAGGAATCCCCTGTGGTTGTCCCCCTCTCGAACAGATATACCCCTTTGGATACTGTCGGGGGGGATAGCCTATCAGGGGAAAACAGCAGCAGCCAGAGCAGTGGCACCACGGCTGGCTCTGATGTTCAGAAGGGAGGGTCAAAGCGCAGAAGAGTAATAGTTATAGGGGACTCTATAGTCAGGGGCACAGATAGGCGCTTCTGTGGACGTGAAAGAGACTCCAGGATGGTATGTTGCCTCCCTGGTGCCAGGGTCCAGGATGTCTCCGAACGGGTAGAGGGAATCCTGAAGGGGGAGGGCAAACAGGCAGAGGTCGTTGTACATATTGGTACTAACGACATAGGCAGGAAGGGGCATGAGGTCCTGCAGCAGGAGTTCAGGGAGCTAGGCAGAAAGTTAAAAGACAGGACCTCGAGGGTTGTAATCTCGGGATTACTCCCTGTGCCACGTGCCAGTGAGGCTAGAAATAGGAAGATAGAGCAGACAAACACGTGGCTAAACAGCTGGTGTAGGAGGGAGGGTTTCTGTTATCTGGACCACTGGGAGCTCTTCCGGGGCAGGTGTGACCTGTATAAGATGGACGGGTTGCATCTAAACCGGAGAGGCATAAATATCCTAGCCGCGAGGTTTGCTAGTGTCACACGGGACGGTTTAAACTAGTATGGCAGGGGGGTGGGCACGGGAGCAATAGGTCAGAAGGTGAGAGCATTGAGGGAGAACTAGGGAATAGGGACAGTGTGGCTCTGAGGCAGCGCAGACGGGGAGAAGTTGCTGAACACAGCGGGTCTGGTGGCCTGAAGTGCATATGTTTTAATGCAAGGAGCATTACGGGTAAGGCAGATGAACTTAGAGCTTGGATTACTACTTGGAACTATGATGTTGTTGCCATTACAGAGACCTGGTTGAGGGAAGGGCAGGATTGGCAGCTAAACGTTCCAGGATTTAGATGTTTCAGGCGGGATAGAGGGGGATGTAAAAGGGGAGGCGGAGTTGCGCTACTTGTTCAGGAGAGTATCACAGCTATACAGCGAGAGGACACCTCAGAGGGCAGTGAGGCTATATGGGTAGAGATCAGGAATAAGAAGGGTGCAGTCACAATGTTGGGGGTATACTACAGGCCTCCCAACAGCCAGCGGGAGATAGAGGAGCAGATAGGTAGACAGATTTTGGAAAAGAGTAAAAACAACAGGGTTGTGGTGATGGGAGACTTCAACTTCCCCAATATTGACTGGGACTCACTTAGTGCCAGGGGCTTAGACGGGGCAGAGTTTGTAAGGAGCATCCAGGAGGGCTTCTTAAAACAATATGTAAACAGTCCAACTAGGGAAGGGGCGGTACTGGACCTGGTATTGGGGAATGAGCCCGGCCAGGTGGTAGATGTTTCAGTAGGGGAGCATTTCGGTAACAGTGACCACAATTCAGTAAGTTTTAAAGTACTGGTGGACAAGGATAAGAGTGGTCCGAGGATGAATGTGCTAAATTGGGGGAAGGCTAATTATAACAATATTAGGCGGGAACTGAAGAACATAGATTGGGGGCGGATGTTTGAGGGCAAATCAACATCTGACATGTGGGAGGCTTTTAAGTGTCAGTTGAAAGGAATACAGGACAGGCATGTTCCTGTGAGGAAGAAAGATAAATACGGCAATTTTCGGGAACCTTGGATGACGAGTGATATTGTAGGCCTCGTCAAAAAGAAAAAGGAGGCATTTGTCAGGGCTAAAAGGCTGGGAACAGACGAAGCCTGTGTGGCATATAAGGAAAGTAGGAAGGAACTTAAGCAAGGAGTCAGGAGGGCTAGAAGGGGTCATGAAAAGGCATTGGCAAATAGGGTTAAGGAAAATCCCAAGGCTTTTTACACTTACATAAAAAGCAAGAGGGTAGCCAGGGAAAGGGTTGGCCCACTGAAGGATAGGCAAGGGAATCTATGTGTGGAACCAGAGGAAATGGGCGAGGTACTAAATGAATACTTTGCATCAGTATTCACCAAAGAGAAGGAATTGGTAGATGTTGAGTCTGGAGAAGGGGGTGTAGGTAGCCTGGGTCACATTGTGATCCAAAAAGACGAGGTGTTGGGTGTCTTAAAAAATATTAAGGTAGATAAGTCCCCAGGGCCGGATGGGATCTACCCCAGAATACTGAAGGAGGCTGGAGAGGAAATTGCTGAGGCCTTGACAGAAATCTTTGGATCCTCGCTGTCTTCAGGGGATGTCCCGGAGGACTGGAGAATAGCCAATGTTGTTCCTCTGTTTAAGAAGGGTGGCAGGGATAATCCCGGGAACTACAGGCCGGTGAGCCTTACTTCAGTGGTAGGGAAATTACTGGAGAGAATTCTTCGAGACAGGATCTACTCCCATTTGGAAGCAAATGGACGTATTAGTGAGAGGCAGCACGGTTTTGTGAAGGGGAGGTCGTGTCTCACTAATTTGATAGAGTTTTTCGAGGAGGTCACTAAGATGATTGATGCAGGTAGGGCAGTAGATGTTGTCTATATGGACTTCAGTAAGGCCTTTGACAAGGTCCCTCATGGTAGACTAGTACAAAAGGTGAAGTCACACGGGATCAGGGGTGAACTGGCAAGGTGGATACAGAACTGGCTAGGCCATAGAAGGCAGAGGGTAGCAATGGAGGGATGCTTTTCTAATTGGAGGGCTGTGACCAGTGGTGTTCCACAGGGATCAGTGCTGGGACCTTTGCTCTTTGTAGTATATATAAATGATTTGGAGGAAAATGTAACTGGTCTGATTAGTAAGTTTGCAGACGACACAAAGGTTGGTGGAATTGCGGATAGCGATGAGGACTGTCTGAGGATACAGCAGGATTTAGATTGTCTGGAGACTTGGGCGGAGAGATGGCAGATGGAGTTTAACCTGGACAAATGTGAGGTAATGCATTTTGGAAGGGCTAATGCAGGTAGGGAATATACAGTGAATGGTAGAACCCTCAAGAGTATTGAAAGTCAAAGAGATCTAGGAGTACAGGTCCACAGATCACTGAAAGGGGCTACACAGGTGGAGAAGGTAGTCAAGAAGGCATACGGCATGCTTGCCTTCATTGGCCGGGGCATTGAGTATAAGAATTGGCAAGTCATGTTGCAGCTGTATAGAACCTTAGTTAGGCCACACTTGGAGTATAGTGTTCAATTCTGGTCGCCACACTACCAGAAGGATGTGGAGGCTTTAGAGAGGGTGCAGAAGAGATTTACCAGAATGTTGCCTGGTATGGAGGGCATAAGCTATGAGGAGCGGTTGAATAAACTCGGTTTGTTCTCACTGGAACGAAGGAGGTTGAGGGGCGACCTGATAGAGGTATACAAAATTATGAGGGGCATTGACAGAGTGGATAGTCAGAGGCTTTTCCCCAGGGTAGAGGGGTCAATTACTAGGGGGCATAGGTTTAAGGTGAGAGGGGCAAAGTTTAGAGTAGATGTACGAGGCAAGTTTTTTACGCAGAGGGTAGTGGGTGCCTGGAACTCACTACCGGAGGAGGTAGTGGAGGCAGGGACGATAGGGACATTTAAGGGGCATCTTGACAAATATATGAATAGGATGGGAATAGAAGGATACGGACCCAGGAAGTGTAGAAGATTGTAGTTTAGTCGGGCAGTATGGTCGGCACGGGCTTGGAGGGCCGAAGGGCCTGTTCCTGTGCTGTACATTTCTTTGTTCTTTGTTCTTTGTTGCTCCCCCACAGAGCCAGCACTGTCAGTGCTCCCCCACACAGCCAGGACTGTCAGTGCTCCCACACACAGCCAGGACTGTCAGTGCTCCCCCCACACAGCCAGCACCGCCAGTGCTCCCCACACAGCCAGCACTGTCAGTGCTCCACCACACAGCCAGCGCTGTCAGTGCTCCCACCACACGGCCAGCATTGTCAGGGCACCCCCCAAATAGCCAGCACTGTCAGTGCACCCCCACACAGCGAGCACTGTCAGTGCACACAAACACTGCCAGCAGTGTCAGTGCTCCCCCACACAGCCAGCACTGTCAGTGCACCCACACACAGCCAGCGCTGTCAGTGCTCCCCCACACACAGCCAGCACTGTCTGTGCTCTCCCCACCCAGCCAGCACTGTCAATGCTCCCGCCACACAGCCAGCACTGTCAGTGCTCCCCCACACAGCCAGCACAGTCAGTGCTCCCCCACACAGCCAGCACTGCCAGTGCTCCCCCACACAGCCAGCACTGCCAGTGCTCCCCCACACAGCCAGCACTGTCTGTCCTCCACCCTCCAAGGCCAGCACTTGCAATGCTCCTATCCACAGCCAGTGCTCCTCCCACAACTAGCACTGCCATTGCTCCACCCACACAGCCAGCACTGCCAATGTTCCCCACACACGGCCATCACTGCCAGTGCCTCCTCACAACAGTCAGCACTGCCAGTGCTCCCGTCCACCCATAGCCAGCACTGTAAGTGCTCCCACCACAGACAATACTGCCAGTGCACCCCCACAGACAGCACTGTCAGTGTTCACACCTCACAGACAGCACTGTCAGTGCTCCCCCACACAGCCAGCACTGTCAGTGCTCCCACCACACAGCCAGCACTGTCAGTGCTCCCCCACACAGCCAGTACTGTCAGTGCTCCCACCACACAGCCAGCACTGTCAGTGCTCCCCCTCACAGCCAGCACTGTCAGTGCTCCCACCACACAGCCAGCACTGTCAGTGCTCCCCCACACAGCCAGCACTGCCAGTGCTCCCCCACACAGCCAGCACTGCCAGTGCTCCCACCACACAACCAGCACTGTCAGTGCTCCCCCACACAGCCAGCACTGTCAGTGCTCCCCCCACACAGCCAGCACTGTCAGTGCTCCCTCATACAGCCACCACTGTCAGTGCTCCCCCACACAGCCAGCACTGTCAGTGCTCCCCCCACACAGCCGGCACTGCCAGTGCTCCCACCACACAGCCAGCACTGTCAGTGCTCCCCCACACAGCCAGGACTGTCAGTGCTCCCCCACACAGCCAGCACTGTCAGTGCTTACACACACAGCCAGAACTGTCAGTGCTACCACCACACAGCCAGAACTGTCACTGCTCCCCCCACATAGCCAGCGCTGTCAGTGCTCCCCCCACACAGCCAGCACTGTCAGTGCTCACCACACAGCCAGCACTGTCAGTGCTCCCGCCACACAGCCAGCACTGCCAGTGCTCCCACCACACAGCCAGCACTGTCAGTGCTCCCCCACACAGCCAGTACTGTCAGGGCTCCCCTCATACAGCCACCACTGCCAGTGCTCCCCCACACAGCCAGCACTGTCAGTGCTCTCCCCACACAGCCAGCACTGTCAGTGCTCCCCCACACAGCCAGCACTGTCAGTGCTCTCCCCACCCAGCCAGCACTGTCAATGCTCCCGCCACACAGCCAGCACTGTCAGTGCTGCCCCCACACAGCCAGCACTGTCAGTGCTCTCCCCACACAGCCAGCACTGTCAGTGCTCCCCCACACAGCCAGCACTGTCAGTGCTCTCCCCACCCAGCCAGCACTGTCAATGCTCCCGCCACACAGCCAGCACTGTCAGTGCTGCCCCCACACAGCCAGCACTGTCAGTTCTCCCACCACACAGCCAGCACTGTCAGTGCTCCCCCACACAGCCAGCACTGCCAGTGCTCCCCCACACAGCCAGCACTGTCTGTGCTCCACCCTCCAAGGCCAGCACTTGCAATGCTCCTATCCACAGCCAGTGCTCCCCCCACAACTAGCACTGCCATTGCTCCACCCACACAGCCAGCACTGCCAATGTTCCCCACACACGGCCATCACTGCCAGTGCCTCCTCACAACAGTCAGCACTGCCAGTGCTCCCGTCCACCCATAGCCAGCACTGTAAGTGCTCCCACCACAGACAATACTGCCAGTGCACCCCCACAGACAGCACTGTCAGTGTTCACACCACACAGCCAGCACTGTCAGTGCTCCCACCACACAGCCAGCACTGTCAGGGCTCCCCCACACAGTCAGCACTGTCAGTGCTCCCCCTCACACAGTCAGCACTGTCAGTGCGCCCCCTCACACAGTCAGCACTGTCAGTGCTCCCCCTCACACAGCCAGCACTGTCTGTGCTCCACCCTCCCAAGGCCAGCACTGGCAATGCTCCCATCCTCAGCCAGTGCTCCCCTCCACAACTTGCACTGCCAGTGCTCCACCCACACAGCCTGCACTGCCAGTTCTCCCCTCCACCCATAGCCAGCACTGTCAGTGCTCACCCCACACAACCAGCACTGCCAGTGCTCCCCCCACAGCCAGCACTGCCAGTGCTCCCACCACACAGCCAGCACTGTCAGTGCTCCCCACACAGCCAGCACTGTCAGTGCTCCCGCACACAGCCAGTACTGTCAGTGCTACCCACACAGCCAGCACTGTCAGTGCTCCCACCACACAGCCAGCACTGTCAGTGCTCCCACCACACAGCCAGCACTGTCAGTGCTCCCCCACAGAGCCAGCACTGTCAGTGCACCCCACACAGCCAGCACTGTCAGTGCTCCACCCACACAGCCAGCACTGTCAGTGCTCCCACCACACAGCCAGCACTGTCCGAGCTCCCACCACACAGCCAGCACAGTTTGTGCTCCCCCACACAGCCAGCACTGTCAGTGCTCCCCCACACTGCCAGCACTGTCAGTGCTCCAGACATAGCCAGCACTGTCAGTGCTCCCCCCACACAGCCAGCACTGTCAGTGCACCCACCACACAGCCTGCACTGTCAGTGCTCCCCCAAACACAGCCAGCACTGTCAGTGCACCCCCACACAGCCAGCACTGTCAGTGCTCCCTCACACAGCCAGCACTGTCAGTGCTCCCACCACACAGTCAGCACTGTCAGTGCTCATACACACAGCCAGCACTGTCAGTGCTCCCTCACACAGCCAGCACTGTCAGTGCTCCCCCACAGAGCCAGCACTGTCAGTGCTCCCCCACACAGCCAGGACTGTCAGTGCTCCCCCAAACAGCCAGGACTGTCAGTGCTCCCCCCACTCAGCCAGCACCGCCAGTGCTCCCCCACACAGCCAGCACTGTCAGTGCTCCACCACACAGCCAGCGCTGTCAGTGCTCCCACCACACGGCCAGCATTGTCAGGGCACCCCCCAAATAGCCAGCACTGTCAGTGCACCCCCACACAGCGAGCACTGTCAGTGCACACAAACACTGCCAGCAGTGTCAGTGCTCCCCCACACAGCCAGCACTGTCAGTGCACCCACACACAGCCAGCGCTGTCAGTGCTCCCCCACACACAGCCAGCACTGTCAGTGCACCCCCACATTGCCAGCACTGTCAGTGCTCCCACCAGACAGCCAGCACTGTCAGTGCTCCCTCACGCAGCCAGCACTGTCAGTGCTCCCCACACAGCCAGGACTGTCAGTGCTCCCCCACACAGCCAGCACTGTCAGTGCTTACCCACACAGCCAGAACTGTCAGTCCTCCCACCACACAGCCAGCACTGTCAGTGCTCCCCCCACACAGCCAGTACTGTCAGTGCTCCCACCACACAGCCAGCACTGTCAGTGCTCCCCCCTCACAGCCAGCACTGTCAGTGCTCCCACCACACAGCCAGCACTGTCAGTGCTCCCCCACACAGCCAGCACTGCCAGTGCTCCCCCACACAGCCAGCACTGCCAGTGCTCCCACCACACAACCAGCACTGTCAGTGCTCCCCCACACAGCCAGCACTGTCAGTGCTCCCCCCACGCAGCCAGCACTGTCAGTGCTCCCCTCATACAGCCACCACTGTCAGTGCTCCCCCACACAGCCAGCACTGTCAGTGCTCCCCCCACACAGCCGGCACTGCCAGTGCTCCCACCACACAGCCAGCACTGTCAGTGCTCCCCCACACAGCCAGGACTGTCAGTGCTCCCCCACACAGCCAGCACTGTCAGTGCTTACACACACAGCCAGAACTGTCAGTGCTCCCACCACACAGCCAGAACTGTCACTGCTCCCCCACATAGCCAGCGCTGTCAGTGCTCCCCCACACAGCCAGCACTGTCAGTGCTCACCACACAGCCAGCACTGTCAGTGCTCCCGCCACACAGCCAGCACTGCCAGTGCTCCCACCACACATCCAGCACTGTCAGTGCTCCCCCCACACAGCCAGTACTGTCAGGGCTCCCCTCATACAGCCACCACTGTCAGTGCTCCTCCACACAGCCAGCACTGTCAGTGCTCTCCCCACACAGCCAGCACTGTCAGTGCTCTCCCCACCCAGCCAGCACTCTCAATGCTCCCGCCACACAGCCAGCACTGTCAGTGCTCCCCCACACAGCCAGCACTGTCAGTGCTCCCCCCACACAGCCAGCACTGTCAGTGCTCTCCCCACCCAGCCAGCACTGTCAGTGCTCTCCCCACCCAGCCAGCACTGTCAATGCTCCCGCCACACAGCCAGCACTGTCAGTGCTCCCACCACACGGCCAGCACTGTCAGTGCTCCCCCACACAGCCAGCACTGTCAGTGCTCTCCCCACCCAGCCAGCACTGTCAATGCTCCCGCCACACAGCCAGCACTGTCAGTGCTCCCCCCACACAGCCAGCACTGTCAGTTCTCCCACCACACAGCCAGCACTGTCAGTGCTCCCCCACACAGCCAGGACTGTCAGTGCTCCCCCACACAGCCAGCACTGTCAGTTCTCCCACCACACAGCCAGCACTGTCAGTGCTCCCCCACACAGCCAGAACTGTCAGTGCTCCCACCACACAGCCAGAACTGTCACTGCACCCCCCACATAGCCAGCGCTGTCAGTGCTCCCCCACACAGCCAGCACTGTCAGTGCTCACCACACAGCCAGCACTGTCAGTGCTCCCGCCACACAGCCAGCACTGTCAGTTCTCCCACCACACAGCCAGCACTGTCAGTGCTCCCCCACACAGCCAGCACTGCCAGTGCTCCCCCACACAGCCAGCACTGTCTGTGCTCCACCCTCCAAGGCCAGCACTTGCAATGCTCCTATCCACAGCCAGTGCTCCCCCACAACTAGCACTGCCATTGCTCCACCCACACAGCCAGCACTGCCAATGTTCCCCACACACGGCCATCACTGCCAGTGCCTCCTCACAACAGTCAGCACTGCCAGTGCTCCCGTCCACCCATAGCCAGCACTGTAAGTGCTCCCACCACAGACAATACTGCCAGTGCACCCCCACAGACAGCACTGTCAGTGTTCACACCTCACAGACAGCACTGTCAGTGTTCCCCACACAGCCAGCACTGTCAGTGCTCCCACCACACAGCCAGCACTGTCAGTGCTCCCCCACACAGCCAGTACTGTCAGTGCTCCCACCACACAGCCAGCACTGTCAGTGCTCCCCCCTCACAGCCAGCACTGTCAGTGCTCCCACCACACAGCCAGAACTGTCAGTGCTCCCCCACACAGCCAGCACTGCCAGTGCTCCCCCACACAGCCAGCACTGCCAGTGCTCCCACCACACAACCAGCACTGTCAGTGCTCCCCCACACAGCCAGCACTGTCAGTGCTCCCCAGACAGCCAGCACTGTCAGTGCTCCCCTCATACAGCCACCACTGTCAGTGCTCCCCCACACAGCCAGCACTGTCAGTGCTCCCCCCACACAGCCGGCACTGCCAGTGCTCCCACCACACAGCCAGCACTGTCAGTGCTCCCCCCACACAGCCAGCACTGTCAGTGCTCCCCTCATACAGCCACCACTGTCAGTGCTCCCCCACACAGCCAGCACTGTCAGTGCTCCCCCCACACAGCCGGCACTGCCAGTGCTCCCACCACACAGCCAGCACTGTCAGTGCTCCCCCACACAGCCAGGACTGTCAGTGCTCCCCGACACAGCCAGCACTGTCAGTGCTTACACACACAGCCAGAACTGTCTGTGCTCCCACCACACAGCCAGAACTGTCACTGCTCCCCCACATAGCCAGCGCTGTCAGTGCTCCCCCCACACAGCCATCACTGTCAGTGCTCACCACACAGCCAGCACTGTCAGTGCTCCCGCCACACAGCCAGCACTGCCAGTGCTCCCACCACACATCCAGCAATGTCAGTGCTCCCCCCACACAGCCAGTACTGTCAGGGCTCCCCTCAAACAGCCACCACTGTCAGTGCTCCCCCACACAGCCAGCACTGTCAGTGCTCTCCCCACACAGCTAGCACTGTCCGTGCTCCCACCACACGGCCAGCACTGTCAGTGCTCCCCCACACAGCCAGCACTGTCAGTGCTCTCCCCACCCAGCCAGCACTGTCAGTGCTCTCCCCACACAGCTAGCACTGTCCGTGCTCCCACCACACAGCCAGCACTGTCAATGCTCCCGCCACACAGCCAGCACTGTCAGTGCTCCCCCACACAGCCAGCACAGTCAGTGCTCCCCCACACAGCCAGCACTGCCAGTGCTCCCCCACACAGCCAGCACTGCCAGTGCTCCCCACACAGCCAGCACTGTCTGTCCTCCACCCTCCAAGGCCAGCACTTGCAATGCTCCTATCCACAGCCAGTGCTCCCCCACAACTAGCACTGCCATTGCTCCACCCACACAGCCAGCACTGCCAATGTTCCCCACACACGGCCATCACTGCCAGTGCCTCCTCACAACAGTCAGCACTGCCAGTGCTCCCGTCCACCCATAGCCAGCACTGTAAGTGCTCCCACCACAGACAATACTGCCAGTGCACCCCCACAGACAGCACTGTCAGTGTTCACACCTCACAGACAGCACTGTCAGTGCTCCCCCACACAGCCAGCACTGTCAGTGCTCCCACCACACAGCCAGCACTGTCAGTGCTCACCCCACACAACCAGCACTGCCAGTGCTCCCCCACAGCCAGCACTGCCAGTGCTCCCACCACACAGCCAGCACTGTCAGTGCTCCCCACACAGCCAGCACTGTCAGTGCTCCCGCACACAGACAGTACTGTCAGTGCTCCCCACACAGCCAGCACTGTCAGTGCTCCCACCACACAGCCAGCACTGTCAGTGCTCCCACCACACAGCCAGCACTGTCAGTGCTCCCCCACAGAGCCAGCACTGTCAGTGCACCCTCCACACAGCCAGCACTGTCAGTGCTCCACCCACACAGCCAGCACTGCCAGTGCTCCCCCACACAGCCAGCACTGTCTGTGCTCCACCCTCCAAGGCAAGCACTTGCAATGCTCCTATCCACAGCCAGTGCTCCCCCACAACTAGCACTGCCATTGCTCCACCCACACAGCCAGCACTGCCAATGTTCCCCACACACGGCCATCACTGCCAGTGCCTCCTCACAACAGTCAGCACTGCCAGTGCTCCCGTCCACCCATAGCCAGCACTGTAAGTGCTCCCACCACAGACAATACTGCCAGTGCACCCCCACAGACAGCACTGTCAGTGTTCACACCTCACAGACAGCACTGTCAGTGTTCCCCACACAGCCAGCACTGTCAGTGCTCCCACCACACAGCCAGCACTGTCAGTGCTCCCCCCACACAGCCAGTACTGTCAGTGCTCCCACCACACAGCCAGCACTGTCAGTGCTCCCCCCTCACAGCCAGCACTGTCAGTGCTCCCACCACACAGCCAGAACTGTCAGTGCTCCCCCACACAGCCAGCACTGCCAGTGCTCCCCCACACAGCCAGCACTGCCAGTGCTCCCACCACACAACCAGCACTGTCAGTGCTCCCCCACACAGCCAGCACTGTCAGTGCTCCCCAGACAGCCAGCACTGTCAGTGCTCCCCTCATACAGCCACCACTGTCAGTGCTCCCCCACACAGCCAGCACTGTCAGTGCTCCCCCCACACAGCCGGCACTGCCAGTGCTCCCACCACACAGCCAGCACTGTCAGTGCTCCCCCCACACAGCCAGCACTGTCAGTGCTCCCCTCATACAGCCACCACTGTCAGTGCTCCCCCACACAGCCAGCACTGTCAGTGCTCCCCCCACACAGCCGGCACTGCCAGTGCTCCCACCACACAGCCAGCACTGTCAGTGCTCCCCACACAGCCAGGACTGTCAGTGCTCCCCCACACAGCCAGCACTGTCAGTGCTTACACACACAGCCAGAACTGTCAGTGCTCCCACCACACAGCCAGAACTGTCACTGCTCCCCCACATAGCCAGCGCTGTCAGTGCTCCCCCCACACAGCCATCACTGTCAGTGCTCACCACACAGCCAGCACTGTCAGTGCTCCCGCCACACAGCCAGCACTGCCAGTGCTCCCACCACACATCCAGCAATGTCAGTGCTCCCCCACACAGCCAGTACTGTCAGGGCTCCCCTCATACAGCCACCACTGTCAGTGCTCCCCCACACAGCCAGCACTGTCAGTGCTCTCCCCACACAGCTAGCACTGTCCGTGCTCCCACCACACGGCCAGCACTGTCAGTGCTCCCCCACACAGCCAGCACTGTCAGTGCTCTCCCCACCCAGCCAGCACTGTCAGTGCTCTCCCCACACAGCTAGCACTGTCCGTGCTCCCACCACACAGCCAGCACTGTCAATGCTCCCGCCACACAGCCAGCACTGTCAGTGCTCCCCCACACAGCCAGCACAGTCAGTGCTCCCCCACACAGCCAGCACAGTCAGTGCTCCCCCACACAGCCAGCACTGCCAGTGCTCCCCCACACAGCCAGCACTGCCAGTGCTCCCCACACAGCCAGCACTGTCTGTCCTCCACCCTCCAAGGCCAGCACTTGCAATGCTCCTATCCACAGCCAGTGCTCCCCCCACAACTAGCACTGCCATTGCTCCACCCACACAGCCAGCACTGCCAATGTTCCCCACACACGGCCATCACTGCCAGTGCCTCCTCACAACAGTCAGCACTGCCAGTGCTCCCGTCCACCCATAGCCAGCACTGTAAGTGCTCCCACCACAGACAATACTGCCAGTGCACCCCCACAGACAGCACTGTCAGTGTTCACACCTCACAGACAGCACTGTCAGTGCTCCCCCACACAGCCAGCACTGTCAGTGCTCCCACCACACAGCCAGCACTGTCAGTGCTCACCCCACACAACCAGCACTGCCAGTGCTCCCCCACAGCCAGCACTGCCAGTGCTCCCGCACACAGACAGTACTGTCAGTGCTCCCCACTCAGCCAGCACTGTCAGTGCTCCCACCACACAGCCAGCACTGTCAGTGCTCCCACCACACAGCCAGCACTGTCAGTGCTCCCCCACAGAGCCAGCACTGTCAGTGCACCCTCCACACAGCCAGCACTGTCAGTGCTCCACCCACACAGCCAGCACTGTCAGTGCTCCCACCACACAGCCAGCACTGTCCGAGCTCCCACCACACAGCCAGCACAGTTTGTGCTCCCCCACACAGCCAGCACTGTCAGTGCTCCCCCCACACTGCCAGCACTGTCTGTGCTCCAGACATAGCCAGCACTGTCAGTGCTCCCCCCACACAGCCAGCACTGTCAGTGCTCCCACCACACAGCCAGCACTGTCAGTGCACCCCCACACAGCCAGCACTGTCAGTGCTCCCTCACACAGCCAGCACTGTCAGTGCTCCCCCACACAGCCAGGACTGTCAGTGCTCCCCCACACAGCCAGGACTGTCAGTGCTCCCCCCACACAGCCAGCACCGCCAGTGCTCCCCCACACAGCCAGCACTGTCAGTGCTCCACCACACAACCAGCGCTGTCAGTGCTCCCACCACACAGCCAGCACTGTCAGTGCACACAAACACTGCCAGCAGTGTCAGTGCTCCCCACACAGCCAGCACTGTCAGTGCACCCACACACAGCCAGCACTGTCAGTGCTCCCCCACACAAAGCCAGCACTGTCAGTGCACCCCCACATTGCCAGCACTGTCAGTGCTCCCACCAGACAGCCAGCACTGTCAGTGCTCCCTCACGCAGCCACCACTGTCAGTGCTCCCCCACACAGCCAGGACTGTCAGTGCTCCCCCCACACAGCCAGCACTGTCAGTGCTTACCCATACAGCCAGAACTGTCAGTGCTCCCACCACACAGCCAGCACTGTCAGTGCTCCCCCCACACAGCCAGCACTGTCAGTGCTCCCACCACACAGCCAGCACTGTCAGTGCTCTCCCCACACAGCTAGCACTGTCCGTGCTCCCACCACACGGCCAGCACTGTCAGTGCTCCCCCACACAGCCAGCACTGTCAGTGCTCTCCCCACCCAGCCAGCACTGTCAGTGCTCTCCCCACACAGCTAGCACTGTCCGTGCTCCCACCTCACAGCCAGCACTGTCAATGCTCCCGCCACACAGCCAGCACTGTCAGTGCTCCCCCACACAGCCAGCACAGTCAGTGCTCCCCCACACAGCCAGCACTGCCAGTGCTCCCCCACACAGCCAGCACTGCCAGTGCTCCCCCACACAGCCAGCACTGTCTGTCCTCCACCCTCCAAGGCCAGCACTTGCAATGCTCCTATCCACAGCCAGTGCTCCCCCCACAACTAGCACTGCCATTGCTCCACCCACACAGCCAGCACTGCCAATGTTCCCCACACACGGCCATCACTGCCAGTGCCTCCTCACAACAGTCAGCACTGCCAGTGCTCCCGTCCACCCATAGCCAGCACTGTAAGTGCTCCCACCACAGACAATACTGCCAGTGCACCCCCACAGACAGCACTGTCAGTGTTCACACCTCACAGACAGCACTGTCAGTGCTCCCCCACACAGCCAGCACTGTCAGTGCTCCCACCACACAGCCAGCACTGTCAGTGCTCACCCCACACAACCAGCACTGCCAGTGCTCCCCCACAGCCAGCACTGCCAGTGCTCCCGCACACAGACAGTACTGTCAGTGCTCCCCACACAGCCAGCACTGTCAGTGCTCCCACCACACAGCCAGCACTGTCAGTGCTCCCACCACACAGCCAGCACTGTCAGTGCTCCCCCACAGAGCCAGCACTGTCAGTGCACCCTCCACACAGCCAGCACTGTCAGTGCTCCACCCACACAGCCAGCACTGTCAGTGCTCCCACCACACAGCCAGCACTGTCCGAGCTCCCACCACACAGCCAGCACAGTTTGTGCTCCCCCACACAGCCAGCACTGTCAGTGCTCCCCCCACACTGCCAGCACTGTCTGTGCTCCAGACATAGCCAGCACTGTCAGTGCTCCCCCCACACAGCCAGCACTGTCAGTGCTCCCACCACACAGCCAGCACTGTCAGTGCACCCCCACACAGCCAGCACTGTCAGTGCTCCCTCACACAGCCAGCACTGTCAGTGCTCCCCCACACAGCCAGGACTGTCAGTGCTCCCCCACACAGCCAGGACTGTCAGTGCTCCCCACACACAGCCAGCACCGCCAGTGCTCCCCCACACAGCCAGCACTGTCAGTGCTCCACCACACAACCAGCGCTGTCAGTGTTCCCACCACACAGCCAGCACTGTCAGTGCACACAAACACTGCCAGCAGTGTCAGTGCTCCCCACACAGCCAGCACTGTCAGTGCACCCACACACAGCCAGCACTGTCAGTGCTCCCCCACACACAGCCAGCACTGTCAGTGCACCCCCACATTGCCAGCACTGTCAGTGCTCCCACCAGACAGCCAGCACTGTCAGTGCTCCCTCACGCAGCCACCACTGTCAGTGCTCCCCCACACAGCCAGGACTGTCAGTGCTCCCCCCACACAGCCAGCACTGTCAGTGCTTACCCATACAGCCAGAACTGTCAGTGCTCCCACCACACAGCCAGCACTGTCAGTGCTCCCCTCACACAGCCAGCACTGTCAGTGCTCCCACCACACAGCCAGCACTGTCAGTGCTCCCCCCACACAGCCAGCACTGTCAGTGCTCCCACCACACAGCCAGCACTGTCAGTGCTCCCCCACACAGCCAGCACTGCCAGAGCTCCCCCACACAGCCAGCACTGCCAGTGCTCCCACCACACAACCAGCACTGTCAGTGCTCCCCCCACACAGCCAGCACTGTCAGTGCTCCCCCCACACAGCCAGCACTGTCAGTGCTACCCTCATACAGCCACCACTGTCAGTGCTCCCCCACACAGCCAGCACTGTCAGTGCTCTCCCCACACAGCTAGCACTGTCAGTGCTCCCCCCACACAGCCAGCACTGCCAGTGATCCCACCACACAGCCAGCACTGTCAGTGCTCCCCACACAACCAGGACTGTCAGTGCTCCCCCACACAGCCAGCACTGTCAGTGCTTACACACACAGCCAGAACTGTCAGTGCTCCCACCACACAGCCAGCACTGTCAGTGCTCCCCCCACACAGCCAGCACTGTCAGTGCTCCCTCCACACAGCCAGCACTGTCAGTGCTCCCCCCACACAGCCAGCACTGTCAGTGCTCACCACACAGCCAGCACTGTCAGTGCTCCCACCACACAGCCAGCACTGTCCGTGATCCCCCCACTTACCCAGCACTGTCAGTGCTCCCACCACACAGCCAGCACTGTCAGTGGTCCCCCACACAGCCAGCACTGCCAGTGCTCCCCCACACAGCCAGGACTGCCAGTGCTCCCACCACACATCCAGCACTGTCAGTGCTCCCCTCACACAGCCAGTACTGTCAGGGCTCCCCTCATACAGCCACCACTGTCAGTGCTCCCCCACACAGCCAGCACTGTCAGTGCTCTCCCCACACAGCTAGCACTGTCAGTGCTCCCACCACACAGCCAGCACTGTCAATGCTCCCGCCACACAGCCAGCACTGTCAGTGCTCCCCCCACACAGCCAGCACTGTCAGTGCTCCCACCACACAGCCAGCACTGTCAGTGCTCCCCCACACAGCCAGCACTGCCAGTGCTCCCCCACACAGCCAGCACTGTCTGTGCTCCACCCTCCAAGGCCAGCACTTGCCATGCTCCTATCCACAGCCAGTGCTCCCCCACAACTAGCACTGCCATTGCTCCACCCACAGAGCCAGCACTGCCAATGTTCCCCACAGACGGCCATCACTGCCAGTGCCTCCTCACAACAGTCAGCACTGCCAGTGCTCCCATCCACCCATAGCCAGCACTGTAAGTGCTCCCACCACGGACAATACTGCCAGTGCACCCCCACAGACAGCACTGTCAGTGTTCCCACCTCACAGACAGCACTGTCAGTGCTCCCCCACACAGCCAGCACTGTCAGTGCTCGCACCACACAGCCAGCACTGTCAGTGCTCCCCCACACAGCGAGCACTGTCAGTGCTCCCACCACACAGTCAGCACTGTCAGTGCGCCCCCTCACACAGTCAGCACTGTCAGTGCTCCCCCTCACACAGCCAGCACTGTCTGTGCTCCACCCTCCCAAGGCCAGCACTGGCAATGCTCCCATCCTCAGCCAGTGCTCCCCTCCACAACGTGCACTGCCAGTGCTCCACCCACACAGCCTGCACTGCCAATGCCTCCCCACAGCCAGCACTGCCAGTGCTCCCACCACACAGCCAGCACTGTCAGTGCTCCCCACACAGCCAGCACTGTCAGTGCTCCCGCACACAGCCAGTACTGTCAGTGCTCCCCACACAGCCAGCACTGTCAGTGCTCCCACCACACAGCCAGCACTGTCAGTGCTCCCACCACACAGCCAGCACTGTCAGTGCTCCCCCACAGAGCCAGCACTGTCAGTGCACCCCCCACACAGCCAGCACTGTCAGTGCTCCACCCACCCAGCCAGCACTGTCAGTGCTCCCACCACACAGCCAGCACTGTCCGAGCTCCCACCACACAGCCAGCACAGTTTGTGCTCCCCCACACAGCCAGCACTGTCAGTGCTCCCCCCACACTGCCAGCACTGTCTGTGCTCCAGACATAGCCAGCACTGTCAGTGCTCCCCCACACAGCCAGCACTGCCAGTGCTCCCACCACACAGCCAGCACTGTCAGTGCTCCCCCAAACACAGCCAGCACTGTCAGTGCACCCCCACACAGCCAGCACTGTCAGTGCTCCCTCACACAGCCAGCACTGTCAGTGCTCCCACCACACAGTCAGCACTGTCAGTGGTCCCACACACAGCCAGCACTGTCTGTGCTCCCTCACACAGCCAGCACTGTCAGTGCTCCCCACAGAGCCAGCACTGTCAGTGCTCCCCCACACAGCCAGGACTGTCAGTGCTCCCCCACACAGCCAGGACTGTCAGTGCTCCCCCCACACAGCCAGCACCGCCAGTGCTCCCCCACACAGCCAGCACTGTCAGTGCTCCACCACACAGCCAGTGCTGTCAGTGCTCCCACCACACAGCCAGCACTGTCAGTGCACACAAACACTGCCAGCAGTGTCAGTGCTCCCCCACACAGCCAGCACTGTCAGTGCACCCACACACAGCCAGCACTGTCAGTGCTCCCCCACACACAGCCAGCACTGTCAGTGCACCCCCACATTGCCAGCACTGTCAGTGCTCTCACCAGACAGCCAGCACTGTCAGTGCTCCCTCACGCAGCCAGCACTGTCAGTGCTCCCCCACACAGCCAGGACTGTCAGTGCTCCCCACACAGCCAGCACTGTCAGTGCTCCCCCCACACAGCCAGCACTGTCAGTGCTTACCCACACAGCCAGAACTGTCAGTGCTCGCACCACACAGCCAGCACTGTCAGTGCTCCCCCCACACAGCCAGCACTGTCAGTGCTCCCACCACACAGCCAGCACTGCCAGTGCTCCCCCACACAGCCAGCACTGCCAGTGCTCCCACCACACAACCAGCACTGTCAGTGCTCCCCCCACACAGCCAGCACTGTCAGTGCTCCCCCACACAGCCACCACTGTCAGTGCTCCCCCACGCAGCCAGCACTGTCACTGCTCTCCCCACACAGCTAGCACTGTCAGTGCTCCCCCCACACAGCCAGCACTGCCAGTGCTCCCACCACACAGCCAGCACTGTCAGTGCTCCCCCACACAGCCAGGACTGTCAGTGCTCCCCCACACAGCCAGCACTGTCAGTGCTTACACACACAGCCAGAACTGTCAGTGCTCCCACCACACAGCCAGCACTGTCAGTGCTCCCCCACACAGCCAGCACTGTCAGTGCTCCCACCACGCAGCCAGCACTGTCAGTGCTCCCCCCACACAGCCAGCACTGTCAGTGCTCACCACACAGCCAGCACTGTCAGTGCTCCCCCCACACAGCCAGCACTGTCAGTGCTCCCACCACACAGCCAGCACTGTCAGTGCTCCCCCCACACAGCCAGCACTGTCAGTGCTCACCACACAGCCAGCACTGTCCGTGATCCCCGCACTTACCCAGCACTGTCAGTGCTCCCACCACACAGCCAGCACTGTCAGTGCTCCCCCACACAGCGAGCACTGTCAGTGCTCCCACCACACAGTCAGCACTGTCAGTGCGCCCCCTCACACAGTCAGCACTGTCAGTGCTCCCCCTCACACAGCCAGCACTGTCTGTGCTCCACCCTCCCAAGGCCAGCACTGGCAATGCTCCCATCCTCAGCCAGTGCTCCCCTCCACAACGTGCACTGCCAGTGCTCCACCCACACAGCCTGCACTGCCAATGCCTCCCCACAGCCAGCACTGCCAGTGCTCCCACCACACAGCCAGCACTGTCAGTGCTCCCCACACAGCCAGCACTGTCAGTGCTCCCGCACACAGCCAGTACTGTCAGTGCTCCCCACACAGCCAGCACTGTCAGTGCTCCCACCACACAGCCAGCACTGTCAGTGCTCCCACCACACAGCCAGCACTGTCAGTGCTCCCCCACAGAGCCAGCACTGTCAGTGCACCCCCCACACAGCCAGCACTGTCAGTGCTCCACCCACCCAGCCAGCACTGTCAGTGCTCCCACCACACAGCCAGCACTGTCCGAGCTCCCACCACACAGCCAGCACAGTTTGTGCTCCCCCACACAGCCAGCACTGTCAGTGCTCCCCCCACACTGCCAGCACTGTCTGTGCTCCAGACATAGCCAGCACTGTCAGTGCTCCCCCACACAGCCAGCACTGCCAGTGCTCCCACCACACAGCCAGCACTGTCAGTGCTCCCCCAAACACAGCCAGCACTGTCAGTGCACCCCCACACAGCCAGCACTGTCAGTGCTCCCTCACACAGCCAGCACTGTCAGTGCTCCCACCACACAGTCAGCACTGTCAGTGGTCCCACACACAGCCAGCACTGTCTGTGCTCCCTCACACAGCCAGCACTGTCAGTGCTCCCCACAGAGCCAGCACTGTCAGTGCTCCCCCACACAGCCAGGACTGTCAGTGCTCCCCCACACAGCCAGGACTGTCAGTGCTCCCCCCACACAGCCAGCACCGCCAGTGCTCCCCCACACAGCCAGCACTGTCAGTGCTCCACCACACAGCCAGTGCTGTCAGTGCTCCCACCACACAGCCAGCACTGTCAGTGCACACAAACACTGCCAGCAGTGTCAGTGCTCCCCCACACAGCCAGCACTGTCAGTGCACCCACACACAGCCAGCACTGTCAGTGCTCCCCCACACACAGCCAGCACTGTCAGTGCACCCCCACATTGCCAGCACTGTCAGTGCTCTCACCAGACAGCCAGCACTGTCAGTGCTCCCTCACGCAGCCAGCACTGTCAGTGCTCCCCCACACAGCCAGGACTGTCAGTGCTCCCCACACAGCCAGCACTGTCAGTGCTCCCCCCACACAGCCAGCACTGTCAGTGCTTACCCACACAGCCAGAACTGTCAGTGCTCGCACCACACAGCCAGCACTGTCAGTGCTCCCCCCACACAGCCAGCACTGTCAGTGCTCCCACCACACAGCCAGCACTGCCAGTGCTCCCCCACACAGCCAGCACTGCCAGTGCTCCCACCACACAACCAGCACTGTCAGTGCTCCCCCCACACAGCCAGCACTGTCAGTGCTCCCCCACACAGCCACCACTGTCAGTGCTCCCCCACGCAGCCAGCACTGTCACTGCTCTCCCCACACAGCTAGCACTGTCAGTGCTCCCCCCACACAGCCAGCACTGCCAGTGCTCCCACCACACAGCCAGCACTGTCAGTGCTCCCCCACACAGCCAGGACTGTCAGTGCTCCCCCACACAGCCAGCACTGTCAGTGCTTACACACACAGCCAGAACTGTCAGTGCTCCCACCACACAGCCAGCACTGTCAGTGCTCCCCCACACAGCCAGCACTGTCAGTGCTCCCACCACGCAGCCAGCACTGTCAGTGCTCCCCCCACACAGCCAGCACTGTCAGTGCTCACCACACAGCCAGCACTGTCAGTGCTCCCCCCACACAGCCAGCACTGTCAGTGCTCCCACCACACAGCCAGCACTGTCAGTGCTCCCCCCACACAGCCAGCACTGTCAGTGCTCACCACACAGCCAGCACTGTCCGTGATCCCCGCACTTACCCAGCACTGTCAGTGCTCCCACCACACAGCCAGCACTGTCAGTGCTCCCCCACACAGCCAGCACTGTCAGTGCACCCCCACACAGCCAGCACTGTCAGTGCTCCGTCACACAGCCAGCACTGTCAGTGCTCCCACCACACAGTCAGCACTGTCAGTGGTCCCACACACAGCCAGCACTGTCTGTGCTCCCTCACACAGCCAGCACTGTCAGTGCTCCCCACAGAGCCAGCACTGTCAGTGCTCCCCCACACAGCCAGGACTGTCAGTGCTCCCCCACACAGCCAGGACTGTCAGTGCTCCCCCCACACAGCCAGCACCGCCAGTGCTCCCCCACACAGCCAGCACTGTCAGTGCTCCACCACACAGCCAGTGCTGTCAGTGCTCCCACCACACAGCCAGCACTGTCAGTGCACACAAACACTGCCAGCAGTGTCAGTGCTCCCCCACACAGCCAGCACTGTCAGTGCACCCACACACAGCCAGCACTGTCAGTGCTCCCCCACACACAGCCAGCACTGTCAGTGCACCCCCACATTGCCAGCACTGTCAGTGCTCTCACCAGACAGCCAGCACTGTCAGTGCTCCCTCACGCAGCCAGCACTGTCAGTGCTCCCCCACACAGCCAGGACTGTCAGTGCTCCCCACACAGCCAGCACTGTCAGTGCTCCCCCCACACAGCCAGCACTGTCAGTGCTTACCCACACAGCCAGAACTGTCAGTGCTCCCACCACACAGCCAGCACTGTCAGTGCTCCCCCCACACAGCCAGCACTGTCAGTGCTCCCACCACACAGCCAGCACTGCCAGTGCTCCCCCACACAGCCAGCACTGCCAGTGCTCCCACCACACAACCAGCACTGTCAGTGCTCCCCCCACACAGCCAGCACTGTCAGTGCTCCCCCACACAGCCACCACTGTCAGTGCTCCCCCACACAGCCAGCACTGTCACTGCTCTCCCCACACAGCTAGCACTGTCAGTGCTCCCCCCACACAGCCAGCACTGCCAGTGCTCCCACCACACAGCCAGCACTGTCAGTGCTCCCCCACACAGCCAGGACTGTCAGTGCTCCCCCACACAGCCAGCACTGTCAGTGCTTACACACACAGCCAGAACTGTCAGTGCTCCCACCACACAGCCAGCACTGTCAGTGCTCCCCCACACAGCCAGCACTGTCAGTGCTCCCACCACGCAGCCAGCACTGTCAGTGCTCCCCCCACACAGCCAGCACTGTCAGTGCTCACCACACAGCCAGCACTGTCAGTGCTCCCCCCACACAGCCAGCACTGTCAGTGCTCCCACCACACAGCCAGCACTGTCAGTGCTCCCCCCACACAGCCAGCACTGTCAGTGCTCACCACACAGCCAGCACTGTCCGTGATCCCCCCACTTACCCAGCACTGTCAGTGCTCCCACCACACAGCCAGCACTGTCAGTGCTCCCCCACACAGCCAGCACTGCCAGTGCTCCCCCACACAGCCAGGACTGCCAGTGCTCCCACCACACATCCAGCACTGTCAGTGCTCCCCCCACACAGCCAGTACTGTCAGGGCTCCCCTCGTACAGCCACCACTGTCAGTGCTCCCCCACACAGCCAGCACTGTCAGTGTTCTCCCCACACAGCTAGCACTGTCAGTGCTCCCACCACACAGCCAGCACTGTCAGTGCTCCCCCACACAGCCAGCACTGTCAGTGCTCTCCCCACCCAGCCAGCACTGTCAATGCTCCCGCCACACAGCCAGCACTGTCAGTGCTCCCCCCACACAGCCAGCACTGTCAGTGCTCCCACCACACAGCCAGCACTGTCAGTACTCCCCCACACAGCCAGCACTGCCAGTGCTCCCCCACACAGCCAGCACTGTCTGTGCTCCACCCTCCAAGGCCAGCACTTGCAATGCTCCTATCCACAGCCAGTGCTCCCCCACAACTAGCACTGCCATTGCTCCACCCACACAGCCAGCACTGCCAATGTTCCCCACACACGGCCATCACTGCCAGTGCCTCCTCACAACAGTCAGCACTGCCAGTGCTCCCGTCCACCCATAGCCAGCACTGTAAGTGCTCCCACCACAGACAATACTGCCAGTGCACCCCCACAGACAGCACTGTCAGTGTTCCCACCTCACAGACAGCACTGTCAGTGCTCCCCACACAGCCAGCACTGTCAGTGCTCCCACCACACAGCCAGCACTGTCAGTGCTCCCCACACAGCGAGCACTGTCAGTGCTCCCACCACACAGTCAGCACTGTCAGTGCTCCCCCTCACACAGTCAGCACTGTCAGTGCTCCCCCTCACACAGTCAGCACTGTCAGTGCTCCCCCTCACACAGCCAGCACTGTCTGTGCTCCACCCTCCCAAGGCCAGCACTGGCAATGCTCCCATCCTCAGCCAGTGCTCCCCTCCACAACTTGCACTGCCAGTGCTCCACCCACACAGCGTGCACTGCCAGTTCTCCCCTCCACCCATAGCCAGCACTGTCGGTGCTCACCCCACACAACCAGCACTGCCAGTGCTCCCCCCACAGCCAGCACTGCCAATGCCTCCCCACAGCCAGCACTGCCAGTGCTTCCGCCACACAGCCAGCATGCCAGTGCTCCCCCACAGCCAGCACTGCCAATGCCTCCCCACAGCCAGCATTGTCAATGCCCCTCCCACACACAGCCCTGCCATTGCTCGCCCCACATCATGCACTGCACTCCTCCCTCCCAAGGCTAGCACTGGCAGTGCTCCCCGCACACAGCCAGCACTGTCAGTGCTCCCCCACACAGCCAGCACTGTCAGTGCTCCCCGCACACAGCCAGCACTGTCAGTGCTCCCCCACACAGCCAGCACTGTCAGTTCTCCCCACACACAGCCAGCACTGCCAGTGCTCCCCCACACAGCCAGCACTGTCAGTGCTCCCCGCACACAGCCAGAACTGTCAGTGCTCCCACCACACAGCCAGCACTGTCAGTGCTCCCACCACACAGCCAGCACTGTCAGTGCTCCCCCACACAGCCAGCACTGTCAGTGCTCCCACCACACAGCCAGCACTGCCACTGCTCCCCACAACAGCACTGCCAGTGCACCACCCCACAGTCTGTGTCTCTGCCAGTGCTCCCCACACTGACAGCACTGGAAATGCTCCCCCCAAACTCTGTCTGTGTCTCTGTCTGTGTCGTTGTGTCTGTCTGTGTCTGTGTCTCTGTCTGTGTGTCTGTCTCTGTCTGTGTCCCTGTCTCTGTTTGTGTCCCTGTCTGTGTCTCTGTGTCTGTCTGTGTCTCTGTCTGTATCTCTGTCTGTGTCTCTGTGTCTGTCTGTATCTCTCTCTGTGTCTCTGTGTCTGTCTGTGTCTCAGTCTCTGTCTCTGCCTCTGTCTGTGTCTCTCTGTCTGTCGGTGTCTGTGTCTCACTCTCTGTCTCTGTCTGTATCTCCGTGTCTGTCAGTGTCTCAGTCTCTGTCTCTATCTGGGGCACATTCTGCTGCACAGACTGTGTTTAGGTGTGAGGCACCCACCCAGCTGATCGGCATTGGGGGAGTCACACACACCCAGCTGATCGGCCATGGTGGAGGCACATACCCAGCTGATCGGCAATGGGGAGAAGCACACATCCAGCTGATCGGCATTGGGGGAGTCACACACACCCAGCTGATCGGCCATGGGTGAATCACACAGACCCAGCTCATCGGCAATGGGGGTGAAGCACACACCCAGCTGATCAGCCGTGGGGGGAAGCACACTCCCACCTGATCGGCAATGGGGGGAAGCACATACATAGCTGATGGGCCATGGGGGAGTCACACTGAACCAGCTGATCGGCCATGGGGGAGTCACACCCACCCACCGACAGTCTCTCCTGGTAATGCAGAATGGTAAATCTCTGCCTGTGTCTCTGCCTGTGTCTGTCCAATTCTCTCTCTGTCTGTGTTTCTGTCTGTTTCTCTGTCTGTGTCTGTGTCTGTATCTGTGCCTGTGTCTCTGTCTGAATCTGTGCCTGTGTCTCTGTCTGTGCCTGTGTCTCTATCTGTGCCTGTGTCCCTGTCTCTGTTTGCGTCTCTGTCTATACTGTGCCTGTGTCCCTGTCTCTGTCTGTGTCTATGTCTCTGTCTGTGCCGCTGTCTCTGTCACTGTTTCTGTCTGTTTCTCTGTCTATATCTGTGCCTGTGTCTCTGTCTGTGCCTGTGTCCCTGTCTCTGTCTGTGTCTCTGTCTGTGTCTCTGTCTGTGTCTATGTCTCTGTTTGTGTCTCTGTCTGTGCCTCCGTCTGTGTCTGTCTGTGTCGCAGTCTCTGTCGCTGTCTCTGTTGCTGTCTCTGTCTGTGTCTCCGTCTGTGTCTGTGTCGAATTCTGTGTCTCTGTGTCTGCCTGTGTCCCTGTCTGAGTCTGTGTCCCTGTCTGTGTCTGTGTCTCTGCCTGTGTCTCTGCCTGTGTCTCTGTCTGAGTCTCTGTTTGTGTCTGTGTCTTTGTGTGTCTGTGTCTCTGTCTGTGATTCTGTCTCTGTCTGTGTCGGTGTATCTGTCTCCCTCTCTGTCTGTGTCTGTATCTCTCTCTCTGTGTCTGTGTCCCTGTTGTGCCTGTGTCTCTATATGTGTCTCTATCTGTGTCTCTATCTGTGTCTCTATCTGTATCTCTGTCTGTGTTTCTGTCTGTGTCTCTGGCTGTGTCTCTTTCTCTGTCTGTGTCTGTCTCTGTATCTCCGTCTGTGTCTCTGTCTGTGTCACTGCCGCTGTCTCTGTCTGTGTCTCTGTGTCTGTCTGTTTCTGTGTTTGTGTCTCTATCTGCGTCTCTGCCTCTGTCTGTGTCTGTGTGTGTGTCTCTATCTGTGTCTCTGTCTGTGTCTCTGTCTCTGCCTCTGTCTGTGTCTATGTCTCTGTCTGTGTCTCTGTCTGTGCCCCTGTCTCTGTCTGTGCCTCTCTGTACCTCTGTCTGTGTCTCTGTGTCTCTCTGTGTCTCAGTCTCTGTCCCTGTCTGGGGCACATTCTGCTGCACAGACTGTGCTTAAGTGTGAGGAGGCACACACCCAGCTGATCGGCATTGGGGGAGTCACACACACCCAGCTGATCGGCATTGGGAGAGTCACACACACCCAGCTGATCGGTAATTGGGGGAAGCACACACGCAGCTGATCGGCAATGGGAGGAAGCATACACGCAGCTGATCGGCAATGGGGGGAAGCACACACGCAGCTGATCGGCAATGGGAGGAAGCATACACGCAGCTGATCGGCAATGCGGCAAAGGACAGACCCAGCTGATCGGCAATGGGGGGAAGGACACACCCAGCTGATCGGCAATGCAGGGAAGCACAAACCCAGCTGATCGGCAATGGGGGGGAAGGGCAGACACAGCTGATCGGCAATGCGGGGATGGACACAACCAGCTGGTTGGCAATGGGGGGAGGCACACTCCCAGCGGATCGGCAATTGGGGAGGCAGACCCAGCGGATCGGCAATGCGGGGAAGCACACACCCAGCTGATCGGCAATGTGGGGAAGGATAGACCCAGCTGATCGCCAATGAGGGGAAGCACACAGCCAGCTGATCGGCAATGCGGGGAATGACAGACCCAGCTGATCGGCAATGCGGGGAAGCACACAGCCAGCTGATCGGCAATGCGGGGAAGCACACACTCAGCTGATCGGCAATGGGGGGAAGCACACACCCAGCTGATCGGCATTGGGGGGGAAGGACACACCCAGCTGATCGGCAATGGGGGGAAGGACACACCCAGCTGATCGGCAATGGGGGGAAGGACAGACCCAGCTGATCGGCAATGGGGGGAAGCACACACGCAGCTGATCGGCAATGGGGGGGAAGGACAGACCCAGCTGATCGGCAATGCGGGGAAGGACACAACCAGCTGGTTGGCAATGGGGGGAGGCACACTCCCAGCTGATCGGCAATTGGGGGAGGCACACTTCCAGCTGATCGGCAATGCGGGGAAGCACACACGCAGCTGATCAGCAATGTGGGGAAGGACAGACCCAGCTGATCGGCAATGCGGGGAAGCACACAGCCAGCTGATCGGCAATGCGGGGAAGGACAGACCCAGCTGATCGGCAATGGGGGGAAGGAGACACCCAGCTGATCGGCAATGGGGGGGAAGGACAGACCCAGCTGATCGGCAATGGGGGGAAGGCCAGACCCAGCTGATCGGCAATGCGGGGAAGCACACACAAAGCTGATCGGCAAAGCGGGGAAGCACACTCCCAGCTGATCGGCAATGGGGGGAAGGACACACCCAGCTGATCGGCAATGTGGGGATGGATAGACCCAGCTGATCGGCAATGGGGGGAAGCACACACCCAGCTGATTGGCAATGGGGGGAAGGACAGATCTAGCTGATCGGCAATGGGGGAAAGCACACACCCAGCTGATTGGCAATGGGGGAAGCAGAGACCCAGCTGATCGGCAATGTGGGGAAGCACACACCCAGCTGATCGGCAATGGGGGGGAAGGACAGACCCAGCTGATCGGCAATGCGGGGGAGCACACACCCAGCTGATCGGCAATGCGGGGAAGGACACACACAGCTGATCGGCAATGCGGGGAAGGACAGACCCAGCTGATCGGCAATGCGGGGTACCACACACCCAGCTGATCGGCAATGCGGGGAAGCACACACCCAGCTGATCGGCAATGCTGGAAAGGACAGACCCAGCTGATCGGCAATGGGGGGAAGCACACACCCAGCTGATCGGCAATGCGGGGAAGCACACACCGAGCTGATCGGCAATGGGGGGAAGGACACACCCAGCTGATCGGCTATGGGGGGAAGGAAAGACCCAGCTGATCGGCCATGCGGGGAAGCACACACCCAGCTGATCTGCAATGCGGGGAAGCACACTCCCAGCTGATCGGCAATGGGGGGGAAGCACACACCCAGCTGATCGGCAATGGGGGGAAGCACACACCCAGCTGATCGGCAATGGGGGAAGGACACACCCAGCTGATCGGCTATGGGGGGAAGGACAGACCCAGCTTATCGGCCAAGCGGGGAAGCACACACCCAGCTGATCGGCAATGCGGGGAAGCACACTCCCAGCTGATCGGCAATGGGGGGGGAAGCACACACCCAGCTGATCGGCAATGGGGGGAAGCACACACCCAGCTGATCGGCAATGGGGGGAAGGACACCCCCAGCTGATCGGCTATGGGGGGAAGCAGACACCCAGCTGATCGGCAATGGGGGAAGCACACATCCAGCTGATCGTCAATGGGGGGAAGGACACACCCAGCTGATCGGCAATGGAAGGAAGGACACACCCAGCTGATCGGCAATGGGGGGAAGCACACACCCAGCTGATCGGCAATGGGGGGAAGCACACTCCCAGCTGATCGGCAATGGGGGGAAGCGCACACCCAACTGATCGGCAATGGGGGGAAGCACACACCCTGCTGATCGGCAATGGGTGAAGTCACACATCCAGCTGATCGGCAATGGGGGGAAGCACACTCCCAGCTGATTGGCAATGGGGGGAAAGGGCACAACCAGGTGATCGGCAATGCGGGGAAGGGCACACCCAGCTGATCGGCAATGGGGGGAAGCACACACCCAGCTGATCGGCAATGGGGGAAGCACACTCCCAGCTGATCGGCAATGCGGGGAAGGACAGACCCAGCTGATCGGCAATGCGGGGAAGCACACAGCCAGCTGATCGGCAATGCGGGGAAGGACAGACCCAGCTGATCGGCAATGGGGGGAAGGACACACCCAGCTGATCGGCAATGGGGGGGAAGGCCAGACCCAGCTGATCGGCAATGGGGGGAAGGCCAGACCCAGCTGATCGGCAATGCGGGGAAGCACACACAAAGCTGATCGGCAAAGCGGGGAAGCACACTCCCAGCTGATCGGCAATGGGGGGAAGGACACACCCAGCTGATCGGCAATGTGGGGATGGATAGACCCAGCTGATCGGCAATGGGGGGAAGCACACACCCAGCTGATTGGCAATGGGGGGAAGGACAGATCTAGCTGATCGGCAATGGGGGGAAGCACACACCCAGCTGATTGGCAATGGGGGAAGCAGAGACCCAGCTGATCGGCAATGTTGGGAAGCACACACCCAGCTGGTCGGCAATGGGGGGGAAGGACAGACCCAGCTGATCGGCAATGCGGGGGAGCACACACCCAGCTGATCGGCAATGCGGGGAAGGACACACACAGCTGATCGGCAATGCGGGGAAGTACAGACCCAGCTGATCGGCAATGCGGGGTACCACACACCCAGCTGATCGGCAATGCGGGGAAGCCCACACCCAGCTGATCGGCAATGCGGGGAAGCACACACCGAGCTGATCGGCAATGGGGGGAAGGACACACCCAGCTGATCGGCTATGGGGGGAAGGAAAGACCCAGCTGATCGGCCATGCGGGGAAGCACACACCCAGCTGATCTGCAATGCGGGGAAGCACACTCCCAGCTGATCGGCAATGGGGGGGAAGCACACACCCAGCTGATCGGCAATGGGGGGGAAGCACACACCCAGCTGATCGGCAATGGGGGGAAGCACACACCCAGCTGATCGGCAATGCGGGGAAGGACAGACCCAGCTGATCGGCAATGCGGGGTACCACACACCCAGCTGATCGGCAATGCGGGGAAGCACACACCCAGCTGATCGGCAATGCGGGGAAGCACACTCCCAGCTGATCGGCAATGGGGGGGAAGCACACACCCAGCTGATCGGCAATGGGGGGAAGCACACACCCAGCTGATCGGCAATGCGGGGAAGGACTGACCCAGCTGATCGGCAATGCGGGGTACCACACACCCAGCTGATCGGCAATGCGTGGAAGCACACACCCAGCTGATCGGCAATGCGGGGAAGCACACACCGAGCTGATCGGCAATGGGGGGAAGGACACACCCAGCTGATCGGCTATGGGGGGAAGGAAAGACCCAGCTGATCGGCCATGCGGGGAAGCACACACCCAGCTGATCTGCAATGCGGGGAAGCACACTACCAGCTGATCGGCAATGGGGGGGAAGCACACACCCAGCTGATCGGCAATGGGGGGAAGCACACACCCAGCTGATCGGCAATGCGGGGAAGCACACACCGAGCTGATCGGCAATGGGGGGAAGGACACACCCAGCTGATCGGCTATGGGGGGAAGGAAAGACCCAGCTGATCGGCCATGCGGGGAAGCACACACCCAGCTGATCTGCAATGCGGGGAAGCACACTCCCAGCTGATCGGCAATGGGGGGGAAGCACACACCCAGCTGATCGGCAATGGGGGGGAAGCACACACCCAGCTGATCGGCAATGGGGGGAAGCACACACCCAGCTGATCGGCAATGCGGGGAAGGACAGACCCAGCTGATCGGCAATGCGGGGTACCACACACCCAGCTGATCGGCAATGCGGGGAAGCACACACCCAGCTGATCGGCAATGCGGGGAAGCACACTCCCAGCTGATCGGCAATGGGGGGGAAGCACACACCCAGCTGATCGGCAATGGGGGGAAGCACACACCCAGCTGATCGGCAATGCGGGGAAAGACAGACCCAGCTGATCGGCAATGCGGGGTACCACACACCCAGCTGATCGGCAATGCGTGGAAGCACACACCCAGCTGATCGGCAATGCGGGGAAGCACACACCGAGCTGATCGGCAATGGGGGGAAGGACACACCCAGCTGATCGGCTATGGGGGGAAGGAAAGACCCAGCTGATCGGCCATGCGGGGAAGCACACACCCAGCTGATCTGCAATGCGGGGAAGCACACTCCCAGCTGATCGGCAATGGGGGGGAAGCACACACCCAGCTGATCGGCAATGGGGGGAAGCACACACCCAGCTGATCGGCAATGGGGGAAGGACACACCCAGCTGATCGGCTATGGGGGGAAGGACAGACCCAGCTTATCGGCCATGCGGGGAAGCACACACCCAGCTGATCGGCAATGCGGGGAAGCACACTCCCAGCTGATCGGCAATGGGGGGGGGAAGCACACACCCAGCTGATCGGCAATGGGGGGAAGCACACACCCAGCTGATCGGCAATGGGGGGAAGGACACCCCCAGCTGATCGGCTATGGGGGGAAGCAGACACCCAGCTGATCGGCAATGGGGGAAGCACACATCCAGCTGATCGGCAATGGGGGGAAGGACACACCCAGCTGATCGGCAATGGGGGGAAGGACACACCCAGCTGATCGGCAATGGGGGGAAGCACACACCCAGCTGATCGGCAATGGGGGCAAGCACACTCCCAGCTGATCGGCAATGGGGGGAAGCGCACACCCAACTGATCGGCAATGGGGGGAAGCACACACCCTGCTGATCGGCAATGGGTGAAGTCACACGTCCAGCTGATCGGCAATGGGTGGAAGCACACTCCCAGCTGATTGGCAATGGGGGGAAGGGCACACCCAGGTGATCGGCAATGCGGGGAAGGGCACACCCAGCTGATCGGCAATGGGGGGAAGCACACACCCAGCTGATCGGCAATGGGGGAAGCACACTCCCAGCTGATCGGCAATGGGGGGAAGCACACACCCAGATGATCGGCAATGCGGGGAAGGACACACCCAGCTAATCGGCAATGGAGGGAAGGTCACACCCAGCTGATCGGCAATGGGGGGAAGGACACTCCCAGCTGATCGGCAATGGGGGGAAGCACACACCCAGCTGATCGGCAATGGGGGGAAGCACACTCCCAGCTGATCGGCAATGGGGTGAAGCGCACACCCAACTGATCGGCAATGGGGGGAAGCACACACCCTGCTGATCGGCAATGGGTGAAGTCACACATCCAGCTGATCGGCAATGGGGGGAAGCACACTCCGAGCTGATTGGCAATGGGGGAAAGGGCACACCCAGGTGATCGGCAATGCGGGGAAGGGCACTCCCAGCTGATCGGCAATGGGGGGAAGCACACTCCCAGCTGATCGGCAATTGGGGAAGCACACTCCCAGCTGATCGGCAATGGGGGGAAGCACGCACCCAGATGATCGGCAATGCGGGGAAGGACACATCCAGCTAATCGGCAATGAGGGGAAGGACACTCCCAGTAAATCGGCAATGGGGGGAAGAACACACCCAGCTGATCGGCAATGGGGGAAGGACACACCCAGCTAATCGGCAATGGGTGGAAGGACAGATCCAGCTGATCGGCAATGGGGGGAAGGACACACTCAGCTAATCGGCAATGGGGGGAAGGACAGACCCAGCTGATCGGCAATGGGGGAAGGACACACCCAGCTGATCGGCAATGGGGGGAAGGACAGGCCCAGCTGATCGGCAATGGGGGGGAAGGACAGGCCCAGCTGATCGGCAATGGGGGAAGGACACACCCAGCTGATCGGCAATGGGGGAAGGGCACACCCAGCTGATCAGCAATGGGGGGAAGGACAGACCCAGCTGATCGGCAATGGGGGGAAGCACACATCCAGCTGATCGGCAATGGGGGGAAGCACACACCCAGCTGATCGGCCATGCGGGGAAGCACACTCCCAGCTGATCGGCAATGGGGGGGAAGCACACACCCAGCTGATCGGCAATGGGGGGAAGCACACACCCAGCTGATCGGCAATGGGGGAAGGACACACCCAGCTGATCGGCTATGGGGGGAAGGACAGACCCAGCTTATCGGCCATGCGGGGAAGCACACACCCAGCTGATCGGCAATGCGGGGAAGCACACTCCCAGCTGATCGGCAATGGGGGGGGGGAAGCACACACCCAGCTGATCGGCAATGGGGGGAAGCACACACCCAGCTGATCGGCAATGGGGGGAAGGACACCCCCAACTGATCGGCTATGGGGGGAAGCAGACACCCAGCTGATCGGCAATGGGGGATGCACACATCCAGCTGATCGGCAATGGGGGGAAGGACACACCCAGCTGATCGGCAATGGGGGGAAGGACACACCCAGCTGATCGGCAATGGGGGGGGGGAAGCACACACCCAGCTGATCGGCAATGGGGGGAAGCACACTCCCAGCTGATCGGCAATGGGGGGAAGGACACCCCCAGCTGATCGGCTATGGGGGGAAGCAGACACCCAGCTGATCGGCAATGGGGGGAAGCGCACACCCAACTGATCGGCAATGGGGGGAAGCACACACCCTGCTGATCGGCAATGGGTGAAGTCACACATCCAGCTGATCGGCAATGGGGGGAAGCACACTCCCAGCTGATTGGCAATGGGGGGAAAGGGCACACCCAGGTGATCGGCAATGCGGGGAAGGGCACACCCAGCTGATCGGCAATGGGGGGAAGCACACACCCAGCTGATCGGCAATGGGGGAAGCACACTCCCAGCTGATCGGCAATGGGGGGAAGCACACACCCAGATGATCGGCAATGCGGGGAAGGACACACCCAGCTAATCGGCAATGGAGGGAAGGTCACACCCAGCTGATCGGCAATGGGGGGAAGGACACTCCCAGCTGATCGGCAATGGGGGGAAGCACACACCCAGCTGATCGGCAATGGGGGGAAGCACACTCCCAGCTGATCGGCAATGGGGTGAAGCGCACACCCAACTGATCGGCAATGGGGGGAAGCACACACCCTGCTGATCGGCAATGGGTGAAGTCACACATCCAGCTGATCGGCAATGGGGGGAAGCACACTCCGAGCTGATTGGCAATGGGGGAAAGGGCACACCAAGGTGATCGGCAATGCGGGGAAGGGCACTCCCAGCTGATCGGCAATGGGGGGAAGCACACTCCCAGCTGATCGGCAATGGGGGAAGCACACTCCCAGCTGATCGGCAATGGGGGGAAGCACGCACCCAGATGATCGGCAATGCGGGGAAGGACACATCCAGCTAATCGGCAATGAGGGGAAGGACACTCCCAGTAAATCGGCAATGGGGGGAAGAACACACCCAGCTGATCGGCAATGGGGGAAGGACACACCCAGCTAATCGGCAATGGGTGGAAGGACAGATCCAGCTGATCGGCAATGGGGGGAAGGACACACCCAGCTAATCGGCAATGGGGGGAAGGACAGACCCAGCTGATCGGCAATTGGGGAAGGACACACCCAGCTGATCGGCAATGGGGGGAAGGACAGGCCCAGCTGATCGGCAATGGGGGGGAAGGACAGGCCCAGCTGATCGGCAATGGGGGAAGGACACACCCAGCTGATCGGCAATGGGGGAAGGGCACACCCAGCTGATCGGCAATGGGGGGAAGGACAGACCCAGCTGATCGGCAATGGGGGGAAGCACACATCCAGCTGATCGGCAATGGGGGGAAGCACACACCCAGCTGATCGGCCATGCGGGGAAGCACACTCCCAGCTGATCGGCAATGGGGGGGAAGCACACACCCAGCTGATCGGCAATGGGGGGAAGCACACACCCAGCTGATCGGCAATGGGGGGAAGGACACACCCAGCTGATCGACTATGGGGGGAAGGACAGACCCAGCTTATCGGCCATGCGGGGAAGCACACAGCCAGCTGATCGGCAATGCGGGGAAGCACACTCCCAGCTGATCGGCAATGGGGGGGAAGCACACACCCAGCTGATCGGCAATGGGGGGAAGCACACACACAGCTGATTGGCAATGGGGGGAAGGACAGATCTAGCTGATCGGCAATGGGGGGAAGCACACACCCAGCTGATTGGCAATGGGGGAAGCAGAGACCCAGCTGATCGGCAATGTGGGGAAGCACACACCCAGCTGATCGGCAATGGGGGGGAAGGACAGACCCAGCTGATCGGCAATGCGGGGGAGCACACACCCAGCTGATCGGCAATGCGGGGAAGGACACACACAGCTGATCGGCAATGCGGGGAAGGACAGACCCAGCTGATCGGCAATGCGGGGTACCACACACCCAGCTGCTCGGCAATGCGGGGAAGCACACACCCAGCTGATCGGCAATGCTGGAAAGGACAGACCCAGCTGATCGGCAATGGGGGGAAGCACACACCCAGCTGATCGGCAATGCGGGGAAGCACACACCGAGCTGATCGGCAATGGGGGGAAGGACACACCCAGCTGATCGGCTATGGGGGGAAGGAAAGACCCAGCTGATCGGCCATGCGGGGAAGCACACACCCAGCTGATCTGCAATGCGGGGAAGCACACTCCCAGCTGATCGGCAATGGGGGGGAAGCACACACCCAGCTGATCGGCAATGGGGGGAAGCACACACCCAGCTGATCGGCAATGGGGGAAGGACACACCCAGCTGATCGGCTATGGGGGGAAGGACAGACCCAGCTTATCGGCCATGCGGGGAAGCACACACCCAGCTGATCGGCAATGCGGGGAAGCACACTCCCAGCTGATCGGCAATGGGGGGGGAAGCACACACCAGCTGATCGGCAATGGGGGGAAGCACACACCCAGCTGATCGGCAATGGGGGGAAGGACACCCCCAGCTGATCGGCTATGGGGGGAAGCAGACACCCAGCTGATCGGCAATGGGGGAAGCACACACCCAGCTGATCGGCAATGGGGGGAAGGACACCCCCAGCTGATCGGCAATGGGGGGAAGGACACACACAGCTGATCGGCAATGGGGGAAGCACACACCCAGCTGATCGGCAATGGGGGAAAGAACACTCCCAGCTGATCGGCAATGGGGGGAAGCGCACACCCAACTGATCGGCAATGGGGGGAAGCACACACCCTGCTGATCGGCAATGGGGGAAGTCACACATCCAGCTGATCGGCAATGGGGGGAAGCACACTCCCAGCTGATTGGCAATGGGGGGAAAGGGCACACCCAGGTGATCGGTAATGCGGGGAAGGGCACACCCAGCTGATCGGCAATGGGGGGAAGCACACTCCCAGCTGATCGGCAATGGGGGAAGCACACTCCCAGCTGATCGGCAATGGGGGGAAGCACACACCCAGATGATCGGCAATGCGGGGAAGGACACACCCAGCTAATCGGCATTGGAGGGAAGGTCACACCCAGCTGATCGGCAATGGGGGGAAGCACACACCCAGCTGATCGGCAATGCGGGGAAGCACACACCGAGCTGATCGGCAATGGGGGGAAGGACACACCCAGCTGATCGGCTATGGGGGGAAGGAAAGACCCAGCTGATCGGCCATGCGGGGAAGCACACACCCAGCTGATCTGCAATGCGGTGAAGCACACTCCCAGCTGATCGGCAATGGGGGGGAAGCACACACCCAGCTGATCGGCAATGGGGGGAAGCACACACCCAGCTGATCGGCAATGGGGGAAGGACACACCCAGCTGATCGGCTATGGGGGGAAGGACAGACCCAGCTTATCGGCCATGCGGAGAAGCACACACCCAGCTGATCGGCAATGCGGGGAAGCACATTCCCAGCTGATCGGCAATGGGGGGGAAGCACACACCCAGCTGATCGGCTATGGGGGGAAGCAGACACCCAGCTGATCGGCAATGGGGGAAGCACACATCCAGCTGATCGGCAATGGGGGGAAGGACACACCCAGCTAATCGGCAATGGGGGGAAGGAAACACACAGCTGATCGGCAATGGGGGGAAGCACACACCCAGCTGATCGGCAATGGGGGGAAGCACACTCCCAGCTGATCGGCAATGGGGGGAAGCGCACACCCAACTGATCGGCAATGGGAGGAAGCACACACCCTGCTGATCGGCAATGGGGGAATTCACACATCCAGCTGATCGGCAATGGGGGGAAGCACACTCCCAGCTGATTGGCAATGGGGGGAAAGGGCACACCCAGCTGATCGGCAATGGGGGGAAGCACACTCCCAGCTGATCGGCAATGGGGGAAGCACACTCCCAGCTGATCGGCAATGGGGGGAAGCACACACCCAGATGATCGGCAATGCGGGGAAGGACACACCCAGCTAATCGGCAATGGAGGGAAGGTCACACCCAGCTGATCGGCAATGGGGGGAAGGACACTCCCAGCTGATCGGCAATGGGGAGAAGCACACACCCAGCTGATCGGCAATGGAGGGAAGGTCACACCCAGCTGATCGGCAATGGGGGGAAGGACACACCCAGATGATCGGCAATGGGGAGAAGCACACACACAGCTGATCGGCAATGGGGGGAAGGACACACCCAGCTGATCGGCTATGGGGGGAAGGAAAGACCCAGCTGATCGGCCATGCGGGGAAGCACACACCCAGCTGATCTGCAATGCGGGGAAGCACACTCCCAGCTGATCGGCAATGGGGGGGCAGCACACACCCAGCTGATCGGCAATGGGGGGAAGCACACACCCAGCTGATCGGCAATGGGGGAAGGACACACCCAGCTGATCGGCTATGGGGGGAAGGACAGACCCAGCTTATCGGCCATGCGGGGAAGCACACACCCAGCTGATCGGCAATGCGGGGAAGCACACTACCAGCTGATCGGCAATGGGGGAGGAAGCACACACCCAGCTGATCGGCAATGGGGGGAAGCACACACCCAGCTGATCGGCAATGGGGGGAAGGACACACCCAGCTGATCGGCTATGGGGGGAAGCTGACACCCAGCTGATCGGCAATGGGGGAAGCACACACCCAGCTGATCGGCAATGGGGGGAAGGACACACCCAGCTGATCGGCAATGGGGGGAAGGACACACACAGCTGATCGGCAATGGGGGGAAGCACACACCCAGCTGATCGGCAATGGGGGGAAGCACACTCCCAGCTGATCGGCAATGGGGGAAGCGCACACCCAACTGATCGGCAATGGGGGGAAGCACACACCCTGCTGATCGGCAATGGGGGAAGTCACACATCCAGCTGATCGGCAATGGGGGGAAGCACACTCCCAGCTGATTGGCAATGGGGGGAAAGGGCACACCCAGGTGATCGGCAATGCGGGGAAGGGCACACCCAGCTGATCGGCAATGGGGGGAAGCACACTCCCAGCTGATCGGCAATGGGGGAAGCACACTCCCAGCTGATCGGCAATGGGGGGAAGCACACACTCAGATGATCGGCAATGCGGGGAAGGACACACCCAGCTAATCGGCAATGGAGGGAAGGTCACACCCAGCTGCTCGGCAATGCGGGGAAGCACACACCCAGCTGATCGGCAATGCTGGAAAGGACAGACCCAGCTGATCGGTAATGGGGGGAAGGACACACCCAGCTGATCGGCAATGGGGAGAAGCACACACACAGCTGATCGGCAATGGGGGGAAGGACACACCCAGCTGATCGGCTATGGGGGGAAGGAAAGACCCAGCTGATCGGCCATGCGGGGAAGCACACACCCAGCTGATCTGCAATGCGGGGAAGCACACTCCCAGCTGATCGGCAATGGGGGGGAAGCACACACCCAGCTGATCGGCAATGGGGGGAAGCACACACCCAGCTGATCGGCAATGGGGGAAGGACACACCCAGCTGATCGGCTATGGGGGAAAGACAGACCCAGCTTATCGGCCATGCGGGGAAGCACACACCCAGCTGATCGGCAATGCGGGGAAGCACACTCCCAGCTGATCGGCAATGGGGGGGGAAGCACACACCCAGCTGATCGGCAATGGGGGGAAGCACACACCCAGCTGATCGGCAATGGGGGGAAGGACACCCCCAGCTGATCGGCTATGGGGGGAAGCAGACACCCAGCTGATCGGCAATGGGGGAAGCACACACCCAGCTGATCGGCAATGGGGGGAAGGACACACCCAGCTGATCGGCAATGGGGGGAAGGAAACACACAGCTGATCGGCAATGGGGGGAAGCACACACCCAGCTGATCGGCAATGGGGGAAAGCACACTCCCAGCTGATCGGCAATGGGGGGAAGCGCACACCCAACTGATCGGCAATGGGGGGAAGCACACACCCTGCTGATCGGCAATGGGGGAAGTCACACATCCGGCTGATCGGCAATGGGGGGAAGCACACTCCCAGCTGATTGGCAATGGGGGGAAAGGGCACACCCAGGTGATCGGCAATGCGGGGAAGGGCACACCCAGCTGATCGGCAATGGGGGGAAGCACACTCCCAGCTGATCGGCAATGGGGGAAGCACACTCCCAGCTGATCGGCAATGGGGGGAAGCACACACCCAGATGATCGGCAATGCGGGGAAGGACACACCCAGCTAATCGGCAATGGAGGGAAGGTCACACCCAGCTGATCGGCAATGGGGGAAAGGACACTCCCAGCTGATCGGCAATGGGGAGAAGCACACACCCAGCTGATCGGCAATGGAGGGAAGGTCACACCCAGCTGATCGGCAATGGGGGGAAGGACACACCCAGCTGATCGGCAATGGAGAGAAGCACACACACAGCTGATCGGCAATGGGGGGAAGGACACTCCCAGCTGATCGGAAATGGAGGGAAGCACACTCCCAGCTGATCGGCAATGGGTGGAAGGACACTCCCAGCTGATCGGCAATGGGAGAGGCACACACCCAGCTGATCGGCAATGGGGGGAAGGACACACACTGCTAATCGGCAATGGGGGGAAGCACACTCCCAGCTAATCGGCAATGGGGGGAAGGACACTCCCAGCTGATCGGCAACGGGGGGAAGGCCAGACCCAGCTGATCGGCAATGGGGGGAAGGACACACCCAGCTGATCGGCAATGGGGGGAAGCACACACCCAGCTGATCGGCAATGGGAGAGGCACACACCCAGCTGATCGGCAATGCGGGGAAGGACACTCCCAGCTGATCGGCAATGGGGGGAAGGACTGACCCAGCTGATCGGCAATGGGGGGAAGGACACTCCCAGCTGATCGGCAATGGAAGAAGCACACACCCAGCTGATCGGCAATGGGGGGAAGGACACATCCAGCTAATCCGCAATGAGGGGAAGGACACTCCCAGTAAATCGGCAATGGGGGGAAGAACACACCCAGCTGATCGGCAATGGGGGAAGGACACACCCAGCTAATCGGCAATGGGGGGAAGGACAGACCCAGCTGATCGGCAATGGGGGAAGGACACACCCAGCTGATCGGCAATGGGGGGAAGGACAGGCCCAGCTGATCGGCAATGGGAGGGAAGGACAGGCCCAGCTGATCGGCAATGGGGGAAGGACACACCCAGCTGATCGGCAATGGGGGAAGGGCACACCCAGCTGATCGGCAATGGGGGGAAGGACAGAACCAGCTGATCGGCAATAGGGGGAAGCACACATCCAGCTGATCGGCAATGGGGGGAAGCCACACCCAGCTGATCGGCCATGCGGGGGAGCACACTCCCAGCTGATCGGCAATGGGGGGGAAGCACACACCCAGCTGATCGGCAATGGGGGGAAGCACACATCCAGCTGATCGGCAATGGGGGGAAGGACACACGCAGCTGATCGGCTATGGGGGGAAGGACACACCCAGCTTATCGGCCATGCGGGGAAGCACACACCCAGCTGATCGGCAATGCGGGGAAGCACACTCCGAGCTGATCGGCAATGGGGGGGAAGCACACACCCAGGTGATCGGCATTGGGGGGAAGCACACACCCAGCTGATCGGCAATGGGGGGAAGGACACACCCAGCTGATCGGCTATGGGGGGAAGCAGACACCCAGCTGATCGGCAATGGGGGAAGCACACACCCAGCTGATCGGCAATGGGGGGAAGGACACACCCAGCTGATCGGCAATGGGGGGAAAGACACACCCAGCTGATCGGCAATGGGGGGAAGCACACACCCAGATGATCGGCAATGGGGGGAAGCACACTCCCAGCTGATCGGCAATGGGGGGAAGCGCACACACAACTGATCGGCAATGGGGGGAAGCACACCCCCTGCTGATTGGCAATGGGGGGAAAGGGCACACCCAGGTGATCGGCAATGCGGGGAAGGGCACACCCAGCTGATCGGCAATGGGGGGAAGCACACTCCCAGCTGATCGGCAATGGGGGGAAGCACACTCCCAGCTGATCGGCAATGGGGGGAAGCACGCACCCAGATGATCGGCAATGCGGGGAAGGACACACCCAGCTATTCGGCAATGGAGGGAAGGTCACACCCAGCAGATCGGCAATGGGGGGAAGGACAGACCCAGCTGATCGGCAATGCGGGGAAGCACACACCCAGCTGATCGGCAATGGGGGGAAGCACACTCCCAGCGGATCGGCAATGGGGGGAAGCACACACCCAGCAGATCGGCAAGGGGGGGAAGGACACACCCAGCTGATCGGCTATGGGGGAAAGGATAGACCCAGCTGATCGGCATTGGGGGGGAAGCACACACCCAGCTGATTGGCAATGGGGGGAAGGACAGATCTAGCTGATCGGCAATAGGGGGAAGCACACACCCAGCTGATTGGCAATGGGGGAAGCAGAGACCCAGCTGATCGGCAATGTGGGGAAGCACACACCCAGCTGATCGGCAATGGGGGGGAAGGACAGACCCAGCTGATCGGCAAGGGGGGGAAGGACACACCCAGCTGATCGGCAATGGGGGGAAGGACAGACCCAGCTGATCGGCATTGGGGGGGAAGCACACACCCAGCAAATCGGCAATGGGGGGAAGGACAGATCTAGCTGTTCGGCAATGGGGGTAAGCAGAGACCCAGCTGATCGGCAATGTGGGGAAGCACACACCCAGCTGATCGGCAATGGGGAGAAGGACAGGCCCACCTGATCGGCAATGGGGGAAGGACACACCGAGCTGATCGGCAATGGTGGAAGGGCACACCCAGCAGATCGGCAATGGGGGGAAGGACAGACCCAGCTGATCGGCAATGCGGGGAAGCACACACCCAGCTGATCGGCAATGGGGGGAAGCACACACCCAGCTGATCGGCAATGGGGGGAAGCACACACCCAGCAGATCGGCAATGGGGGGAAGGACACACCCAGCTGATCGGCTATGGGGGGAAGGATAGACCCAGCTGATCGGCAATGCGGGGAAGCACACACCCAGCTGATCGGCAATGGGGGGAAGCACACACCCAGCTGATCGGCAATGGGGGGAAGCACACACCCAGCTGATCGGCACTGGGGGGAAGCACACACCCAGCTGATTGGCAATGGGGGAAGCAGAGACCCAGCTGATCGGCAATGCGGGGAAGGACACACACAGCTGATCGGCAATGGGGGGAAGGACAGACCCAGCTGATCGGCTATGGGGGGAAGGATAGACCCAGCTGATTGGCAATGGGGGGGAAGGACAGACCCAGCTGATCGGCAATGCGGGGGAGCACACTCCCAGCTGATCGGCAATGGGGGGAAGAACACACCCAGCTGATCGGCAATGGTGGAAGGGCACACCCAGCAAATCGGCAATGGGGGGAAGGACAGATCTAGCTGTTCGGCAATGGGGGGAAGCACACACCCAGCTGATTGGCAATGGGGGGAAGCACACACCCAGCTGATTGGCAATGGGGTAAGCAGAGACCCAGCTGATCGGCAATTTGGGGAAGCACACATCCAGCTGATCGGCAATGTGGAGAAGGACAGGCCCAGCTGATCGGCAAAGGGGGAAGCACACACCCAGCTCATTGGCAATGGGGGGAAGGACAGATCTAGCTGATCGGCAATGGGAGGAAGCACACACCCAGCTGATTGGCAATGGGGGAAGCAGAGACCCAGCTGATCGGCAATGCGGGGAAGGACACACACAGCTGATCGGCAATGGGGGGAAGGACAGACCCAGCTGATCGGCAATGCGGGGAAGCACACACCCAGCTGATCGGCAATGCGTGGAAGGACAGACCCAGCTGATCGGCAATGCGGGGTACCACACACCCAGCTGATCGGCAATGCGGGGGAGCACACACCCAGCTGATCGGCAATGGTGGAAGGGCACACCCAGCTGATCGGCAATGCGGGGAAGCACACACCCAGCTGATCGGCAATGCGTGGAAGGACAGACCCAGCTGATCGGCAATGCGGGGTACCACACACCCAGCTGACCGGCAATGCGTGGAAGGACAGACCCAGCTGATCGGCAATGCGGGGTACCACACACCCAGCTGATCGGCAATGCGGGGGAAGCACACACCCAGCTGATCGGCAATGGTGGAAGGGCACACCCAGCAAATCGGCAATGGGGGGAAGGACAGATCTAGCTGTTCGGCAATGGGGGGAAGCACACACCCAGCTGATTGGCAATGGGGTAAGCAGAGACCCAGCTGATCGGCAATGTGGGGAAGCACACACCCAGCTGATCGGCAATGGGGAGAAGGACAGGCCCAGCTGATCGGCAATGGGGGAAGGACACACCGAGCTGATCGGCAATGGTGGAAGGGCACACCCAGCAGATCGGCAATGGGGGGAAGGACAGACCCAGCTGATCGGCAATGCGGGGAAGCACACACCCAGCTGATCGGCAATGTGGGGAAGCACACACCCAGCTGATCGGCAATGGGGGGAAGCACACACCCAGCAGATCGGCAATGGGGGGAAGGACACACCCAGCTGATCGGCTATGGGGGGAAGGATAGACCCAGCTGATCGGCAATGGGGGGAAGCACACACCCAGCTGATTGGCAATGGGGGGAAGGACAGATCTAGCTGATCGGCACTGGGGGGAAGCACACACCCAGCTGATTGGCAATGGGGGAAGCAGAGACCCAGCTGATCGGCAATGCGGGGAAGGACACACACAGCTGATCGGCAATGGGGGGAAGGACAGACCCAGCTGATCGGCAATGCGGGGTACCACACACCCAGCAGATCGGCAATGGGGGGAAGGACACACCCAGCTGATCGGCTATGGGGGGAAGGATAGACCCAGCTGATCGGCAATGGGGGGAAGCACACACCCAGCTGATCGGCAATGGGGGAAGCAGAGACCCAGCTGATCGTCAATATGGGGAAGCACACACCCAGCTGATCGGCTATGGGGGGAAGGATAGACCCAGCTGATCGGCAATGGGGGGAAGCACACACCCAGCTGATTGGCAATGGGGGAAGCAGAGACCCAGCTGATCGGCAATGCGGGGAAGGACACACCCAGCTGATCGGCTATGGGGGGAAGGATAGACACAGCTGATCGGCAATGGGGGGAAGCACACACCCAGCTGATTGGCAATGGGGGGAAGGACAGATCTAGCTGATTGGCAATGGGGGGAAGGACAGATCTAGCTGATCGGCAATGGGGGGAAGCACACACCCAGCTGATTGGCAATGGGGGAAGCAGAGACCCAGCTGATCGGCAATGCGGGGAAGGACACACCCAGCTGATCGGCTATGGGGGGAAGGATAGACACAGCTGATCGGCAATGGGGGGAAGCACACACCCAGCTGATTGGCAATGGGGGGAAGGACAGATCTAGCTGATCGGCAATGGGGGGAAGCACACACCCAGCTGATTGGCAATGGGGGAAGCAGAGACCCAGCTGATCGGCAATATGGGGAAGCACACACCCAGCTGATCGGCAATGGGGGGGAAGGACAGACCCAGCTGATCGGCAATGCGGGGGAGCACACACCCAGCTGATCGGCAATGGTGGAAGGGCACACCCAGCAAATCGGCAATGGGGGGAAGGACAGATCTAGCTGTTCGGCAATGGGGGGAAGCACACACCCAGCTGATCGGCAATGGGGGGAAGGACACTCCCAGCTGATCGGCAATGGGGTAAGCAGAGACCCAGCTGATCGGCAATGTGGGGAAGCACACACCCAGCTGATCGGCAATGAGGAGAAGGACAGGCCCAGCTGATCGGCAATGGGGGAAGCACACACCCAGCTGATTGGCAATTGGGGGAAGGACAGATCTAGCTGATCGGCAATGGGGGGAAGCACACACCCAGCTGATTGGCAATGGGGGAAGCAGAGACCCAGCTGATCGGCAATGCGGGGAAGGACAGACCCAGCTGATCGGCAATGGGGGAAAGGACACACACAGCTGATCGGCAATGGGGGGAAGGACAGACCCAGCTGATCGGCAATGCGGGGTACCACACACCCAGCTGACCGGCAATGCGGGGAAGGACAGACCCAGCTGATCGGCAATGCGGGGTACCACACACCCAGCTGATCGGCAATGCGGGGAAGCACACACCCAGCTGATCGGCAATGCGGGGAAGGACACACACAGATGATAGGCAATGGGGGGAAGGACACTCCCAGCTGATCGGCAATGCGGGGAAGCACACACCCAGCTGATCGGCAATGGGGGGAAGGACAGACCCAGCTGATCGGCAATGCGGGGTACCACACACCCAGCTGATCGGCAATGGGGGGAAGGACAGACCCAGCTGATCGGCAATGCGGGGTACCACACACCCAGCTGACCGGCAATGCGGGGAAGGACAGACCCAGCTGATCGGCAATGTGGGGAAGCACACACCCAGCTGATCGGCAATGAGGAGAAGGACAGGCCCAGCTGATCGGCAATGGGGGAAGCACACACCCAGCTGATTGGCAATTGGGGGAAGGACAGATCTAGCTGATCGGCAATGGGGGGAAGCACACACCCAGCTGATTGGCAATGGGGGAAGCAGAGACCCAGCTGATCGGCAATGCGGGGAAGGACACACCCAGCTGACCGGCAATGTGGGGAAGGACAGACCCAGCTGATCGGCAATGCGGGGTACCACACACCCAGCTGATCGGCAATGGTGGAAGGGCACACCCAGCAAATCGGCAATGGGGGGAAGGACAGATCTAGCTGTTCGGCAATGGGGGGAAGCACACACCCAGCTGATCGGCAATGGGGGGAAGGACACTCCCAGCTGATCGGCAATGGGGTAAGCAGAGACCCAGCTGATCGGCAATGTGGGGAAGCACACACCCAGCTGATCGGCAATGGGGAGAAGGACAGGCCCAGCTGATCGGCAATGGGGGAAGGACACACCGAGCTGATCGGCAATGGTGGAAGGGCACACCCAGCAGATCGGCAATGGGGGGAAGGACAGACCCAGCTGATCGGCAATGCGGGGAAGCACACACCCAGCTGATCGGCAATGGGGGGAAGCACACACCCAGCAGATCGGCAATGGGGGGAAGGACACACCCAGCTGATCGGCTATGGGGGGAAGGACAGACCCAGCTGATCGGCAATGGGGGGAAGCACACACCCAGCTGATTGGCAATGGGGGGAAGGACAGATCTAGCTGATCGGCACTGGGGGGAAGCACACACCCAGCTGATTGGCAATGGGGGAAGCAGAGACCCAGCTGATCGGCAATGCGGGGAAGGACACACACAGCTGATCGGCAATGGGGGGAAGGACAGACCCAGCTGATAGGCAATGCGGGGTACCACACACCCAGCAGATCGGCAATGGGGGGAAGGACACACCCAGCTGATCGGCTGTGGGGGGAAGGATAGACCCAGCTGATCGGCAATGGGGGGAAGCACACACCCAGCTGATTGGCAATGGGGGGAAGGACAGATCCAGCTGATCGGCAATGGGGGGAAGCACACACCCAGCTGATTGGCAATGGGGGAAGCAGAGACCCAGCTGATCGTCAATATGGGGAAGCACACACCCAGCTGATCGGCAATGGGGGGGAAGGACAGACCCAGCTGATCGGCAATGCGGGGGAGCACACACCCAGCTGATCGGCAATGGTGGAAGGGCACACCCAGCAAATCGGCAATGGGGGGAAGGACAGATCTAGCTGTTCGGCAATGGGGGGAAGCACACACCCAGCTGATTGGCAATGGGGTAAGCAGAGACCCAGCTGATCGGCAATGTGGGGAAGCACACACCCAGCTGATCGGCAATGTGGAGAAGGACAGGCCCAGCTGATCGGCAATGGGGGAAGCACACACCCAGCTGATTGGCAATGGGGGGAAGGACAGATCTAGCTGATCGGCAATGGGGGGAAGCACACACCCAGCTGATTGGCAATGGGGGAAGCAGAGACCCAGCTGATCGGCAATGCGGGGAAGGACACACCCAGCTGATCGGCTATGGGGGGAAGGATAGACACAGCTGATCGGCAATGGGGGGAAGCACACACCCAGCTGATTGGCAATGGGGGGAAGGACAGATCTAGCTGATCGGCAATGGGGGGAAGCACACACCCAGCTGATTGGCAATGGGGGAAGCAGAGACCCAGCTGATCGGCAATATGGGGAAGCACACACCCAGCTGATCGGCAATGGGGGGGAAGGACACACCCAGCTGATCGGCAATGGGGGAAAGGACACACCCAGCTGAACGGCAATGGGGGGAAGGACAGACCCAGCTGATCGGCAATGGGGGGAAGGACAGACCCAGCTGATCGGCAATGCGGGGTACCACACACCCAGCTGACCGGCAATGCGGGGCAGCACACACCCAGCTGATCGGCAATGGGGGAAAGGACACACACAGATGATCGGCAATGGGGGAAAGGACACACCCAGCTGAACGGCAATGGGGGGAAGGACAGACCCAGCTGATCGGCAATGGGGGGAAGGACAGACCCAGCTGATCGGCAATGTGGGGAAGCACACACCCAGCTGATCGGCAATGAGGAGAAGGACAGGCCCAGCTGATCGGCAATGGGGGGAAGCACACACCCAGCTGATTGGCAATTGGGGGAAGGACAGATCTAGCTGATCGGCAATGGGGGGAAGCACACACCCAGCTGATTGGCAATGGGGGAAGCAGAGACCCAGCTGATCGGCAATGCGGGGAAGGACACACCCAGCTGACCGGCAATGTGGGGAAGGACAGACCCAGCTGATCGGCAATGCGGGGAAGGACACACCCAGCTGATCGGCAATGCGGGGTACCACACACCCAGCTGATCGGCAATGGGGGGAAGGACAGATCTAGCTGTTCGGCAATGGGGGGAAGCACACACCCAGCTGATCGGCAATGGGGGGAAGGACACTCCCAGCTGATTGGCAATGGGGTAAGCAGAGACCCAGCTGATCGGCAATGTGGGGAAGCACACACCCAGCTGATCGGCAATGGGGAGAAGGACAGGCCCAGCTGATCGGCAATGGGGGAAGGACACACCGAGCTGATCGGCAATGGTGGAAGGGCACACCCAGCAGATCGGCAATGGGGGGAAGGACAGACCCAGCTGATCGGCAATGCGGGGAAGCACACACCCAGCTGATCGGCAATGGGGGGAAGCACACACCCAGCTGATCGGCAATGGGGGGAAGCACACACCCAGCAGATCGGCAATGGGGGGAAGGACACACCCAGCTGATCGGCTATGGGGGGAAGGACAGACCCAGCTGATCGGCAATGGGGGGAAGCACACACCCAGCTGATTGGCAATGGGGGGAAGGACAGATCTAGCTGATCGGCACTGGGGGGAAGCACACACCCAGCTGATTGGCAATGGGGGAAGCAGAGACCCAGCTGATCGGCAATGTGGGGAAGGACACACACAGCTGATCGGCAATGGGGGGAAGGACAGACCCAGCTGATCGGCAATGCGGGGTACCACACACCCAGCAGATCGGCAATGGGGGGAAGGACACACCCAGCTGATCGGCTATGGGGGGAAGGATAGACCCAGCTGATCGGCAATGGGGGGAAGCACACACCCAGCTGATTGGCAATGGGGGGAAGGACAGATCCAGCTGATCGGCAATGGGGGGAAGCACACACCCAGCTGATTGGCAATGGGGGAAGCACACACCCAGCTGATCGGCAATGGGGGGGAAGGACAGACCCAGCTGATAGGCAATGCGGGGTACCACACACCCAGCAGATCGGCAATGGGGGGTACCACACACCCAGCTGATCGGCAATGCGGGGTACCACACACCCAGCAGATCGGCAATGGTGGAAGGGCACACCCAGCAAATCGGCAATGGGGGGAAGGACAGATCTAGCTGTTCGGCAATGGGGGGATGCACACACCCAGCTGATTGGCAATGGGGTAAGCAGAGACCCAGCTGATCGGCAATGTGGGGAAGCACACACCCAGCTGATCGGCAATGTGGAGAAGGACAGACCCAGCTTATCGGCAATGGGGGGAAGCACACACCCAGCTGATTGGCAATGGGGGGAAGGACAGATCTAGCTGATCGGCAATGGGGGGAAGCACACACCCAGCTGATTGGCAATGGGGGGAAGCACACACCTAGCTGATCGGCAATGGGAGAGACACACACCCAGCTGATCGGCAATGCGGGGAAGCACACACCCAGCTGATCGGCAATGTGGAGAAGGACAGACCCAGCTTATCGGCAATGGGGGGAAGCACACACCCAGCTGATTGGCAATGGGGGGAAGGACAGATCTAGCTGATCGGCAATGGGGGGAAGCACACACCCAGCTGATTGGCAATGGGGGAAGCAGAGACCCAGCTGATCGGCAATGCGGGGAAGGACACACACAGCTGATCGGCAATGGGGGGAAGGACAGACCCAACTGATCGGCAATGCGGGGTACCACACACCCAGCTGACCGGCAATGCGGGGTACCACACACCCAGCTGATCGGCAATGCGGGGAAGCACGCACCCAGCTGATCGGCAATGCTGGAAAGGACAGACCCAGCTGATCGGCAATGGGGGGAAGCACACACCCAGCTGATCGGCAATGCGGGGATTAAACACACCGAGCTGATCGGCAATGGGGGGAAGGACACACCCAGCTGATCAGCTATGGGGGGAAGGAAAGACCCAGCTGATCGGCCATGCGGGGAAGCACACAGCCAGCTGATCTGCAATGCGGGGAAGCACACTCCCAGCTGATCGGCAATGGGGGGGAAGCACACACCCAGCTGATCGGCAATGGGGGGAAGCACACACCCAGCTGATCGGCAATGGGGGGAAGGACACACCCAGCTGATCGGCTATGGGGGGAAGGACAGACCCAGCTTATCGGCCATGCGGGGAAGCACACACCCAGCTGATCGGCAATGCGGGGAAGCACACTCCCAGCTGATCGGCAATGGGGGGGAAGCACACACCCAGCTGATCGGCAATAGGGGGAAGCACACACCCAGCTGATCGGCAATGGGGGGAAGGGCACACCCAGCTGATCGGCTATGGGGGGAAGCAGACACCCAGCTGATCGGCAATGGGGGAAGCACCCACCCAGCTGATCGGCAATGGGGGGAAGGACACACCCAGCTGATCGGCAATGGGGGGAAGGACACACCCAGCTGATCGGCAATGGGGGGAAGGACACACCCAGCTGATCGGCTATGGGGGGAAGGATAGACCCAGCTGATCGGCAATGGGGGGAAGCACACACCCAGCTGATCGGCAATGGGGGAAGCAGAGACCCAGCTGATCGTCAATATGGGGAAGCACACACCCAGCTGATCGGCTATGGGGGGAAGGATAGACCCAGCTGATCGGCAATGGGGGGAAGCACACACCCAGCTGATTGGCAATGGGGGAAGCAGAGACCCAGCTGATCGGCAATGCGGGGAAGGACACACCCAGCTGATCGGCTATGGGGGGAAGGATAGACACAGCTGATCGGCAATGGGGGGAAGCACACACCCAGCTGATTGGCAATGGGGGGAAGGACAGATCTAGCTGATTGGCAATGGGGGGAAGGACAGATCTAGCTGATCGGCAATGGGGGGAAGCACACACCCAGCTGATTGGCAATGGGGGAAGCAGAGACCCAGCTGATCGGCAATGCGGGGAAGGACACACCCAGCTGATCGGCTATGGGGGGAAGGATAGACACAGCTGATCGGCAATGGGGGGAAGCACACACCCAGCTGATTGGCAATGGGGGGAAGGACAGATCTAGCTGATCGGCAATGGGGGGAAGCACACACCCAGCTGATTGGCAATGGGGGAAGCAGAGACCCAGCTGATCGGCAATATGGGGAAGCACACACCCAGCTGATCGGCAATGGGGGGGAAGGACAGACCCAGCTGATCGGCAATGCGGGGGAGCACACACCCAGCTGATCGGCAATGGTGGAAGGGCACACCCAGCAAATCGGCAATGGGGGGAAGGACAGATCTAGCTGTTCGGCAATGGGGGGAAGCACACACCCAGCTGATCGGCAATGGGGGGAAGGACACTCCCAGCTGATCGGCAATGGGGTAAGCAGAGACCCAGCTGATCGGCAATGTGGGGAAGCACACACCCAGCTGATCGGCAATGAGGAGAAGGACAGGCCCAGCTGATCGGCAATGGGGGAAGCACACACCCAGCTGATTGGCAATTGGGGGAAGGACAGATCTAGCTGATCGGCAATGGGGGGAAGCACACACCCAGCTGATTGGCAATGGGGGAAGCAGAGACCCAGCTGATCGGCAATGCGGGGAAGGACAGACCCAGCTGATCGGCAATGGGGGAAAGGACACACACAGCTGATCGGCAATGGGGGGAAGGACAGACCCAGCTGATCGGCAATGCGGGGTACCACACACCCAGCTGACCGGCAATGCGGGGAAGGACAGACCCAGCTGATCGGCAATGCGGGGTACCACACACCCAGCTGATCGGCAATGCGGGGAAGCACACACCCAGCTGATCGGCAATGCGGGGAAGGACACACACAGATGATAGGCAATGGGGGGAAGGACACTCCCAGCTGATCGGCAATGCGGGGAAGCACACACCCAGCTGATCGGCAATGGGGGGAAGGACAGACCCAGCTGATCGGCAATGCGGGGTACCACACACCCAGCTGATCGGCAATGGGGGGAAGGACAGACCCAGCTGATCGGCAATGCGGGGTACCACACACCCAGCTGACCGGCAATGCGGGGAAGGACAGACCCAGCTGATCGGCAATGTGGGGAAGCACACACCCAGCTGATCGGCAATGAGGAGAAGGACAGGCCCAGCTGATCGGCAATGGGGGAAGCACACACCCAGCTGATTGGCAATTGGGGGAAGGACAGATCTAGCTGATCGGCAATGGGGGGAAGCACACACCCAGCTGATTGGCAATGGGGGAAGCAGAGACCCAGCTGATCGGCAATGCGGGGAAGGACACACCCAGCTGACCGGCAATGTGGGGAAGGACAGACCCAGCTGATCGGCAATGCGGGGTACCACACACCCAGCTGATCGGCAATGCGGGGGAGCACACACCCAGCTGATCGGCAATGGTGGAAGGGCACACCCAGCAAATCGGCAATGGGGGGAAGGACAGATCTAGCTGTTCGGCAATGGGGGGAAGCACACACCCAGCTGATCGGCAATGGGGGGAAGGACACTCCCAGCTGATCGGCAATGGGGTAAGCAGAGACCCAGCTGATCGGCAATGTGGGGAAGCACACACCCAGCTGATCGGCAATGGGGAGAAGGACAGGCCCAGCTGATCGGCAATGGGGGAAGGACACACCGAGCTGATCGGCAATGGTGGAAGGGCACACCCAGCAGATCGGCAATGGGGGGAAGGACAGACCCAGCTGATCGGCAATGCGGGGAAGCACACACCCAGCTGATCGGCAATGGGGGGAAGCACACACCCAGCAGATCGGCAATGGGGGGAAGGACACACCCAGCTGATCGGCTATGGGGGGAAGGACAGACCCAGCTGATCGGCAATGGGGGGAAGCACACACCCAGCTGATTGGCAATGGGGGGAAGGACAGATCTAGCTGATCGGCACTGGGGGGAAGCACACACCCAGCTGATTGGCAATGGGGGAAGCAGAGACCCAGCTGATCGGCAATGCGGGGAAGGACACACACAGCTGATCGGCAATGGGGGGAAGGACAGACCCAGCTGATAGGCAATGCGGGGTACCACACACCCAGCAGATCGGCAATGGGGGGAAGGACACACCCAGCTGATCGGCTGTGGGGGGAAGGATAGACCCAGCTGATCGGCAATGGGGGGAAGCACACACCCAGCTGATTGGCAATGGGGGGAAGGACAGATCCAGCTGATCGGCAATGGGGGGAAGCACACACCCAGCTGATTGGCAATGGGGGAAGCAGAGACCCAGCTGATCGTCAATATGGGGAAGCACACACCCAGCTGATCGGCAATGGGGGGGAAGGACAGACCCAGCTGATCGGCAATGCGGGGGAGCACACACCCAGCTGATCGGCAATGGTGGAAGGGCACACCCAGCAAATCGGCAATGGGGGGAAGGACAGATCTAGCTGTTCGGCAATGGGGGGAAGCACACACCCAGCTGATTGGCAATGGGGTAAGCAGAGACCCAGCTGATCGGCAATGTGGGGAAGCACACACCCAGCTGATCGGCAATGTGGAGAAGGACAGGCCCAGCTGATCGGCAATGGGGGAAGCACACACCCAGCTGATTGGCAATGGGGGGAAGGACAGATCTAGCTGATCGGCAATGGGGGGAAGCACACACCCAGCTGATTGGCAATGGGGGAAGCAGAGACCCAGCTGATCGGCAATGCGGGGAAGGACACACCCAGCTGATCGGCTATGGGGGGAAGGATAGACACAGCTGATCGGCAATGGGGGGAAGCACACACCCAGCTGATTGGCAATGGGGGGAAGGACAGATCTAGCTGATCGGCAATGGGGGGAAGCACACACCCAGCTGATTGGCAATGGGGGAAGCAGAGACCCAGCTGATCGGCAATATGGGGAAGCACACACCCAGCTGATCGGCAATGGGGGGGAAGGACACACCCAGCTGATCGGCAATGGGGGAAAGGACACACCCAGCTGAACGGCAATGGGGGGAAGGACAGACCCAGCTGATCGGCAATGGGGGGAAGGACAGACCCAGCTGATCGGCAATGCGGGGTACCACACACCCAGCTGACCGGCAATGCGGGGCAGCACACACCCAGCTGATCGGCAATGGGGGAAAGGACACACACAGATGATCGGCAATGGGGGAAAGGACACACCCAGCTGAACGGCAATGGGGGGAAGGACAGACCCAGCTGATCGGCAATGGGGGGAAGGACAGACCCAGCTGATCGGCAATGTGGGGAAGCACACACCCAGCTGATCGGCAATGAGGAGAAGGACAGGCCCAGCTGATCGGCAATGGGGGGAAGCACACACCCAGCTGATTGGCAATTGGGGGAAGGACAGATCTAGCTGATCGGCAATGGGGGGAAGCACACACCCAGCTGATTGGCAATGGGGGAAGCAGAGACCCAGCTGATCGGCAATGCGGGGAAGGACACACCCAGCTGACCGGCAATGTGGGGAAGGACAGACCCAGCTGATCGGCAATGCGGGGAAGGACACACCCAGCTGATCGGCAATGCGGGGTACCACACACCCAGCTGATCGGCAATGGGGGGAAGGACAGATCTAGCTGTTCGGCAATGGGGGGAAGCACACACCCAGCTGATCGGCAATGGGGGGAAGGACACTCCCAGCTGATTGGCAATGGGGTAAGCAGAGACCCAGCTGATCGGCAATGTGGGGAAGCACACACCCAGCTGATCGGCAATGGGGAGAAGGACAGGCCCAGCTGATCGGCAATGGGGGAAGGACACACCGAGCTGATCGGCAATGGTGGAAGGGCACACCCAGCAGATCGGCAATGGGGGGAAGGACAGACCCAGCTGATCGGCAATGCGGGGAAGCACACACCCAGCTGATCGGCAATGGGGGGAAGCACACACCCAGCTGATCGGCAATGGGGGGAAGCACACACCCAGCAGATCGGCAATGGGGGGAAGGACACACCCAGCTGATCGGCTATGGGGGGAAGGACAGACCCAGCTGATCGGCAATGGGGGGAAGCACACACCCAGCTGATTGGCAATGGGGGGAAGGACAGATCTAGCTGATCGGCACTGGGGGGAAGCACACACCCAGCTGATTGGCAATGGGGGAAGCAGAGACCCAGCTGATCGGCAATGTGGGGAAGGACACACACAGCTGATCGGCAATGGGGGGAAGGACAGACCCAGCTGATCGGCAATGCGGGGTACCACACACCCAGCAGATCGGCAATGGGGGGAAGGACACACCCAGCTGATCGGCTATGGGGGGAAGGATAGACCCAGCTGATCGGCAATGGGGGGAAGCACACACCCAGCTGATTGGCAATGGGGGGAAGGACAGATCCAGCTGATCGGCAATGGGGGGAAGCACACACCCAGCTGATTGGCAATGGGGGAAGCACACACCCAGCTGATCGGCAATGGGGGGGAAGGACAGACCCAGCTGATAGGCAATGCGGGGTACCACACACCCAGCAGATCGGCAATGGGGGGTACCACACACCCAGCTGATCGGCAATGCGGGGTACCACACACCCAGCAGATCGGCAATGGTGGAAGGGCACACCCAGCAAATCGGCAATGGGGGGAAGGACAGATCTAGCTGTTCGGCAATGGGGGGATGCACACACCCAGCTGATTGGCAATGGGGTAAGCAGAGACCCAGCTGATCGGCAATGTGGGGAAGCACACACCCAGCTGATCGGCAATGTGGAGAAGGACAGACCCAGCTTATCGGCAATGGGGGGAAGCACACACCCAGCTGATTGGCAATGGGGGGAAGGACAGATCTAGCTGATCGGCAATGGGGGGAAGCACACACCCAGCTGATTGGCAATGGGGGGAAGCACACACCTAGCTGATCGGCAATGGGAGAGACACACACCCAGCTGATCGGCAATGCGGGGAAGCACACACCCAGCTGATCGGCAATGTGGAGAAGGACAGACCCAGCTTATCGGCAATGGGGGGAAGCACACACCCAGCTGATTGGCAATGGGGGGAAGGACAGATCTAGCTGATCGGCAATGGGGGGAAGCACACACCCAGCTGATTGGCAATGGGGGAAGCAGAGACCCAGCTGATCGGCAATGCGGGGAAGGACACACACAGCTGATCGGCAATGGGGGGAAGGACAGACCCAACTGATCGGCAATGCGGGGTACCACACACCCAGCTGACCGGCAATGCGGGGTACCACACACCCAGCTGATCGGCAATGCGGGGAAGCACGCACCCAGCTGATCGGCAATGCTGGAAAGGACAGACCCAGCTGATCGGCAATGGGGGGAAGCACACACCCAGCTGATCGGCAATGCGGGGATTAAACACACCGAGCTGATCGGCAATGGGGGGAAGGACACACCCAGCTGATCAGCTATGGGGGGAAGGAAAGACCCAGCTGATCGGCCATGCGGGGAAGCACACAGCCAGCTGATCTGCAATGCGGGGAAGCACACTCCCAGCTGATCGGCAATGGGGGGGAAGCACACACCCAGCTGATCGGCAATGGGGGGAAGCACACACCCAGCTGATCGGCAATGGGGGGAAGGACACACCCAGCTGATCGGCTATGGGGGGAAGGACAGACCCAGCTTATCGGCCATGCGGGGAAGCACACACCCAGCTGATCGGCAATGCGGGGAAGCACACTCCCAGCTGATCGGCAATGGGGGGGAAGCACACACCCAGCTGATCGGCAATAGGGGGAAGCACACACCCAGCTGATCGGCAATGGGGGGAAGGGCACACCCAGCTGATCGGCTATGGGGGGAAGCAGACACCCAGCTGATCGGCAATGGGGGAAGCACCCACCCAGCTGATCGGCAATGGGGGGAAGGACACACCCAGCTGATCGGCAATGGGGGGAAGGACACACCCAGCTGATCGGCAATGGGGGGAAGCACACACCCAGCTGATCGGCAATGGGGGGAAGCACACTCCCAGCTGATCGGCAATGGGGGGAAGCGCACACCCAACTGATCGACAATGGGGGGAAGCACACACCCTGCTGATTGGCAATGGGGGGAAAGGGCACACCCAGGTGATCGGCAATGCGGGGAAGGGCACACCCAGCTGATCGGCAATGGGGGGAAGCACACTCCCAGCTGATCGGCAATGGGGGAAGCACACTCCCAGCTGATCGGCAATGGGGGGAAGGACACTCCCAGCTGATCGGCAATGGGGGGAAGGACACTCCCAGCTGATCGGCAATGGGGGGAAGGGCACACCCTGCTGATCGGCAATGGGGGAAATCACACATCCAGCTGATCGGCAATGGGAGGAAGCACACTCCCAGCTGATTGGCAATGGGGGGAAAGGGCACACCCAGGTGATCGGCAATGCGGGGAAGGGCACACCCAGCTGATCGGCAATGGGGGGAAGCACACTCCCAGCTGATCGGCAATGGGGGAAGCACACTCCCAGCTGATCGGCAATGGGGGGAAGGACACTCCCAGCTGATCGGCAATGGAGGGAAGCACACTCCCAGCTGATCGGCAATGGGGGGAAGGACACTCCCAGCTGATCGGCAATGGGAGAGGCACACACCCAGCTGATCGGCAATGGGGGGAAGGACACACCCAGCTAATCGGCAATGGGGGGAAGCACACTCCCAGCTAATCGGCAATGGGGGGAAGGACACTCCCAGCTGATCGGCAACGGGGGGAAGGACAGACCCAGCTGGTCGGCAATGGGGGGAAGGACACACCCAGCTGATCGGCAATGGGAGGAAGCACACACCCAGCTGATCGGCAATGGGAGAGGCACACACCCAGCTGATCGGCAATGCGGGGAAGGACACTCCCAGCTGATCGGCAATGGGGGGAAGGACTGACCCCGCTGTTCGGCAATGGGGGGAAGGACACTCCCAGCTGATCGGCAATGGGGGGAAGGACAGACCCAGCTGATCGGCAATGGGGGGAAGGACACTCCCAGTAAATCGGCAATGGGGGGAAGAACACACCCAGCTGATCGGCAATGGGGGGATGCACACACCCTGCTGATCGGCAATGGGGGAAATCACACATCCAGCTGATCGGCAATGGGGGGAAGCACACTCCCAGCTGATTGGCAATGGGGGGAAAGGGCACACCCAGGTGACCGGCAATGGGGGGAAGCACACTCCCAGCTGATCGGCAATGGGGGAAGCACACTCCCAGCTGATCGGCAATGGGGAGAAGCACACACCCAGATGATCGGCAATGCGGGGAAGCACACACACAGCTAATCGGCAATGGAGGGAAGGTCACACCCAGCTGATCGGCAATGGGGGGAAGGACACTCCCAGCTGATCGGCAATGGGGAGAAGCACACACCCAGCTGATCGGCAATGGAGGGAAGGTCACACCCAGCTGTTCAGCAATGGGGGGAAGGACACACCCAGCTGATCGGCAATGGGGAGAAGCACACACACAGCTGATCGGCAATGGGGGGAAGGACACTCCCAGCTGATCGGCAATGGAGGGTAGCACACTCCCAGCTGATCGGCAACGGGGGGAAGGACAGACCCAGCTGATCGGCAATGGGGGGAAGGACACACCCAGCTGATCGGCAATGGGGGGAAGCACACACCTAGCTGATCGGCAATGGGAGAGACACACACCCAGCTGATCGGCAATGCGGGGAAGGACACTCCCAGCTGATCGGCAATGGGGGAAGGACACACCCAGCTGATCGGCAATGGGGGGAAGGACAGGCCCAGCTGATCGGCAATGGTGGGGAAGGACAGGCCCAGCTGATCGGCATGGGGGAAGGACACACCCAGCTGATCGGCAATGGGGGAAGGGCACACCCAGCTGATCGGCAATGGGGAGAAGGACAGACCCAGCTGATCGGCAATGGGGGGAAGCACACATCCAGCTGATCGGCAATGGGGGGAAGCACACACCCAGCTGATCGGCAATGCGGGGTACCACACACCCAGCTGATCGGCAATGCGGGGGAGCACACACCCAGCTGATCGGCAATGGTGGAAGGGCACACCCAGCAAATCGGCAATGGGGGGAAGGACAGATCTAGCTGTTCGGCAATGGGGGGAAGCACACACCCAGCTGATTGGCAATGGGGTAAGCAGAGACCCAGCTGATCGGCAATGTGGGGAAGCACACACCCAGCTGATCGGCAATGCGGGGTACCACACACCCAGCTGATCGGCAATGCGGGGGAGCACACACCCAGCTGATCGGCAATGGTGGAAGGGCACACCCAGCAAATCGGCAATGGGGGGAAGGACAGATCTAGCTGTTCGGCAATGGGGGGAAGCACACACCCAGCTGATTGGCAATGGGGTAAGCAGAGACCCAGCTGATCGGCAATGGTGGGGAAGGACAGACCCAGCTGATCGGCAATGGGGGAAGGACACACCGAGCTGATCGGCAATGGTGGAAGGGCACACCCAGCAGATCGGCAATGGGGGGAAGGACAGACCCAGCTGATCGGCAATGCGGGGAAGCACACACCCAGCTGATCGGCAATGGGGGGAAGCACACACTCAGCTGATCGGCAATGGGGGGAAGCACACACCCAGCAGATCGGCAATGCGGGGAAGGACAGACCCAGCTGATCGGCAACGGGGGAAGGACACACCCAGCTGATCGGCAATGGGGGGAAGGACAGGCCCAGCTGATCGGCAATGGTGGGGAAGGACAGGCCCAGCTGATCGGCATGGGGGAAGGACACACCCAGCTGATCGGCAATGGGGGAAGGGCACACCCAGCTGATCGGCAATGGGGGAAGGGCACACCCAGCTGATCGGCAATGGGGGGAAGGACAGACCCAGCTGATCGGCAATGGGGGGAAGCACACACCCAGCTGATCGGCAATGGGGGAAGGGCACACCCAGCTGATCGGCAATGGGGGGAAGGACAGACCCAGCTGATCGGCAATGGGGGGAAGCACCCATCCAGCTGATCGGCAATGGGGGGAAGCACACACCCAGCTGATCGGCAATGCGGGGTACCACACACCCAGCTGATTGGCAATGGGGGAAGCAGAGACCCAGCTGATCGGCAATGGGGGGAAGCACACACCCAGCTGATTGGCAATGGGGGGAAGGACAGATCTAGCTGATCGGCACTGGGGGGAAGCACACACCCAGCTGATTGGCAATGGGGGAAGCAGAGACCCAGCTGATCGGCAATGTGGGGAAGGACACACACAGCTGATCGGCAATGGGGGGAAGGACAGACCCAGCTGATCGGCAATGCGGGGTACCACACACCCAGCAGGTCGGCAATGGGGGGAAGGACACAACCAGCTGATCGGCTATGGGGGGAAGGATAGACCCAGCTGATCGGCAATGGGGGGAAGCACACACCCAGCTGATTGGCAATGGGGGGAAGGACAGATCCAGCTGATCGGCAATGGGGGGAAGCACACACCCAGCTGATTGGCAATGGGGGAAGCAGAGACCCAGCTGATCGGCAATATGGGGAAGCACACACCCAGCTGATCGGCAATGGGGGGGAAGGACAGACCCAGCTGATCGGCAATGCGGGGGAGCACACACCCAGCTGATCGGCAATGGTGGAAGGGCACACCCAGCAAATCGGCAATGGGGGGAAGGACAGATCTAGCTGTTCGGCAATGGGGGGAAGCACACACCCAGCTGATTGGCAATGGGGTAAGCAGAGACCCAGCTGATCGGCAATGTGGGGAAGCACACAACCAGCTGATCGGCAATGTGGAGAAGGACAGGCCCAGCTGATCGGCAATGGGGGAAGCACACACCCAGCTGATTGGCAATGGGGGGAAGGACAGATCTAGCTGATCGGCAATGGGGGGAAGCACACACCCAGCTGATTGGCAATGGGGGAAGCAGAGACCCAGCTGATCGGCAATGCGGGGAAGGAGACACACAGCTGATCGGCAATGGGGGGAAGGACAGACCCAGCTGATCGGCAATGCGGGGTACCACACACCCAGCTGACCGGCAATGCGGGGAAGGACAGACCCAGCTGATCGGCAATGCGGGGTACCACACACCCAGCTGATCGGCAATGCGGGGAAGCACGCACCCAGCTGATCGGCAATGCTGGAAAGGACAGACCCAGCTGATCGGATATGGGGGGAAGCACACACCCAGCTGATCGGCAATGCGGGGAAGCACACACCGAGCTGATCGGCAATGGGGGGAAGGACACACCCAGCTGATCGGCTATGGGGGGAAGGAAAGACCCAGGTGATCGGCCATGCGGGGAAGCACACAGCCAGCTGATCTGCAATGCGGGGAAGCACACTCCCAGCTGATCGGCAATGGGGGGGAAGCACACACCCAGCTGATCGGCAATGGGGGGAAGCACACACCCAGCTGATCGGCAATGGGGGGAAGGACACACCCAGCTGATCGGCTATGGGGGGAAGCAGACACCCAGCTGATCGGCAATGGGGGAAGCACCCACCCAGCTGATCGGCAATGGGGGGAAGGACACACCCAGCTGATCGGCAATGGGGGGAAGGACACACCCAGCTGATCGGCAATGGGGGGAAGCACACACCCAGCTGATCGGCAATGGGGGGAAGCACACTCCCAGCTGATCGGCAATGGGGGGAAGCGCACACCCAACTGATCGACAATGGGGGGAAGCACACACCCTGCTGATCGGCAATGGGGGAAATCACACATCCAGCTGATCGGCAATGGGAGGAAGCACACTCCCAGCTGATTGGCAATGGGGGGAAAGGGCACACCCAGGTGATCGGCAATGCGGGGAAGGGCACACCCAGCTGATCGGCAATGGGGGGAAGCACACTCCCAGCTGATCGGCAATGGGGGAAGCACACTCCCAGCTGATCGGCAATGGGGGGAAGCACACACCCAGATGATCGGCAATGCGGGGAAGCACACACCCAGCTAATCGGCAATGGAGGGAAGGTCACACCCAGCTGATCGGCAATGGGGGGAAGGACACTCCCAGCTGATCGGCAATGGAGGGAAGCACACTCCCAGCTGATCGGCAATGGGGGGAAGGACACTCCCAGCTGATCGGCAATGGGAGAGGCACACACCCAGCTGATCGGCAATGGGGGGAAGGACACACCCAGCTAATCGGCAATGGGGGGAAGCACACTCCCAGCTAATCGGCAATGGGGGGAAGGACACTCCCAGCTGATCGGCAACGGGGGGAAGGACAGACCCAGCTGGTCGGCAATGGGGGGAAGGACACACCCAGCTGATCGGCAATGGGAGGAAGCACACACCCAGCTGATCGGCAATGGGAGAGGCACACACCCAGCTGATCGGCAATGCGGGGAAGGACACTCCCAGCTGATCGGCAATGGGGGGAAGGACTGACCCCGCTGTTCGGCAATGGGGGGAAGGACACTCCCAGCTGATCGGCAATGGGGGGAAGGACAGACCCAGCTGATCGGCAATGGGGGGAAGGACACTCCCAGTAAATCGGCAATGGGGGGAAGAACACACCCAGCTGATCGGCAATGGGGGGATGCACACACCCTGCTGATCGGCAATGGGGGAAATCACACATCCAGCTGATCGGCAATGGGGGGAAGCACACTCCCAGCTGATTGGCAATGGGGGGAAAGGGCACACCCAGGTGATCGGCAATGCGGGGAAGGGCACACCCAGCTGATCGGCAATGGGGGGAAGCACACTCCCAGCTGATCGGCAATGGGGGAAGCACACTCCCAGCTAATCGGCAATGGGGGGAAGCACACACCCAGATGATCGGCAATGCGGGGAAGCACACACACAGCTAATCGGCAATGGAGGGAAGGTCACACCCAGCTGATCGGCAATGGGGGGAAGGACACTCCCAGCTGATCGGCAATGGGGAGAAGCACACACCCAGCTGATCGGCAATGGAGGGAAGGTCACACCCAGCTGTTCGGCAATGGGGGGGAAGGACACACCCAGCTGATCGGCAATGGGGAGAAGCACACACACAGCTGATCGGCAATGGGGGGAAGGACATTCCCAGCTGATCGGCAATGGAGGGAAGCACACTCCCAGCTGATCGGCAACGGGGGGAAGGACAGACCCAGCTGATCGGCAATGGGCGGAAGGACACACCCAGCTGATCGGCAATGGGGGGAAGCACACACCCAGCTGATCGGCAATGGGAGAGACACACACCCAGCTGATCGGCAATGCGGGGAAGGACACTCCCAGCTGATCGGCAATGGGGGGAAGGACTGACCCAGCTGATCGGCAATGGGGGGAAGGACACTCCCAGCTGATCGGCAATGGGGGGAAGGACAGACCCAGCTGATCGGCAATGGGGGGAAGGACACTCCCAGTAAATCGGCAATGGGGGGAAGAACACACCCAGCTGATCGGCAATGGGGGAAGGACACACCCTGCTAATCGGCAATGGGGGGAAGGACAGACCCAGCTGATCGGCAATGGGGGAAGGACACACCCAGCTGATCGGCAATGGGGGGAAGGACAGGCCCAGCTGATCGGCAATGGTGGGGAAGGACAGGCCCAGCTGATCGGCATGGGGGAAGGACACACCCAGCTGATCGGCAATGGGGGAAGGGCACACCCAGCTGATCGGCAATGGGGGGAAGGACAGACCCAGCTGATCGGCAATGGGGGGAAGCACACATCCAGCTGATCGGCAATGGGGGGAAGCACACACCCAGCTGATCGGCCATGCGGGGAAGCACACTCCCAGCTGATCGGCAATGGGGGGGAAGCACACACCCAGCTGATCGGCAATGGGGGGAAGCACACACCCAGCTGATCGGCAATGGGGGTAAGGACACACCCAGCTGATCGGCTATGGGGGGAAGGACAGACCCAGCTTATCGGCCATGCGGGGAAGCACACACCCAGCTGATCGGCAATGCGGGAAAGCACACTCCCAGCTGATCGGCAATGGGGGGGAAGCACACACCCAGCTGATCGGCAATGGGGGGAAGCACACACCGAGCTGATCGGCAATGGGGGGAAGGACACACCCAGCTGATCGGCTATGGGGGGAAGCAGACACCCAGCTGATCGGCAATGGGGGAAGCACACACCCAGCTGATCGGCAATGGGGGGAAGGACACACCCAGCTGATCGGCAATGGGGGGAAGGACACACCCAGCTGATCGGCAATGGGGGGAAGCACACACCCAGCTGATCGGCAATGGGGGGAAGCACACTCCCAGCTAATCGGCAATGGGGGGAAGCGCACACCCAACTGATCGGCAATGGGGGGAAGCACACACCCTGCTGATTGGCAATGGGGGGAAAGGGCACACCCAAGTGATCGGCAATGCGGGGAAGGGCACACCCAGCTGATCGGCAATGGGGGGAAGCACACTCCCAGCTGATCGGCAATGGGGGGAAGCGCACACCCAACTGATCGGCAATGGGGGGAAGCACACACCCTGCTGATTGGCAATGGGGGGAAAGGGCACACCCAAGTGATCTGCAATGCGGGGAAGGGCACACCCAGCTGATCGGCAATGGGGGGAAGCACACTCCCAGCTGATCGGCAATGGGGGAAAGCACACTCCCAGCTGATCGGCAATGGGGGGAAGCACACACCTAGATGATCGGCAATGCGGGGAAGGACACACCCAGCTAATCGGCAATGGAGGGAAGGTCACACCCAGCTGATCGGCAATGGGGGTAGGACACTCCCAGCTGATCGGCAATGGGGAGAAGCACACACCCAGCTGATCGGCAATGGAGGGAAGGTCACACCCAGCTGATCGGCAATGGGGGGAAGGACACACCCAGCTGATCGGCAATGGGGAGAAGCACACACCCAGCTGATCGGCAATGGGGGGAAGGACACTCCCAGCTGATCGGCAATGGAGGGAAGCACACTCCCAGCTGATCGGCAATGGGGGGAAGGACACTCCCAGCTGATCGGCAATGGGAGAGGCACACACCCAGCTGATCGGCAATGGGGGGGAAGGACACACCCAGCTAATCGGCAATGTGGGGAAGCACACTCCCAGCTAATCGGCAATGGGGGGAAGGACAATCCCAGCTGATCGGCAACGGGGGGAAGGACAGACCCAGCTGATCGGCAATGGGGGGGAAGGACACACCCAGCTGATCGGCAATGGGGGGAAGCACACACCCAGCTGATCGGCAATGGGAGAGACACACACCCAGCTGATCGGCAATGCGGGGAAGGACAATCCCAGCTGATCGGCAATGGGGGGAAGGACTGACCCAGCTGATCGGCAATGGGGGGAAGGACACTCCCAGCTGATCGGCAATGGGGGGAAGGACAGACCCAGCTGATCGGCAATGGGGGGAAGGACACTCCCAGCTGATCGGCAATGGGGGGAAGGACACTCCCAGCTGATCGGCAATGGGAGAAGCACACACCCAGCTGATCGGCAATGGGGGGAAGGACACATCCAGCTAATCGGCATTGAGGGGAAGGACACTCCCAGTAAATCGGCAATGGGGGGAAGAACACACCCAGCTGATCGGCAATGGGGGAAGGACACACCCAGCTAATCGGCAATGGGGGGAAGGACAGATCCAGCTGATCGGCAATGGGGGAAGGACACACCCAGCTGATCGGCAATGGGGGGAAGGACAGGCCCAGCTGATCGGCAATGGTGGCGAAGGACAGGCCCAGCTGATCGGCATGGGGGAAGGACACACCCAGCTGATCGGCAATGGGGGAAGGGCACACCCAGCTGATCGGCAATGGGGGGGAAGGAGAGGCCCAGCTGATCGGCAATGGGGGAAGGACACACCCAGCTGATCGGCAATGGGGGAAGGGCACACCCAGCTGATCGGCAATGGGGGGAAGCACACATCCAGCTGATCGGCAATGGGGGGAAGCACACACCCAGCTGATCGGCAAAGGGGGGAAGGACACAACCAGCTGATCGGCTATGGGGGGAAGGACAGATCCAGCTGATCGGCCATGCGGGGAAGCACACACCCAGCTGATCGGCAATGGGGGGAAGCACACACCCAGCTGATCGGCAATGGGGGGAAGGACACTCCCAGCTGATCGGCAATGGGGGGAAGGACAGGCCCAGCTGATCGGCAATGGGGAGAAGGACAGGCCCAGCTGATCGGCAATGGGGGAAGGACACACCGAGCTGATCGGCAATGGTGGAAGGGCACACCCAGCAGATCGGCAATGGTGGGAAGGACAGACCCAGCTGATCGGCAATGCGGGGAAGCACACACCCAGCTGATCGGCAATGGGGGGAAGCACACACCCAGCTGATCGGCAATGGGGGGAAGCACACACCCAGCAGATCGGCAATGGGGGGAAGGACACAGCCAGCTGATCGGCTATGGGGGGAAGGACAGACCCAGCTGTTCGGCCATGCGGGGAAGCACACACCCAGCTGCTCGGCAATGGGGGGAAGCACACACTCAGCTGATCGGCAATGAGGGGAAGCACACACCCAGCTGATCGGCAATGTGGGGAAGCACACACCCAGCTGATCGGCAATGGGGGAAGCACACACACATCTGATCGGCAATGGGGGGAAGCACACTCCCAGCTGATCGGCAATCGGGGGAAGCACACACACAGCTGATCGGCAATGGGGGGAAGCACACACCCAGCTGATCGGCAATGGGGGGAAGCACACACCCAGCTGATCGGCAATGCGGGGAAGCACACTCCCAGCTGATCGGCAATGGGGGGGAAGGGCACACCCAGCTGATCGGCAATGCGGGGAAGGGCACACCCAGCTGATCGGCAATTCGGGGAAGGACACTCCCAGCTGATCGGCAATGGGGGGAAGCACACACCCAGCTGATCGGCAATGGGGGGAAGGACACACCCAGCTGATTGGCAATGGAGGGAAGCACACTCCCAGCTGATCGGCAATGGGGGGAAGGACACTCCCAGCTGATCGGCAATGGGAGAAGCACACACCCAGCAGATCGGCAATGCGGGAAGGACACATCCAGCTGATCGGCAATGGGGGGAAGGACAGACCCAGCTGATCGGCAATGGGGGAAGGACACACCCAGCTGATCGGCAATGGGGGGAAGGACAGGCCCAGCTGATCGGCAAACGGGGGAAGGACACACCCTGCTGATCGGCAATGGGGGAAGCACACACAAATCTGATCGGCAATGGGGGGAAGGTCACTCCCAGCAGATCGGCAATGGGGGGAAGGACACACCCAGCTGATCGGCAATGGGGGGAAGCACACACCCAGCTGATATGCAATGGGGGGAAGCACACTCCCAGCTGATCGGCAATGGGGGGAAGCGCACACCCAACTGATCGGCAATGGGGGGAAGCACACACCCTGCTGATCTGCAATGGGGGAAATCACACACCCAGCTGATCGGCAATGGGGGGAAGCACACTCCCAGCTGACTGGCAATGGGGGGAAAGGGCACACCCAGCTGATCGGCAATGGGGGGAAGCACACTCCCAGCTGATCGGCAATGGGGGGAAGCACACTCCCAGCTGATCGGCAATGGGGGGAAGCACACACCCAGATGATCGGCAATGCGGGGAAGGACAGACCTAGCTGATTGGCAATGAGGGGAAGCACACACCCAGCTAATCGGCAATTGAGGGAAGGTCACACCCAGCTGATCGGCAATGGGGGGAAGGACACTCCCTGCTGATCGGCAATGGGGAGAAGCACACACCCAGCTGATCGGCAATGGGGGGAAGGACACTCCCAGCTGATCGGCAATGGCGGGAAGGACAGGCCCAGCTGATCGGCAATGGGGAGAAGGACAGGCCCAGCTGATCGGCAATGGGGGAAGGACACACCGAGCTGATCGGCAATGGTGGAAGGGCACACCCAGCAGATCGGCAATGGGGGGAAGGACAGACCCAGCTGATCGGCAATGCGGGGAAGCACACACCCAGCTGATCGGCAATGGGGGGAAGCACACACCCAGCTGATCGGCAATGGGGGGAAGCACACACCCAGCAGATCGGCAATGGGGGGAAGGACACAGCCAGCTGATCGGCTCTGGGGGGAAGGACAGACCCAGCTGTTCGGCCATGCGGGGAACCACACACCCAGCTGCTCGGCAATGGGGGGAAGCACACACTCAGCTGATCGGCAATGAGGGGAAGCACACACCCAGCTGATCGGCAATGTGGGGAAGCACACACCCAGCTGATCGGCAATGGGGGAAGCACACACACATCTGATCGGCAATGGGGGGAAGCACACTCCCAGCTGATCGGCAATCGGGGGAAGCACACACCCAGCTGATCGGCAATGGGGGGAAGCACACACCCAGCTGATCGGCAATGGGGGGAAGCACACACCCAGCTGATCGGCAATGCGGGGAAGCACACTCCCAGCTGATCGGCAATGGGGGGGAAGGGCACACCCAGCTGATCGGCAATGCGGGGAAGGGCACACCCAGCTGATCGGCAATTGGGGGAAGGACACTCCCAGCTGATCGGCAATGGGGGGAAGCACACACCCAGCTGATCGGCAATGGGGGGAAGGACACACCCAGCTGATCGGCAATGGAGGGAAGCACACACCCAGCTGATCGGCAATGGGGGGAAGGACACTCCCAGCTGATCGGCAATGGGAGAAGCACACACCCAGCTGATCGGCAATGGGGGGAAGGACACATCCAACTAATCGGCAATGTGGGGAAAGGGCACTCCCAGCTGATCGGCAATGGGGGGAAGAACACACCCAGCAGATAGGCAATGCGGGAAGGACACACCCAGCTGATCGGCAATGGGGGGAAGGACAGACCCAGCTGATCGGCAATGGGGGAAGGACACACCCAGCTGATCGGCAATGGGGGGAAGGACAGGCCCAGCTGATCGGCAAACGGGGGAAGGACACACCCTGCTGATCGGCTATGGGTGAAAGCAGACACCCAGCTGATCGGCAATGGGGGAAGCACACACAAATCTGATCGGCAATGGGGGGAAGGACACTCCCAGCAGATCGGCAATGGGGGGAAGGACACACCCAGCTGATCGGCAATGGGGGGAAGCACACACCCAGCTGATCGGCAATGGGGGGAAGCACACTCCCAGCTGATCGGCAATGGGGGGAAGCGCACACCCAACTGATCGGCAATGGGGGGAAGCACACACCCTGCTGATCGGCAATGGGGGAAATCACACACCCAGCTGATCGGCAATGGGGGGAAGCACACTCCGAGCTGATTGGCATTGGGGGGAAAGGGCACACCCAGCTGATCGGCAATGGGGGGAAGCACACTCCCAGCTGATCGGCAATGGGGGTAAGCACACTCCCAGCTGATCGGCAATGGGGGGAAGCACACACCCAGATGATCGGCAATGCGGGGAAGGACAGACCTAGCTGATTGGCAATGAGGGGAAGCACACACCCAGCTAATCGGCAATGGAGGGAAGGTCACACCCAGCTGATCGGCAATGGGGGGAAGGACACTCCCAGCTGATCGGCAATGGGGAGAAGCACACACCCAGCTGATCGGCAATGGGGGGAAGGACACTCCCACCTGATCGGCAATGGAGGGAAGCACACTCCCAGCTGATCGGCAATGGGGGGAAGGACACTCCCAGTTGATCGGCAATGGGGGGAAGGACACTCCCAGCTGATCGGCAATGGGAAAGGCACACACCCAGCTGATTGGCAATGAGGGGAAGCACACACCCAGCTAATCGGCAATGGAGGGAAGGTCACACCCAGCTGATCGGCAATGGGGGAAGGACACTCCCAGCTGATCGGCAATGGGGAGAAGCACACACCCAGCTGATCGGCAATGGGGGGAAGGACACTCCCAGCTGATCGGCAATGGGGGGAAGGACAGGCCCAGCTGATCGGCAATGGGGAGAAGGACAGGCCCAGCTGACCGGCAATGGGGGAAGGACACACCGAGCTGATCGGCAATGGTGGAAGGGCACACCCAGCAGATCGGCAATGGGGGGAAGGACAGACCCAGCTGATCGGCAATGCGGGGAAGCACACACCCAGCTGATCGGCAATGGGGGGAAGCACACACCCAGCTGATCGGCAATGGGGGGAAGCACACACCCAGCAGATCGGCAATGGGGGGAAGGACACAGCCAGCTGATCGGCTATGGGGGGAAGGACAGACCCAGCTGTTCGGCCATGCGGGGAACCACACACCCAGCTGCTCGGCAATGGGGGGAAGCACACACTCAGCTGATCGGCAATGAGGGGAAGCACACACCCAGCTGATCGGCAATGTGGGGAAGCACACACCCAGCTGATCGGCAATGGGGGAAGCACACACACATCTGATCGGCAATGGGGGGAAGCACACTCCCAGCTGATCGGCAATCGGGGGAAGCACACACCCAGCTGATCGGCAATGGGGGGAAGCACACACCCAGCTGATCGGCAATGGGGGGAAGCACACACCCAGCTGATCGGCAAAGCGGGGAAGCACACTCCCAGCTGATCGGCAATGGGGGGGAAGGGCACACCCAGCTGATCGGCAATGCGGGGAAGGGCACACCCAGCTGATCGGCAATTGGGGGAAGGACACTCCCAGCTGATCGGCAATGGGGGGAAGCACACACCCAGCTGATCGGCAATGGGGGGAAGGACACACCCAGCTGATCGGCAATGGAGGGAAGCACACACCCAGCTGATCGGCAATGGGGGGATGGACACTCCCAGCTGATCGGCAATGTGAGAAGCACACACCCAGCTGATCGGCAATGGGGGGAAGGACACATCCAACTAATCGGCAATGTGGGGAAAGGACACTCCCAGCTGATCGGCAATGGGGGGAAGAACACACCCAGCAGATAGGCAATGCGGGAAGGACACACCCAGCTGATCGGCAATGGGGGGAAGGACAGACCCAGCTGATCGGCAATGGGGGAAGGACACACCCAGCTGATCGGCAATGGGGGGAAGGACAGGCCCAGCTGATCGGCAAACGGGGGAAGGACACACCCTGCTGATCGGCTATGGGTGAAAGCAGACACCCAGCTGATCGGCAATGGGGGAAGCACACACAAATCTGATCGGCAATGGGGGGAAGGACACTCCCAGCAGATCGGCAATGGGGGGAAGGACACACCCAGCTGATCGGCAATGGGGGGAAGGACACTCCCAGCTGATCGGCAATGGGAGAAGCACACACCCAGCTGATCGGCAATGGGGGGAAGAACACACCCAGCTGATCGGCATTGGGGGAAGGACACACCCAGCTAATCGGCAATGGGGGGAAGGACAGACCCAGCTGATCGGCAATGGGGGAAGGACACACCCAGCTGATCGGCAATGGGGGGAAGGACAGGCCCAGCTGATCAGCAATGGGGGAAGGACACACCCAGCTGATCGGCAATGGGGGGAAGGACAGGCCCAGCTGATCGGCATTGGGGGAAGGACACACCCAGCTGATCGGCAATGGGGGGAAGGACAGGCCCAGCTAATCGGCAATGGGGGAAGGACACACCCAGCTGATCGGCAATGGGGGGAAGGACAGGCCCAGCTGATCGGCAATGGGGGGGAAGGACAGGCCCAGCTGATCGGCAATGGGACGGACACACCCAGCTGATCGGCAATGGGGGAAGGGCACACCCAGCTGATCGGCAATGGGGGGAAGGACAGACCCAGCTGATCGGCAATGGGGGGAAGCACACATCCAGCTGATCGGTAATGGGGGGAAGCACACACCCAGCTGATCGGCAATGGGGGGAAGGACACACCCAGCTGATCGGCTATGGGGGGAACGACAGATCCAGCTGATCGGCCATGCGGGGAAGCACACACCCAGCTGATCGTCAATGGGGGAAAGCACACACCCAGCTGATCGGCAATGGGGGGAAGGACACTCCCAGCTGATCGGCAATGGGGGGAAGGACAGGCCCAGCTGATCGGCAATGGGGAGAAGGACAGGCCCAGCTGATCGGCAATGGGGGAAGGACACACCGAGCTGATCGGCAATGGTGGAAGGGCACACCCAGCAGATCGGCAATGGGGGGAAGGACAGACCCAGCTGATCGGCAATGCGGGGAAGCACACACCCAGCTGATCGGCAATGGGAGGAAGCACACACCCAGCTGATCGGCAATGGGGGGAAGCATACAGCCAGCAGATCGGCAATGGGGGGAAGGACACACCCAGCTGATCGGCTATGGGGGGAAGGACAGACCCAGCTGTTCGGCCATGCGGGGAAGGACACACCCAGCTGATCGGCTATGGGGGGAAGGACAGATCCAGCTGATCGGCCATGCGGGGAAGCACACACCCAGCTGATCGGCAATGGGGGGAAGCACACACTCAGCTGATCGGCAATGAGGGGAAGCACACACCCAGCTGATCGGCAATGGGGGGAAGCACACACCCAGCTGATCGGCAATGGGGGAAGCACACACACATCTGATCGGCAATGGGGGGAAGCACACTCCCAGCTGATCGTCAATCAGGGGAAGCACACACCCAGCTGATCGGCAATAGGGGGAAGCACACACTCAGCTGATCGGCAATGGGGGGAAGCACACACCCAGCTGATCGGCAATGGGGGGAAGGACACACCCAGCTGATCGGCTATGGGGGGGAAGGACAGATCCAGCTGATCGGCCATGCGGGGAAGCACACACACAACTGATCGGCAATGGGGGGAAGCACACACCCAGCTGATCGGCAATGAGGAGAAGCACACACCCAGCTGATCGGCAATGGGGGGAAGCACACACCCAGCTGATTGGCAATGGGTGGAAGCACACACCCAGCTGATCGGCAATGGAGGAAGCACACACACATCTGATTGGCAATGGGGGGAAGCACACACCCAGCTGATCGGCAAACGGGGGAAGCACAGACCCAGCTGATCGGCAATGGGGGGAAGCAAACACCCAGCTGATCGGCAATGGGGGGAAGCACCAACCCAGCTGATCGGCAATGCGGGGAAGCACACTCCCAGCTGATCGGCATTGGGGGGGAAGGGCACACCCAGCTGATCGGCAATGCGGGGATGGGCACACCCAGCTCATCGGCAATGGGGGGGAAGGACACTCCCAGCTGATCGGCAATTGGAGAAGCACACACCCAGCTGATCGGCAATGGGGGGAAGGACACACCCAGCTAATCAGAAATGGGGGGGGAAGGACACTCCCAGCTGATCGGCAATGGGGGGAAGGACACACCCAGCTGATCGGCAATGGGGGAAGGACACACCCAGCTGATCGGCAATGGGGGGAAGCACACACCCAGCTGATCGGCAATGGGGGAAGGACACATCCAGCTGATCGGCAATGGGGGGAAGGACAGGCACAGCTGATCGGCAATGGGGGGAAGGACAGGACCAGCTGATCGGCAATGGGGGAAGGACACGGCCAGCTGATCGGCAATGGGGGAAGGACACACCTTGCTGATCGGCAATGGGGGGAAGGACAGACCCAGATGATCGGCAATGGGGGGAAAGACACACCAAGCTGATCGGCAATGGGGGGAAGCACACACCCAGCTGATCGGCAATGGGGGGAAGGACATACCCAGCTGATCGGCCATGCGGGGAAGCACACACACAACTGATCGGCAATGGGGGGAAGCACACACCCAGCTGATCGGCAATGAGGGGAAGCACACACCCAGCTGATCGGCAATGGGGGGAAGCACACACCCAGCTGATTGGCAATGGGTGGAAGCACACACCCAGCTGATCGGCAATGGAGGAAGCACACACACATCTGATTGGCAATGGGGGGAAGCACACACCCAGCTGATCGGCAAACGGGGGAAGCACAGACCCAGCTGATCGGCAATGGGGGGAAGCAAACACCCAGCTGATCGGCAATGGGGGGAAGCACCAACCCAGCTGATCGGCAATGCGGGGAAGCACACTCCCAGCTGATCGGCATTGGGGGGGAAGGGCACACCCAGCTGATCGGCAATGCGGGGAAGGGCACACCCAGCTCATCGGCAATGGGGGGGAAGGACACTCCCAGCTGATCGGCAATTGGAGAAGCACACACCCAGCTGATCGGCAATGGGGGGAAGGACACACCCAGCTAATCAGAAATGGGGGGGGAAGGACACTCCCAGCTGATCGGCAATGGGGGGAAGGACACACCCAGCTGATCGGCAATGGGGGAAGGACACACCCAGCTGATCGGCAATGGGGGGAAGCACACACCCAGCTGATCGGCAATGGGGGAAGGACACATCCAGCTGATCGGCAATGGGGGGAAGGACAGGACCAGCTGATCGGCAATGAGGGGAAAGACACACCAAGCTGATCGGCAATGGGGGAAGGACACACCTTGCTGATCGGCAATGGGGGGAAGGACAGACCCAGATGATCGGCAATGGGGGGAAAGACACACCAAGCTGATCGGCAATGGGGGGAAGCACACACCCAGCTGATCGGCAATGGGGGGAAGGACATACCCAGCTGATCGGCTATGGGGGGAAGGACAGACCCAGCTGATCGGCAATGGGGGAAGCACACTCCCAGCTGATCGGCAATGGGGGGAAGCACACACCCAGATGATGGGCAATGCGGGGAAGGACAGACCTAGCTGATCGGGAATGCGGGGAAGCACACACCCAGCTAATCGGCAATGGAGGGAAGGTCACACCCAGCTGATCGGCAATGCGGGGAAGGACACTCCCAGCTCATCGGCAATGGAGGGAAGCACACTCCCAGCTGATCGGCAATGGGTGGAAGGACACACCCAGCTGATCGACAATGGGGAGAAGCACACACCCAGCTGATCGGCAATGGGGGGAAGGACACTCCCAGCTGATTGGCAACGGAGGGAAGCACACTCCCAGCTGATCGGCAATGGGGGGAAGGACACACCCAGCTGATCGGCAATGGGGAGAAGCACACACCCAGCTGATCGGCAATGGGGGGAAGGACACTCCCAGCTGATCTGTAATGGGGGGAACCACAGACCCAGCTGATCGGCAATGGGGGGAAGGACACACCCAGCTAATCGGCAATGGGGGGAAGGACAGGCCCAGCTGATCGGCAATAGGGGGAAGGACAGGCCCCGCTAAATGGCAATGGGGGAAGGACGCACCCAGCTGATCGGCAATGGGGGAAGCACACACCCAGCTGATCGGCAATGAGGGGAAGCACACACCCAGCTGATCGGTAATGGGGGGAACGGCACACCCAGCTGATCGGCAATGCGGGGAAGCACACAGCCAGCTGATCGACAATGGGGGGAAGCACACAACCAGCTGATCAGCAATGGGGGGAAGGGCACAACCAGCTGATCGGCAATGGGGGGAAGCACACACCCAGCTGATCGGCAATGGGGGGAAGCACACACCCAGGTGATCGGCAATGGGGGGGAAGGACAGGCCCAGCTGATCGGCAATGGGGGGGAAGCACACACCCAGCTGATCGGCAATGGGGGGAAGGACACTCCCAGCTGATCGGCAATGCGGGGAAGCACACACCCAGCTGATAAGCAATGGGGGGAAGCATACTCCCAGCTCATCGGCAATGGGGGGAAGGACAGACACAGCCGATCGGCAATGGGGGGAAGCACACACCCAGCTGATCGGCAATGGGGGGGAAGGGCACACCCAGCTGATCGGCAATGCGGGGAAGGGCACACCCAGCTGATCGGCAATGGGGCGAAGGACAGACCTATTTGATCGGCAATGAGGGGAAGGACACAATCAGCTCATCGGCAATGGGGGAAGGGCACACCCAGCTGATTGGCAATGGGGGGAAGCACACACCCAGCTGATCGGCAATGGGGGGAAGCACACACCCAGCTGATCGGCAATGGGGGGAAGCACACACCCAGCTGATCGGCAATGCGGGGAAGCACACTCCCAGCTGATCGGCAATGGGGCGAAGGGCACACCCAGCTGATCGGCAATGCGGGGAAGGGCACACCCAGCTGATCGGCAATGGGGGGAAGGACACTCCCAGCTGATCGGCAATGGACGGAAGCACACTCCCAGCTGATCGGCAATGGGGGGAAGGACACTCTCAGCTGATCGGCAACTGGAGAAGCACACACCCAGCTGATCGGCAATGAGTGAAGGGCACACCCAGCTGATCGGCAATGGGGGGAAGGACACTCCCAGCTGATCGGCAATGAGTGAAGGGCACACCCAGCTGATCGGCAATGGGGGGAAGCACAGACCCAGCTGATCGGCAATGAGTGAAGGGCACACCCAGCTGATCGGCAATGGGGGAAGGACACACCCAGCTGATCGGCAATGGGGGGAAGGACAGGCACAGCTAATCGGCAATGTGGGGAAGGACAGGCCAAGCTGATCGGCAATGGGGGAAGGACACACCCAGCTGATCGGCAATGGGGGGAAGGACAGGCACAGCTGATCGGCAATGGGGGGAAGGACAGGCCCAGCTGATCGGCAATGGGGGAAGGACACACCCAGCTGATCGGCAATGGGTGCAGGGCACACCCAGCTGATCGGCAATGGGGGGAAGGACAGACCCAGATGATCGGCAATGGGGGGAAGGACACACCCAGCTGATCGGCAATGGGGGGAAGCACACACCCAGCTGATCGGCAATGGGGGGAAGGACACACCCAGCTGATCGGCTATGGGGGGAAGGACAGACCCAGCTGATCGGCCATGCGGGGAAGCACACACCTAGCTGATCGGCAATGGGGGGAAGCACACACCCAGCTGATCGGCAAGGAGGGGAAGCACACACCCAGCTGATCAGCAATGGGGGGAAGCACACACCCAGCTGTTCGGCAATGGGGGAAGCACAAACACATCTGATCTGCAATGAGTGGAAGCACACACCCAGCTGATCGGCAATCGGGGGAAGCACACACCCAGCTGATCGGCAATGGGGGGAAGCACACACATCAGCTGATCGGCAATGGGAGGAAGCACACACCCAGCTGATCGGCAATGCGGGGAAGCACACTCCCAGCTGATCGGCAATGGGGGGGGAAGGGCACACCCAGCTGATCGGCAATGCGGGGAAGGGCACACCTAGCTGATCGGCAATGGGGGGAAGCACACACCCAGCTGATCGGCAATGCGGGGAAGCACACACCCAGCTGATCGGCAATGGAGGGAAGGTCACACCCAGCTGAACGGCAATTGGGGGAAGCACACTCCCAGCTGATCGGCAATGGGGGGAAGGACACACCCAGCTGATCGGCAAAGGGGAGAAGCACACACCCAGCTGATCGGCAATGGGGGGAAGGACAGTCCCAGCTGATCGGCAATGGAGGGAAGCACACAACCAGCTGATCGGCAATGGGGGGAAGGGCACACCCAGCTGATCGGCAATGGGGGGAAGCACACACCCAGCTGATCGGCAATCGGGGGAAGCACACACCCAGCTGATCGGCAATGGTGGGAAGGACAGGCCCAGCTGATCGGCAATGGGGGGAAGCACACACCCAGCTGATCGGCAATGGGGGGAAGGACACTCCCAGCTGAACGGCAATGCGGGGAAACACACACCCAGCTGATCGGCAATGGGGGGAAGGACAGACCCAGCTGATCGGCAATGGGGCGAAGCACACTCCCAGCTGATCGACAATGGGGGGAAGGACAGACCCAGCTGATCGGCAATGGGGGGAAGCACACGCCCAGCTAATCGGCAATGGGGGGAAGGAAATACTCAGCTGATCGGCAATGCGGGGAAGCACACACCCAGCTGATCGGCAATGCGGGGGGGAAGGACACACCCAGCTGATCGGCAATGGGGGGGGGGAAGGGCAAACCCAGCTGATCGGCAATGCGGGGAAGGGCACAGCCAGCTGATCGGCAATGGGGGGAAGGACGACCTAGCTGATCGGCAATGAGGGGAAGCACAGACCCAGCTGATCGGCAATGGGGCGAAGGACAGACCTAGCAATCGGCAATGCGGGGAAGGACAGACCTAGCTGATCGGCAATGAGGGGAAGGACACACCCAGCTGATCGGCAATGGGGGAAGGTCACACCCAGCTGATCGGCAATGGGGGGAAGGACACACCCAGCTGATCGGCAATGCGGGGAAGCACACACCCAGCTGATCGGCAATGGGGGGAAGGACACACCCAGCTGATCGTCAATGCGGGGAAGGACAGACCTAGCTGATCGGCAATGGGGGAAAGGACACACCCAGCTGATCGGCAATGCGGGGAAGCACACACCCAGCTGATCGGCAATGGGGGAGGCACACTCCCAGCTGATCGGCAATGGGGGGCAGGACACACCCAGCTGATCCGCAATGCGGGGAAGTACACACCCAGCTGATCGGCAATGGGGGTGAAGCACACACCCAGCTGATCGGCAATGCGGGGAAGCACACTCCCAGCTGATCGGCAATGGGGAGAAGGACAGACCCAGCTGATCGGCAATGGGGGGAAGGACGCGCCCAGCTGATCGGCAATGGGGGGAAGGACAGACCCAGCTGATCGGCAATGCGGGGAAGCACACACCCAGCTGATCGGCAATGGGGGGAAGCACACACCCAGCTGATCGGCAATTGGGGGAAAGACACACCCAGCTGATCGGCAATGGGGGGAAGGCCAGACGCAGCTGATCGGCAATGCGGGGAAGCACACACCCAGCTGATCGGCAAAGCGGGGAAGCACACACCCAGCTCATCGGCAATGTGGGGATGGATAGACCCAGCTGATCGGCAATGCGGGGAAGCTCACACCCAGCTGATCGGCAATGGGGGGAAGCACACACCCAGCTGATTGGCAATGGGGGGAAGGGCAGATCTAGCTGATCGGCAATGGGGGGAAGCACACACACAGCTGATTGGCAATGGGGGAAGCACACACCCAGCTGATCGGCAATGGGGGGAAGGAAAGACCCAGCTGCTCGGCAATGCGGGGAAGCACACACCCAGCTGATCGGCAATGGTGGGAAGGACACACCCAGCTGATCGGCAATGGGGGGAAGGACAGACCCAGCTGATCGGCAATGGGGGGAAGGACACACCCAGCTGATCGGCAATGGGGGGAAGCACACACCCAGCTGATCGGCAATGGGGGGATGCACACACCCAGCTTATCGGCAATGGGGGGAAGCATACACCCAGCTGATCGGCAATGGGGGGGAAGCACACACCCAGCTGATCGGCAATGCGGGGAAGCACACATTCAGCTGATCGGCAATGGGGGGGGAAGGACACAACCAGCGGATCGGCAATGTGGGGAAGCACACACCCAGCTGATCGGCAATGGGGGGAAGGACACACCCAGCTAATCGGCAATGCGGGGAAGCACACTCCCAGCTGATCTGCAATGTGGGGAAGGACACTCCCAGCTGATCGGCAATGCGGGGAAGCACATTCCCAGCTTATCGGCAATGCGGGGAAGCACACTCCCAGCTGATCGGCAATGCGAGGAAGTACACACACAGCTGATCGGCAATGCGGGGAAGCACACTCCCAGCTGATCGGCAATGCGGGGAAGCACAATCCCAGCTGATCGGCAATGCGGGGAAGCACACTCCCAGCTGATCGGCAATGCGGGGAAGCACACTCCCAGCTGATCGGCAATGCGGGGATGCACACTCCCAGCTGATCGGCAATGCGGGGAAGCACACACACAGCTGATCGGCAATGCGGGGAAGGACACACCCAGCTGATCGGTAATGGGGGAAACATACACCCAGCTGATCGGCAATGGGGGGAAGCACACACCATGCTGTTCGGCAATGGGGGGAGGCACACACCCAACTGATCGGCAATGGGGGGAAGCACACAACCAGCTGATCGGCAATGCGGGGAAGCACACACCCAGCTGATCGGCAATGGGGGGAGGCACACACCCAGCTGAAAGGCTATGGGGGGAGGCACACACCCAGCTGATCGGCAATGGGGGGAAGGACACACCCAGCTGATCGGCAATGGTGGAAGGACACACCCAGCTGATCGGCAATGGGGGGAAGGACACACCCAGCTGATCGGCTATGGGGGGAAGGACAGACCCAGATGATCGGCCATGCGGGGAAGCACACACCAATCTGATCGGCAATGGGGGGAAGCAAACACCCAGCTGATCGGCAATGAGGGGAAGCACACTCACAGCCGATCGGCAATGGGGGGTAGCACACACCCAGCTGATCGGCAATGCGGGGAAGGACACATCCAACTGATCGGCAATGCGGGGATTCAAACACACAGCTGATCGGCAATGGGGGGAAGCACACATCCAACTGATCGGCAATGCGGGGAAGGACACACCCAGCTGATCGGCAATGCGGGAAGCACACACACAACTAATCGGCAATGGGGGGAAGCACACTCCCAGCTGATCGGCAATGGGGGAAGGACAGACCCAGCTGATCGGCAATGGGTGGAAGCACACACCCAGCTGATCGGCAAAGCGGGGAAGCACACTCCCAGCTGATCGGCAATGGGGGGAAGGAAAGACCCAGCTGATCGGTAAAGCGGGGAAGAACACTACCAGCTGATCGGCAATGGGGGGGAAGGACAGACCTCGCTGATCGGCAATGAGGGGAAGCACACACCCAGCTGATCGGCAATGGGGGGAGGCACACACCCAGCTAATCGGCAATAGGGGGAAGGACACTCCCAGCTGATTGGCAACGGAGGGAAGCACACTCCCAGCTGATCGTAAATGGGGGGAAGGGCACACCCAGCTGATCGGCAATGGGGGGAAGCACACTCCCAGCTGATCGGCAATGGGGGGAAGGACAGACCCAGCTGATCGGCAATGGGGGGAAGGACACACCCTGCTGATCGGCAATGGGGGGAAGCACACACCCAGCTGATCGGCAATGGGGGGAAGCACACACCCAGCTTATCGGCAATGGGGGGAAGCATACACCCAGCTGATCGGCAATGGGGGGGAAGCACACACCCAGCTGATCGGCAATGCGGGGAAGCACACACCCAGCTGATCGGCAATGGGGGGGGAAGGACACAACCAGCGGATCGGCAATGTGGGGAAGCACACACCCAGCTGATCGGCAATGGGGGGAAGGACACACCCAGCTAATCGGCAATGCGGGGAAGCACACTCCCAGCTGATCTGCAATGTGGGGAAGGACACTCCCAGCTGATCGGCAATGCGGGGAAGCACATTCCCAGCTTATCGGCAATGCGGGGAAGCACAATCCCAGCTGATCGGCAATGCGGGGAAGCACACTCCCAGCTGATCGGCAATGCGGGGAAGCACACTCCCAGCTGATCGGCAATGCGGGGATGCACACTCCCAGCTGATCGGCAATGCGGGGAAGCACACACCCAGCTGATCGGCAATGGGGGGAAGGACAGACCCAGCTGATCGGCAATGGGGGGAAGGACACACCCAGCTGATCGGCAATGGGGGGAAGCACACACCCAGCTGATCGGCAATGGGGGGATGCACACACCCAGCTTATCGGCAATGGGGGGAAGCATACACCCAGCTGATCGGCAATGGGGGGGAAGCACACACCCAGCTGATCGGCAATGCGGGGAAGCACACATTCAGCTGATCGGCAATGGGGGGGGAAGGACACAACCAGCGGATCGGCAATGTGGGGAAGCACACACCCAGCTGATCGGCAATGGGGGGAAGGACACACCCAGCTAATCGGCAATGCGGGGAAGCACACTCCCAGCTGATCTGCAATGTGGGGAAGGACACTCCCAGCTGATCGGCAATGCGGGGAAGCACATTCCCAGCTTATCGGCAATGCGGGGAAGCACACTCCCAGCTGATCGGCAATGCGAGGAAGTACACACACAGCTGATCGGCAATGCGGGGAAGCACACTCCCAGCTGATCGGCAATGCGGGGAAGCACAATCCCAGCTGATCGGCAATGCGGGGAAGCACACTCCCAGCTGATCGGCAATGCGGGGAAGCACACTCCCAGCTGATCGGCAATGCGGGGATGCACACTCCCAGCTGATCGGCAATGCGGGGAAGCACACACACAGCTGATCGGCAATGCGGGGAAGGACACACCCAGCTGATCGGTAATGGGGGAAACATACACCCAGCTGATCGGCAATGGGGGGAAGCACACACCATGCTGTTCGGCAATGGGGGGAGGCACACACCCAACTGATCGGCAATGGGGGGAAGCACACAACCAGCTGATCGGCAATGCGGGGAAGCACACACCCAGCTGATCGGCAATGGGGGGAGGCACACACCCAGCTGAAAGGCTATGGGGGGAGGCACACACCCAGCTGATCGGCAATGGGGGGAAGGACACACCCAGCTGATCGGCAATGGTGGAAGGACACACCCAGCTGATCGGCAATGGGGGGAAGGACACACCCAGCTGATCGGCTATGGGGGGAAGGACAGACCCAGATGATCGGCCATGCGGGGAAGCACACACCAATCTGATCGGCAATGGGGGGAAGCAAACACCCAGCTGATCGGCAATGAGGGGAAGCACACTCACAGCCGATCGGCAATGGGGGGTAGCACACACCCAGCTGATCGGCAATGCGGGGAAGGACACATCCAACTGATCGGCAATGCGGGGATTCAAACACACAGCTGATCGGCAATGGGGGGAAGCACACATCCAACTGATCGGCAATGCGGGGAAGGACACACCCAGCTGATCGGCAATGCGGGAAGCACACACACAACTAATCGGCAATGGGGGGAAGCACACTCCCAGCTGATCGGCAATGGGGGAAGGACAGACCCAGCTGATCGGCAATGGGTGGAAGCACACACCCAGCTGATCGGCAAAGCGGGGAAGCACACTCCCAGCTGATCGGCAATGGGGGGAAGGAAAGACCCAGCTGATCGGTAAAGCGGGGAAGAACACTACCAGCTGATCGGCAATGGGGGGGAAGGACAGACCTCGCTGATCGGCAATGAGGGGAAGCACACACCCAGCTGATCGGCAATGGGGGGAGGCACACACCCAGCTAATCGGCAATAGGGGGAAGGACACTCCCAGCTGATTGGCAACGGAGGGAAGCACACTCCCAGCTGATCGTAAATGGGGGGAAGGGCACACCCAGCTGATCGGCAATGGGGGGAAGCACACTCCCAGCTGATCGGCAATGGGGGGAAGGACAGACCCAGCTGATCGGCAATGGGGGGAAGGACACACCCTGCTGATCGGCAATGGGGGGAAGCACACACCCAGCTGATCGGCAATGGGGGGAAGCACACACCCAGCTTATCGGCAATGGGGGGAAGCATACACCCAGCTGATCGGCAATGGGGGGGAAGCACACACCCAGCTGATCGGCAATGCGGGGAAGCACACACCCAGCTGATCGGCAATGGGGGGGGAAGGACACAACCAGCGGATCGGCAATGTGGGGAAGCACACACCCAGCTGATCGGCAATGGGGGGAAGGACACACCCAGCTAATCGGCAATGCGGGGAAGCACACTCCCAGCTGATCTGCAATGTGGGGAAGGACACTCCCAGCTGATCGGCAATGCGGGGAAGCACATTCCCAGCTTATCGGCAATGCGGGGAAGCACAATCCCAGCTGATCGGCAATGCGGGGAAGCACACTCCCAGCTGATCGGCAATGCGGGGAAGCACACTCCCAGCTGATCGGCAATGCGGGGATGCACACTCCCAGCTGATCGGCAATGCGGGGAAGCACACACACAGCTGATCGGCAATGCGGGGAAGGACACACCCAGCTGATCGGCAATGGGGGAAACATACACCCAGCTGATCGGCAATGGGGGGAAGCACACACCATGCTGTTCGGCAATGGGGGGAGGCACAAACCCAGCTGATCGGCAATGGGGGGAAGCACACACCCAGCTGATCGGCAATGCGGGGAAGCACACACCCAGCTGATCGGCAATGGGGGAAGGACAGACCCAGCTGATCGGCAATGGGGGGAAGCACACACCCAGCTGATCGGCAATGGGGGGAGGCACACACCCAGCTGAAAGGCTATGGGGGGAGGCACACACCCAGCTGATCGGCAATGGGGGGAAGGACACACCCAGCTGATCGGCAATGGTGGAAGGACACACCCAGCTGATCGGCTATGGGGGGAAGGACAGACCCAGATGATCGGCCATGCGGGGAAGCACACACCAAGCTGATCGGCAATGGGGGGAAGCAAACACCCAGCTGATCGGCAATGAGGGCAAGCACACTCACAGCCGATCGGCAATGGGGGGTAGCACACACCCAGCTGATCGGCAATGCGGGGATTCAAACACACAGCTGATCGGCAATGGGGGGAAGCACACATCCAACTGATTGGCAATGGGGGGAAGCACACACCCAGCTGATCGGCAATGCGGGAAGCACACACACAACTAACCGGCAATGGGGGGAAGCACACTCCCAGCTGATCGGCAATGGGGGAAGGACAGACCCAGCTGATCGGCAATGGGTGGAAGCACACACCCAGCTGATCGGCAAAGCGGGGAAGCACACTCCCAGCTGATCGGCAATGGGGGGAAGGAAAGACCCAGCTGATCGGTAAAGCGGGGAAGAACACTACCAGCTGATCGGCAATGGGGGGGAAGGACAGACCTCGCTGATCGGCAATGAGGGGAAGCACACACCTAGCTGATCGGCAATGGGGGGAGGCACACACCCAGCTAATCGGCAATAGGGGGAAGGACACTCCCAGCTGATCGGCAATGGGGGGAAGGACACTCCCAGCTGATCGTAAATGGGGGGAAGGGCACACCCAGCTGATCGGCAATGGGGGGAAGCACACTCCCAGCTGATCGGCAATGGGGGGAAGGACACACCGAGCTGATCGTCACTGGGGGGAAGCACACACCCAGCTGATCGGCAATGGGTGAAGGACACTCCCAGCTGATCGTCAATGGGGGGAAGGGCACACCCAGCTGATCGGCAATGCGGGAAAGGACAGACGTAGCTGATCGGCAATGGGGGGAAGCTCACTCTCAGCTGATCGGCAATGGGGGAAGGACACTCCCAGCTAATCGGCAATGTGGGGAAGCACACACCCAGCTGATCGGCAATGGGGGGAAGAACACACCCAGCTGATCGGCAATGGGGGGAAGGACACACCCAGCTGATCGGCAATGGGGGGAAGCACACACCCAGATGATCGGCAATGGGGGGAAGGGCACTCCCAGATGATCGGCAATGGGGGGAAGCACACACCCAGCTGATCGGCAATGCCGGGAAGGGCACAGCCAGCTGATCGGCAATGGGGGGAAGCACACTCCCAGCTGATCGGCAATGGGGGGAAGCACACTCCCAGCTGATCGGCAATGGGGGGAAGCACACTCCCAGCTGATCGGCAATGGGGGAAGGACAGACCCAGCTGATCGGCAATGGGTGCAAGCACACACCCAGCTGATCGGCAAAGCGGGGAAGCACACTCCCAGCTGATCGGCAATGGGGGGAAGGACAGACCTCGCTGATCGGCAATGAGGGGAAGCACACACCCAGCTGATCGGCAATGGGGGGAGGCACACGCCCAGCTAATCGGCAATAGGAGGAAGGACACTCCCAGCTGATCGGCAATGGGGGGAAGGACACTCCCAGCTGATCGTAAATGGGGGGAAGGGCACACCCAGCTGATCGGCAATGGGGGGAAGCACACTCCCAGCTGATCGGCAATGGGGGGAAGGACACACCGAGCTGATCGTCACTGGGGGGAAGCACACACCCAGCTGATCGGCAATGGGTGAAGGACACTCCCAGCTGATCGTCAATGGGGGGAAGGGCACACCCAGCTGATCGGCAATGCGGGAAAGGACAGACGTAGCTGATCGGCAATGGGGGGAAGCACACTCTCAGCTGATCGGCAATGGGGGGAAGGACACTCCCAGCTAATCGGCAATGTGGGGAAGCACACACCCAGCTGATCGGCAATGGGGGGAAGAACACACCCAGCTGATCGGCAATGGGGGGAAGGACACACCCAGATGATCGGCAATGGGGGGAAGGGCACTCCCAGATGATCGGCAATGGGGGGAAGCACACACCCAGATGATCGGCAATGCGGGAAAGGACAGTCCTAGCTGATCGCCAATGAGGGGAAGCACCACCCAGCTGATCGGCAATGCCGGGAAGGGCACAGCCAGCTGATCGGCAATGGGGGGAAGCACACTCCCAGCTGATCGCCAATGGGGGGAAGCACACTCCCAGCTGATCGGCAATGGGGGGAAGCACACACCCAGATGATCGGCAATGCGGGGAAGGACAGACCTAGCTGATCGGCAATGAGGGGAAGCACACACCCAGCTCATCGGCAATGCGGGGAAGCACACACCCAGCTAATCGGCAATGGAGGGAAGGTCACACCCAGCTGATCGGCAATGGGGGGAAGGACACTCCCAACTGATCAGTAATGGGGCGAAGGACACTCCCAGCTGATCGGCAATGGGGGGAAGGACACACCCAGCTGATCGGCAATGGGGGGAAACACACACCCAGCTGGTCGGCAATGGGGGAAGCACAGACCCAGCTGATCGGCAATGGGGGGAAGGACACACCCAGCTGATCGGCAATGGGGGGAAGGACAGACCCAGCTGATCGGCAATGGGGGGGAATGACACACCCAGCTGATCGGCAATGCGGGGAAGCACACTCCCAGCTGATCGGCAATACGGGGAAGCACACTCCCAGCTGATCGGCAATGGGGGGGAAGGACACACCCAGCTGATCGGCAATGCGGGGAAGCACACTCCCAGCTGATCGGCAATGGGGGGGAAGGACTCACCCAGCTGATCGGCAATGTGGGGAAGGACACTCCCAGCTGATCGGCAATGTGGGGAAGCACACTCCCAGCTGATCGGCAATGCGGGAAAGCACACTCCCAGCTGGTCAGCAATGCGGGAAAGCACACACACAGCTGATCGGCAATCCGGGGAAGCACACTCCCAGCTGATCGGCAATGCGGGGAAGCACACTCCCAGCTGATCTGCAATGCGGGGAATCACACACACAGCTGATCGGCAATGCGGGGAAGCACACTCCCAGCTGATCGGCAATGCGGGGAAGAACACACCCAGCTGATCGGCAATGCGGGGAAGGACACACCCAGCTGATCGGCAATAGGGGAATCATACACCCAGCTGATCGGCAATGGGGGGAAGCACACACCCAGCTGATCAGCATTGCGGGGAAGGACACACTCAGCTGATCGGCAATGGGGGAAACACACTCCCAGTTGATCGGCAATGGGGGGAAGGACAGACCCAGCTGATCGGCAATGGGGGGAAGTACACTCCCAGCTGATCGGCAATGGGGGGCAGGACACACCCAGCTGATCCGCAATGCGGGGAAGTACACACCCAGCTGATCGGCAATGGGGGTGAAGCACACACCCAGCTGATCGGCAATGCGGGGAAGCACACTCCCAGCTGATCGGCAATGGGGAGAAGGACAGACCCAGCTGATCGGCAATGGGGGGAAGGACGCGCCCAGCTGATCGGCAATGGGGGGAAGGACAGACCCAGCTGATCGGCAATGCGGGGAAGCACACACCCAGCTGATCGGCAATGGGGGGAAGCACACACCCAGCTGATCGGCAATTGGGGGAAAGACACACCCAGCTGATCGGCAATGGGGGGAAGGCCAGACGCAGCTGATCGGCAATGCGGGGAAGCACACACCCAGCTGATCGGCAAAGCGGGGAAGCACACACCCAGCTCATCGGCAATGTGGGGATGGATAGACCCAGCTGATCGGCAATGCGGGGAAGCTCACACCCAGCTGATCGGCAATGGGGGGAAGCACACACCCAGCTGATTGGCAATGGGGGTAAGGGCAGATCTAGCTGATCGGCAATGGGGGGAAGCACACACACAGCTGATTGGCAATGGGGGAAGCACACACCCAGCTGATCGGCAATGGGGGGAAGGAAAGACCCAGCTGCTCGGCAATGCGGGGAAGCACACACCCAGCTGATCGGCAATGGTGGGAAGGACACACCCAGCTGATCGGCAATGGGGGGAAGGACAGACCCAGCTGATCGGCAATGGGGGGAAGGACACACCCAGCTGATCGGCAATGGGGGGAAGCACACACCCAGCTGATCGGCAATGGGGGGAAGCACACACCCAGCTTATCGGCAATGGGGGGAAGCATACACCCAGCTGATCGGCAATGGGGGGGAAGCACACACCCAGCTGTTCGGCAATGCGGGGAAGCACACACCCAGCTGATCGGCAATGGGGGGGGAAGGACACAACCAGCGGATCGGCAATGTGGGGAAGCACACACCCAGCTGATCGGCAATGGGGGGAAGGACACACCCAGCTGATCGGCAATGGGGGGAAGCACACACCCAGCTGATCTGCAATGTGGGGAAGGACACTCCCAGCTGATCGGCAATGCGGGGAAGCACATTCCCAGCTTATCGGCAATGCGGGGAAGCACACTCCCAGCTGATCGGCAATGCGAGGAAGTACACACACAGCTGATCGGCAATGCGGGGAAGCACACTCCCAGCTGATCGGCAATGCGGGGAAGCACAATCCCAGCTGATCGGCAATGCGGGGAAGCACACTCCCAGCTGATCGGCAATGCGGGGAAGCACACTCCCAGCTGATCGGCAATGCGGGGATGCACACTCCCAGCTGATCGGCAATGCGGGGAAGCACACACACAGCTGATCGGCAATGCGGGGAAGGACACACCCAGCTGATCGGTAATGGGGGAAACATACACCCAGCTGATCGGCAATGGGGGGAAGCACACACCATGCTGTTCGGCAATGGGGGGAGGCACACACCCAGCTGATCGGCAATGGGGGGAAGCACACACCCAGCTGATCGGCAATGCGGGGAAGCACACACCCAGCTGATCGGCAATGGGGGGAGGCACACACCCAGCTGAAAGGCTATGGGGGGAGGCACACACCCAGCTGATCGGCAATGGGGGGAAGGACACACCCAGCTGATCGGCAATGGTGGAAGGACACACCCAGCTGATCGGCAATGGGGGGAAGGACACACCCAGCTGATCGGCTATGGGGGGAAGGACAGACCCAGATGATCGGCCATGCGGGGAAGCACACACCAAGCTGATCGGCAATGGGGGGAAGCAAACACCCAGCTGATCGGCAATGAGGGGAAGCACACTCACAGCCGATCGGCAATGGGGGGTAGCACACACCCAGCTGATCGGCAATGCGGGGATTCAAACACACAGCTGATCGGCAATGGGGGGAAGCACACATCCAACTGATCGGCAATGCGGGGAAGGACACACCCAGCTGATCGGCAATGCGGGAAGCACACACACAACTAATCGGCAATGGGGGGAAGCACACTCCCAGCTGATCGGCAATGGGGGAAGGACAGACCCAGCTGATCGGCAATGGGTGGAAGCACACACCCAGCTGATCGGCAAAGCGGGGAAGCACACTCCCAGCTGATCGGCAATGGGGGGAAGGAAAGACCCAGCTGATCGGTAAAGCGGGGAAGAACACTACCAGCTGATCGGCAATGGGGGGGAAGGACAGACCTCGCTGATCGGCAATGAGGGGAAGCACACACCCAGCTGATCGGCAATGGGGGGAGGCACACACCCAGCTAATCGGCAATAGGGGGAAGGACACTCCCAGCTGATCGGCAATGGGGGGAAGGACACTCCCAGCTGATCGTAAATGGGGGGAAGGGCACACCCAGCTGATCGGCAATGGGGGGAAGCACACTCCCAGCTGATCGGCAATGGGGGGAAGGACAGACCCAGCTGATCGGCAATGGGGGGAAGGACACACCCTGCTGATCGGCAATGGGGGGAAGCACACACCCAGCTGATCGGCAATGGGGGGAAGCACACACCCAGCTTATCGGCAATGGGGGGAAGCATACACCCAGCTGATCGGCAATGGGGGGGAAGCACACACCCAGCTGATCGGCAATGCGGGGAAGCACACACCCAGCTGATCGGCAATGGGGGGGGAAGGACACAACCAGCGGATCGGCAATGTGGGGAAGCACACACCCAGCTGATCGGCAATGGGGGGAAGGACACACCCAGCTAATCGGCAATGCGGGGAAGCACACTCCCAGCTGATCTGCAATGTGGGGAAGGACACTCCCAGCTTATCGGCAATGCGGGGAAGCACATTCCCAGCTTATCGGCAATGCGGGGAAGCACAATCCCAGCTGATCGGCAATGCGGGGAAGCACACTCCCAGCTGATCGGCAATGCGGGGAAGCACACTCCCAGCTGATCGGCAATGCGGGGATGCACACTCCCAGCTGATCGGCAATGCGGGGAAGCACACACACAGCTGATCGGCAATGCGGGGAAGGACACACCCAGCTGATCGGCAATGGGGGAAACATACACCCAGCTGATCGGCAATGGGGGGAAGCACACACCATGCTGTTCGGCAATGGGGGGAGGCACACACCCAGCTGATCGGCAATGGGGGGAAGCACACACCCAGCTGATCGGCAATGCGGGGAAGCACACACCCAGCTGATCGGCAATGGGGGAAGGACAGACCCAGCTGATCGGCAATGGGGGGAAGCACACACCCAGCTGATCGGCAATGGGGGAGGCACACACCCAGCTGAAAGGCTATGAGGGGAGGCACACACCCAGCTGATCGGCAATGGGGGGAAGGACACACCCAGCTGATCGGCAATGGTGGAAGGACACACCCAGCTGATCGGCTATGGGGGGAAGGACAGACCCAGATGATCGGCCATGCGGGGAAGCACACACCAAGCTGATCGGCAATGGGGGGAAGCAAACACCCAGCTGATCGGCAATGAGGGGAAGCACACTCACAGCCGATCGGCAATGGGGGGTAGCACACACCCAGCTGATCGGCAATGCGGGGATTCAAACACACAGCTGATCGGCAATGGGGGGAAGCACACATCCAACTGATCGGCAATGGGGGGAAGCACACACCCAGCTGATCGGCAATGCGGGAAGCACACACACAACTAATCGGCAATGGGGGGAAGCACACTCCCAGCTGATCGGCAATGGGGGAAGGACAGACCCAGCTGATCGGCAATGGGTGGAAGCACACACCCAGCTGATCGGCAAAGCGGGGAAGCACACTCCCAGCTGATCGGCAATGGGGGGAAGGAAAGACCCAGCTGATCGGTAAAGCGGGGAAGAACACTACCAGCTGATCGGCAATGGGGGGGAAGGACAGACCTCGCTGATCGGCAATGAGGGGAAGCACACACCCAGCTGATCGGCAATGGGGGGAGGCACACACCCAGCTAATCGGCAATGGGGGGAAGGACACTCCCAGCTGATCGGCAATGGGGGGAAGGACACTCCCAGCTGATCGTAAATGGGGGGAAGGGCACACCCAGCTGATCGGCAATGGGGGGAAGCACACTCCCAGCTGATCGGCAATGGGGGGAAGGACACACCAACTGATCGTCACTGGGGGGAAGCACACACCCAGCTGATCGGCAATGGGTGAAGGACACTCCCAGCTGATCGTCAATGGGGGGAAGGGCACACCCAGCTGATCGGCAATGCGGGAAAGGACAGACGTAGCTGATCGGCAATGGGGGGAAGCACACTCTCAGCTGATCGGCAATGGGGGAAGGACACTCCCAGCTAATCGGCAATGTGGGGAAGCACACACCCAGCTGATCGGCAATGGGGGGAAGAACACACCCAGCTGATCGGCAATGGGGGGAAGGACACACCCAGCTGATCGGCATTGGGGGGAAGCACACACCCAGATGATCGGCAATGGGGGGAAGGGCACTCCCAGATGATCGGCAATGGGGGGAAGCACACACCCAGCTGATCGGCAATGCCGGGAAGGGCACAGCCAGCTGATCGGCAATGGGGGGAAGCACACTCCCAGCTGATCGGCAATGGGGGGAAGCACACTCCCAGCTGATCGGCAATGGGGGGAAGCACACTCCCAGCTGATCGGCAATGGGGGAAGGACAGACCCAGCTGATCGGCAATGGGTGCAAGCACACACCCAGCTGATCGGCAAAGCGGGGAAGCACACTCCCAGCTGATCGGCAATGGGGGGAAGGACAGACCTCGCTGATCGGCAATGAGGGGAAGCACACACCCAGCTGATCGGCAATGGGGGGAGGCACACGCCCAGCTAATCGGCAATAGGAGGAAGGACACTCCCAGCTGATCGGCAATGGGGGGAAGGACACTCCCAGCTGATCGTAAATGGGGGGAAGGGCACACCCAGCTGATCGGCAATGGGGGGAAGCACACTCCCAGCTGATCGGCAATGGGGGGAAGGACACACCGAGCTGATCGTCACTGGGGGGAAGCACACACCCAGCTGATCGGCAATGGGTGAAGGACACTCCCAGCTGATCGTCAATGGGGGGAAGGGCACACCCAGCTGATCGGCAATGCGGGAAAGGACAGACGTAGCTGATCGGCAATGGGGGGAAGCACACTCTCAGCTGATCGGCAATGGGGGGAAGGACACTCCCAGCTAATCGGCAATGTGGGGAAGCACACACCCAGCTGATCGGCAATGGGGGGAAGAACACACCCAGCTGATCGGCAATGGGGGGAAGGACACACCCAGATGATCGGCAATGGGGGGAAGGGCACTCCCAGATGATCGGCAATGGGGGGAAGCACACACCCAGATGATCGGCAATGCGGGAAAGGACAGTCCTAGCTGATCGCCAATGAGGGGAAGCACCACCCAGCTGATCGGCAATGCCGGGAAGGGCACAGCCAGCTGATCGGCAATGGGGGGAAGCACACTCCCAGCTGATCGGCAATGGGGGGAAGCACACTCCCAGCTGATCGGCAATGGGGGGAAGCACACACCCAGATGATCGGCAATGCGGGGAAGGACAGACCTAGCTGATCGGCAATGAGGGGAAGCACACACCCAGCTCATCGGCAATGCGGGGAAGCACACACCCAGCTAATCGGCAATGGAGGGAAGGTCACACCCAGCTGATCGGCAATGGGGGGAAGGACACTCCCAACTGATCAGCAATGGGGCGAAGGACACTCCCAGCTGATCGGCAATGTGGGGAAGGACACACCCAGCTGATCGGCAATGGGGGGAAGGACAGACCCAGCTGATCGGCAATGGGGGGGAATGACACACCCAGCTGATCGGCAATGCGGGGAAGCACACTCCCAGCTGATCGGCAATACGGGGAAGCACACTCCCAGCTGATCGGCAATGGGGGGGAAGGACACACCCAGCTGATCGGCAATGCGGGGAAGCACACTCCCAGCTGATCGGCAATGGGGGGGAAGGACTCACCCAGCTGATCGGCAATGTGGGGAAGGACACTCCCAGCTGATCGGCAATGTGGGGAAGCACACTCCCAGCTGATCGGCAATGCGGGAAAGCACACTCCCAGCTGGTCAGCAATGCGGGAAAGCACACACACAGCTGATCGGCAATCCGGGGAAGCACACTCCCAGCTGATCGGCAATGCGGGGAAGCACACTCCCAGCTGATCTGCAATGCGGGGAATCACACACACAGCTGATCGGCAATGCGGGGAAGCACACTCCCAGCTGATCGGCAATGCGGGGAAGAACACACCCAGCTGATCGGCAATGCGGGGAAGGACACACCCAGCTGATCGGCAATAGGAGAATCATACACCCAGCTGATCGGCAATGGGGGGAAGCACACACCCAGCTGATCAGCATTGCGGGGAAGGACACACTCAGCTGATCGGCAATGGGGGAAACACACTCCCAGTTGATCGGCAATGGGGGGAAGGACAGACCCAGCTGATCGGCAATGGGGGGAAGTACACACCCAGCTGATCGGCAATGAGGGGAAGCACACAGCCAGCTGATCGGCAATGGGGGAAGGACAGACCCAGCTGATCGGCAATGGGGGGAAGCACACACCCAGCTGATCGGCAATCGGGGAAGCACACACCCAGCTGATCGGCAATGGGGGGAAGCACACTCCCAGCTGATCGGCAATGGGGGAAAGGACAGACCTAGCTGATCGGCAATGAGGGGAAGCACACACTTAGCTGATCGGCAATGGGGGGAAGGACAGACCCAGCTGATCGGCAATGGGTGCAAGCACACACCCAGCTGATCGGCAAAGCGGGGAAGCACACTCCCAGCTGATCGGCAATGGGGGGAAGGAAAGACCCAGCTGATCGGCAAAGCGGGGAAGAACACTACCAGCTGATCGGCAATGGGGGGGAAGGACAGATCTCGCTGATCGGCAATGAGGGGAAGCACACACCCAGCTGATCGGCAATGGGGGGAGGCACACGCCCAGCTAATCGGCAATAGGGGGAAGGACACACCCAGCTGATCGGCAATGGGGGGAAGGACACTCCCAGCTGATCGTAAATGGGGGGAAGGGCACACCCAGCTGATCGGCAATGGGGGGAAGCACACTCCCAGCTGATCGGCAATGGGGGGAAGGACACACCGAGCTGATCGTCACTGGGGGGAAGCACACACCCAGCTGATCGGCAATGGGTGAAGGACACTCCCAGCTGATCGTCAATGGGGGGAAGGGCACACCCAGCTGATCGGCAATGCGGGAAAGGACAGACGTAGCTGATCGGCAATGGGGGGAAGCACACTCTCAGCTGATCGGCAATGGGGGGAAGGACACTCCCAGCTAATCGGCAATGTGGGGAAGCACACACCCAGCTGATCGGCAATGGGGGGAAGAACACACCCAGCTGATCGGCAATGGGGGGAAGGACACACCCAGATGATCGGCAATGGGGGGAAGGGCACTCCCAGATGATCGGCAATGGGGGGAAGCACACACCCAGATGATCGGCAATGCGGGAAAGGACAGTCCTAGCTGATCGCCAATGAGGGGAAGCACCACCCAGCTGATCGGCAATGCCGGGAAGGGCACAGCCAGCTGATCGGCAATGGGGGGAAGCACACTCCCAGCTGATCGGCAATGGGGGGAAGCACACTCCCAGCTGATCGGCAATGGGGGGAAGCACACACCCAGATGATCGGCAATGCGGGGAAGGACAGACCTAGCTGATCGGCAATGAAGGGAAGCACACACCCAGCTCATCGGCAATGCGGGGAAGCACACACCCAGCTAATCGGCAATGGAGGGAAGGTCACACCCAGCTGATCGGCAATGGGGGGAAGGACACTCCCAACTGATCAGCAATGGGGCGAAGGACACTCCCAGCTGATCGGCAATGGTGGGGGAAGGACACTCCCAGCTGTACGGCAATGGGGGGAAGGACACACCCAGCTGATCGGCAATGGGGGGAAACACACACCCAGCTGGTCGGCAATGGGGAGAAGCACACACCCAGCTGATCGGCAATGCGTGGAAGCACAGACCCAGCTGATCGGCAATGGGGGGAAGGACACACCCAGCTGATCGGCAATGGGGGGAAGGACAGACCCAGCTGATCGGCAATGGGGGGGAATGACACACCCAGCTGATCGGCAATGCGGGGAAGCACACTCCCAGCTGATCGGCAATACGGGGAAGCACACTCCCAGCTGATCGGCAATGGGGGGGAAGGACACACCCAGCTGATCGGCAATGCGGGGAAGCACACTCCCAGCTCATCGGCAATGCGGGGAAGCACACTCCCAGCTGATCGGCAATGGGGGGGAAGGACACACCCAGCTGATCGGCAATGTGGGGAAGGACACTCCCAGCTGATCGGCAATGTGGGGAAGCACACTCCCAGCTGATCGGCAATGCGGGAAAGCACACTCCCAGCTGGTCAGCAATGCGGGAAAGCACACACACAGCTGATCGGCAATCCGGGGAAGCACACTCCCAGCTGATCTGCAATGCGGGGAATCACACACACAGCTGATCGGCAATGCGGGGAAGGGAACTCCCAGCTGATCGGCAATGCGGGGAAGCACACTCCCAGCTGATCGGCAATGCGGGGAAGAACACACCCAGCTGATCGGCAATGCGGGGAAGGACACACCCAGCTGATCGGCAATAGGGGAATCATACACCCAGCTGATCGGCAATGGGGGGAAGCACACACCCAGCTGATCAGCATTGCGGGGAAGGACACACTCAGCTGATCGGCAATGGGGGAAACACACTCCCAGTTGATCGGCAATGGGGGGAAGGACAGACCCAGCTGATCGGCAATGGGGGGAAGTACACACCCAGCTGATCGGCAATGAGGGGAAGCACACAGCCAGCTGATCGGCAATGGGGGAAGGACAGACCCAGCTGATCGGCAATGGGGGGAAGCACACACCCAGCTGATCGGCAATCGGGGAAGCACACACCCAGCTGATCGGCAATGGGGGGAAGCACACTCCCAGCTGATCGGCAATGGGGGAAAGGACAGACCTAGCTGATCGGCAATGAGGGGAAGCACACACTTAGCTGATCGGCAATGGGGGGAAGGACAGACCCAGCTGATCGGCAATGCGGGGAAGGACAGACCCAGCTGATCGGCAATGAGGGGACGCACACAACCAGCTGATCGGCAATGGGGGGAAGGACAGACCGAGCTGATCGGCAATGCGGGGAAGGACACACTCAGCTGATCGGCAATGGTGGGAAGCACACACATAGCTGATCGGCAATGCGGGGAAGGGCAGACCCAGCTGATCGGCAATGAGGGGACGCACACACCCAGCTGAACGGCAATGCGGGGAAGCACACACCCAGCTGATCGGCAATGGGGGGAAGTACACAACCAGTTGATCGGCAGTGGGGGAAGCACACACCCAGCTGATCGGCAATGCGGGGAAGCCCACACCCAGCTGATCAGCAATGGGGGGAAGCACACACCCAGCTGATCGGCAATGTGGGGAAGGACAATACCAGCTGATCGGCAATGTGGGGAAGGACACTCCCATCTGATCGGCAATGCGGGGAAGCACAAACCCAGCTGATCGGCAATGCGGGTAAGGACAGACCCAGCTGATCGGCAATGGGGGGAAGGACACACACAGCTGATCGGCAATGGGGGGGAAGGACTCACCCAGCTGATCGGCAATGTGGGGAAGGACACTCCCAGCTGATCGGCAATGTGGGGAAGCACACTCCCAGCTGATCGGCAATGCGGGAAAGCACACTCCCAGCTGGTCAGCAATGCGGGAAAGCACACACACAGCTGATCGGCAATCCGGGGAAGCACACTCCCAGCTGATCGGCAATGCGGGGAAGCACACTCCCAGCTGATCTGCAATGCGGGGAATCACACACACAGCTGATCGGCAATGCGGGGAAGCACACTCCCAGCTGATCGGCAATGCGGGGAAGAACACACCCAGCTGATCGGCAATGCGGGGAAGGACACACCCAGCTGATCGGCAATAGGGGAATCATACACCCAGCTGATCGGCAATGGGGGGAAGCACACACCCAGCTGATCAGCATTGCGGGGAAGGACACACTCAGCTGATCGGCAATGGGGGAAACACACTCCCAGTTGATCGGCAATGGGGGGAAGGACAGACCCAGCTGATCGGCAATGGGGGGAAGTACACACCCAGCTGATCGGCAATGAGGGGAAGCACACAGCCAGCTGATCGGCAATGGGGGAAGGACAGACCCAGCTGATCGGCAATGGGGGGAAGCACACACCCAGCTGATCGGCAATCGGGGAAGCACACACCCAGCTGATCGGCAATGGGGGGGAAGCACACTCCCAGCTGATCGGCAATGGGGGAAAGGACAGACCTAGCTGATCGGCAATGAGGGGAAGCACACACTTAGCTGATCGGCAATGGGGGGAAGGACAGACCCAGCTGATCGGCAATGGGTGCAAGCACACACCCAGCTGATCGGCAAAGCGGGGAAGCACACTCCCAGCTGATCGGCAATGGGGGGAAGGAAAGACCCAGCTGATCGGCAAAGCGGGGAAGAACACTACCAGCTGATCGGCAATGGGGGGGAAGGACAGACCTCGCTGATCGGCAATGAGGGGAAGCACACACCCAGCTGATCGGCAATGGGGGGAGGCACACGCCCAGCTAATCGGCAATAGGGGGAAGGACACTCCCAGCTGATCGGCAATGGGGGGAAGGACACTCCCAGCTGATCGTAAATGGGGGGAAGGGCACACCCAGCTGATCGGCAATGGGGGGAAGCACACTCCCAGCTGATCGGCAATGGGGGGAAGGACACACCGAGCTGATCGTCACTGGGGGGAAGCACACACCCAGCTGATCGGCAATGGGTGAAGGACACTCCCAGCTGATCGTCAATGGGGGGAAGGGCACACCCAGCTGATCGGCAATGCGGGAAAGGACAGACGTAGCTGATCGGCAATGGGGGGAAGCACACTCTCAGCTGATCGGCAATGGGGGGAAGGACACTCCCAGCTAATCGGCAATGTGGGGAAGCACACACCCAGCTGATCGGCAATGGGGGGAAGAACACACCCAGCTGATCGGCAATGGGGGGAAGGACACACCCAGATGATCGGCAATGGGGGGAAGGGCACTCCCAGATGATCGGCAATGGGGGGAAGCACACACCCAGATGATCGGCAATGCGGGAAAGGACAGTCCTAGCTGATCGCCAATGAGGGGAAGCACCACCCAGCTGATCGGCAATGCCGGGAAGGGCACAGCCAGCTGATCGGCAATGGGGGGAAGCACACTCCCAGCTGATCGGCAATGGGGGGAAGCACACTCCCAGCTGATCGGCAATGGGGGGAAGCACACACCCAGATGATCGGCAATGCGGGGAAGGACAGACCTAGCTGATCGGCAATGAAGGGAAGCACACACCCAGCTCATCGGCAATGCGGGGAAGCACACACCCAGCTAATCGGCAATGGAGGGAAGGTCACACCCAGCTGATCGGCAATGGGGGGAAGGACACTCCCAACTGATCAGCAATGGGGCGAAGGACACTCCCAGCTGATCGGCAATGGTGGGGGAAGGACACTCCCAGCTGTACGGCATTGGGGGGAAGGACACACCCAGCTGATCGGCAATGGGGGGAAACACACACCCAGCTGGTCGGCAATGGGGAGAAGCACACACCCAGCTGATCGGCAATGCGTGGAAGCACAGACCCAGCTGATCGGCAATGGGGGGAAGGACACACCCAGCTGATCGGCAATGGGGGGAAGGACAGACCCAGCTGATCGGCAATGGGGGGGAATGACACACCCAGCTGATCGGCAATGCGGGGAAGCACACTCCCAGCTGATCGGCAATACGGGGAAGCACACTCCCAGCTGATCGGCAATGGGGGGGAAGGACACACCCAGCTGATCGGCAATGCGGGGAAGCACACTCCCAGCTCATCGGCAATGCGGGGAAGCACACTCCCAGCTGATCGGCAATGGGGGGGAAGGACACACCCAGCTGATCGGCAATGTGGGGAAGGACACTCCCAGCTGATCGGCAATGTGGGGAAGCACACTCCCAGCTGATCGGCAATGCGGGAAAGCACACTCCCAGCTGGTCAGCAATGCGGGAAAGCACACACACAGCTGATCGGCAATCCGGGGAAGCACACTCCCAGCTGATCTGCAATGCGGGGAATCACACACACAGCTGATCGGCAATGCGGGGAAGGGAACTCCCAGCTGATCGGCAATGCGGGGAAGCACACTCCCAGCTGATCGGCAATGCGGGGAAGAACACACCCAGCTGATCGGCAATGCGGGGAAGGACACACCCAGCTGATCGGCAATAGGGGAATCATACACCCAGCTGATCGGCAATGGGGGGAAGCACACACCCAGCTGATCAGCATTGCGGGGAAGGACACACTCAGCTGATCGGCAATGGGGGAAACACACTCCCAGTTGATCGGCAATGGGGGGAAGGACAGACCCAGCTGATCGGCAATGGGGGGAAGTACACACCCAGCTGATCGGCAATGAGGGGAAGCACACAGCCAGCTGATCGGCAATGGGGGAAGGACAGACCCAGCTGATCGGCAATGGGGGGAAGCACACACCCAGCTGATCGGCAATCGGGGAAGCACACACCCAGCTGATCGGCAATGGGGGGAAGCACACTCCCAGCTGATCGGCAATGGGGGAAAGGACAGACCTAGCTGATCGGCAATGAGGGGAAGCACACACTTAGCTGATCGGCAATGGGGGGAAGGACAGACCCAGCTGATCGGCAATGCGGGGAAGGACAGACCCAGCTGATCGGCAATGAGGGGACGCACACAACCAGCTGATCGGCAATGGGGGGAAGGACAGACCGAGCTGATCGGCAATGCGGGGAAGGACACACTCAGCTGATCGGCAATGGTGGGAAGCACACACATAGCTGATCGGCAATGCGGGGAAGGGCAGACCCAGCTGATCGGCAATGAGGGGACGCACACACCCAGCTGAACGGCAATGCGGGGAAGCACACACCCAGCTGATCGGCAATGGGGGGAAGTACACAACCAGTTGATCGGCAGTGGGGGAAGCACACACCCAGCTGATCGGCAATGCGGGGAAGCCCACACCCAGCTGATCAGCAATGGGGGGAAGCACACATCCAGCTGATCGGCAATGTGGGGAAGGACAATACCAGCTGATCGGCAATGTGGGGAAGGACACTCCCATCTGATCGGCAATGCGGGGAAGCACAAACCCAGCTGATCGGCAATGCGGGTAAGGACAGACCCAGCTGATCGGCAATGGGGGGAAGGACACACACAGCTGATCTGCAATGGGGGGAAGCACACTCCCAGCTGATCTGCAATGGGGGTGAAGCACACACCCAGCTGATCTGCAATGCGGGGAAGCACACTCCCAGCTAATCGGCAATGGGGGGATGGACAGACCCAGCTGATCGGCAATGGGGGGAAGGACGCACCCAGCTGATCGGCAATGGGGGGAAGCACACTCCCAGCTGATCGGCAAGGCGGAGAAGCACACTCCCAGCAGATCGGCAATGGGGGGAAGCACACTCCCAGCTGATCGGCAATGCGGGGAAGCACACAGCCAGCTGATCGGCAATGCGGAGAAGCACACTCCCAGCAGATCGGCAATGGGGGGAAGCACACACCCAGCTGATCGGCAATGTGGGGAAGGACAGACCCAGCTGATTGGCAATGGGGGTAAGGCCAGACGCAGCTCATCGGCAATGCGGGGAAGCACACACCCAGCTGATCGGCAAAGCGGGGAAGCACACTCCCAGCTCATCGGCAATGTGGGGATGGATAGACCCAGCTGATCGGCAATGCGGGGAAGCGCACACCCAGCTGATCGGCAATGGGGGGAAGCACACACCCAGCTGATTGGCAATGGGGGGAAGGGCAGATCTAGCTGATCGGCAATGGCGGGAAGCACACACCCAGCTGATCGGCAAAGGGGGGAAGCACACACCGAGCTGATCGGCTTTGGGGGGGAAGGACACTCCCAGCTGATAGGCAATGCGGGGAAGGACAGGTCCAGCTGATCGGCAATGGGAGGAAGCACACACCCAGCTGATCGGCAATGGGGGGAAGGACACGCCCAGATGATCGGCAATGGAGGGAAGGACACTCCCAGCTGATCGTCAATGGGGGAAGGGCACAACCAGCTGATCGGCAATGGGAGGAAGCACACACCCAGCTGATCGGCAATGGGGGGAAGGACACACCCAGCTGATCGGCAATGCGGGGAAGGACACACCCAGCTGATCGGCTATGGGGGGAAGGACAAACCCAGCTGATCGGCCATGCGTGGAAGCACACAACAAGCTGATCGGCAATGGGGGGAAGCACACACCCAGCTGATCGGCAATGCGGGGAAGCAAACACACAGCTGATCGGCAATGGGGGGAAGCACACATCCAACTGATCGGCAATGCGGGGAAGGACACACCCAGCTGATTGGCAATGGGGGAAGCACACACCCAGCTGATCGGCAATGCGGGGAAGGACAGACCCATCTGATCGGCAATGCGGGGAAGCACACTCCCAGCTGATCGGCAATGCGGGGAAGGACAGACCCATCTGATCGGCAATGGGGGGAAGCACACACCCAGCTGATCGGCAAAGCGGGGAAGCACACTCCCAGCTGATCGGCAATGGGGGAATCATACACCCAGCTGATCGGCAATGGGGGGAAGCACACACCCAGCTGATCAGCATTGCGGGGAAGGACACACTCAGCTGATCGGCAATGGGGGAAACACACTCCCAGTTGATCGGCAATGGGGGGAAGGACAGACCCAGCTGATCGGCAATGGGGGGAAGTACACACCCAGCTGATCGGCAATGAGGGGAAGCACACAGCCAGCTGATCGGCAATGGGGGAAGGACAGACCCAGCTGATCGGCAATGGGGGGAAGCACACACCCAGCTGATCGGCAATCGGGGAAGCACACACCCAGCTGATCGGCAATGGGGGGAAGCACACTCCCAGCTGATCGGCAATGGGGGAAAGGACAGACCTAGCTGATCGGCAATGAGGGGAAGCACACACTTAGCTGATCGGCAATGGGGGGAAGGACAGACCCAGCTGATCGGCAATGCGGGGAAGGACAGACCCAGCTGATCGGCAATGAGGGGACGCACACAACCAGCTGATCGGCAATGGGGGGAAGGACAGACCGAGCTGATCGGCAATGCGGGGAAGGACACACTCAGCTGATCGGCAATGGTGGGAAGCACACACATAGCTGATCGGCAATGCGGGGAAGGGCAGACCCAGCTGATCGGCAATGAGGGGACGCACACACCCAGCTGAACGGCAATGCGGGGAAGCACACACCCAGCTGATCGGCAATGGGGGGAAGTACACAACCAGTTGATCGGCAGTGGGGGAAGCACACACCCAGCTGATCGGCAATGCGGGGAAGCCCACACCCAGCTGATCAGCAATGGGGGGAAGCACACACCCAGCTGATCGGCAATGTGGGGAAGGACAATACCAGCTGATCGGCAATGTGGGGAAGGACACTCCCATCTGATCGGCAATGCGGGGAAGCACAAACCCAGCTGATCGGCAATGCGGGTAAGGACAGACCCAGCTGATCGGCAATGGGGGGAAGGACACACACAGCTGATCTGCAATGGGGGGAAGCACACTCCCAGCTGATCTGCAATGGGGGTGAAGCACACACCCAGCTGATCTGCAATGCGGGGAAGCACACTCCCAGCTAATCGGCAATGGGGGGATGGACAGACCCAGCTGATCGGCAATGGGGGGAAGGACGCACCCAGCTGATCGGCAATGGGGGGAAGCACACTCCCAGCTGATCGGCAAGGCGGAGAAGCACACTCCCAGCAGATCGGCAATGGGGGGAAGCACACTCCCAGCTGATCGGCAATGCGGGGAAGCACACAGCCAGCTGATCGGCAATGCGGAGAAGCACACTCCCAGCAGATCGGCAATGGGGGGAAGCACACACCCAGCTGATCGGCAATGTGGGGAAGGACAGACCCAGCTGATTGGCAATGGGGGTAAGGCCAGACGCAGCTCATCGGCAATGCGGGGAAGCACACACCCAGCTGATCGGCAAAGCGGGGAAGCACACTCCCAGCTCATCGGCAATGTGGGGATGGATAGACCCAGCTGATCGGCAATGCGGGGAAGCGCACACCCAGCTGATCGGCAATGGGGGGAAGCACACACCCAGCTGATTGGCAATGGGGGGAAGGGCAGATCTAGCTGATCGGCAATGGCGGGAAGCACACACCCAGCTGATCGGCAAAGGGGGGAAGCACACACCGAGCTGATCGGCTTTGGGGGGGAAGGACACTCCCAGCTGATAGGCAATGCGGGGAAGGACAGGTCCAGCTGATCGGCAATGGGAGGAAGCACACACCCAGCTGATCGGCAATGGGGGGAAGGACACGCCCAGATGATCGGCAATGGAGGGAAGGACACTCCCAGCTGATCGTCAATGGGGGAAGGGCACAACCAGCTGATCGGCAATGGGAGGAAGCACACACCCAGCTGATCGGCAATGGGGGGAAGGACACACCCAGCTGATCGGCAATGCGGGGAAGGACACACCCAGCTGATCGGCTATGGGGGGAAGGACAAACCCAGCTGATCGGCCATGCGTGGAAGCACACAACAAGCTGATCGGCAATGGGGGGAAGCACACACCCAGCTGATCGGCAATGCGGGGAAGCAAACACACAGCTGATCGGCAATGGGGGGAAGCACACATCCAACTGATCGGCAATGCGGGGAAGGACACACCCAGCTGATTGGCAATGGGGGAAGCACACACCCAGCTGATCGGCAATGCGGGGAAGGACAGACCCATCTGATCGGCAATGCGGGGAAGCACACTCCCAGCTGATCGGCAATGCGGGGAAGGACAGACCCATCTGATCGGCAATGGGGGGAAGCACACACCCAGCTGATCGGCAAAGCGGGGAAGCACACTCCCAGCTGATCGGCAATGGGGGGAAGGAAAGACCCAGCTGATCGGCAATGAGGGGAAGCACACACCCAGCTGATCGGCAATGGGGGGAAGCACACACCCAGGTAATCGGCAATAGGGGGAAGGACACACCCAGCTGATCGGCAATGGGGGGAAGGACACTCCCAGCTGATCGTAAATGGGGGGAAGGGCACACCCAGCTGATCGGCAATGGGGGGAAGCACACTCCCAGCTGATCGGCAATGGGGGGAAGGACACACCGAGCTGATCGTCATTGGGGGGAAGCACACACTCAGCTGATTGGCAATGGGGGAAGGACACTCCCAGCTGATCGTCAAAGGGGGAAAGGGCACACACAGCTGATCGGCAATGCGGGAAAGGACAGACCTAGCTGATCGGCAATGGGTGGAAGCACACTCTCAGCTGATCGGCAATGGGGGGAAGGACACTCCCAGCTGATCGGCAATGTGGGGAAACACACACCCAGCTGATCGGCAATGGGCGGAAGAACACACCCAGCTGATCGGCAATGGGGGGAAGGACACACCCAGCTGATCGGCAATGGGGGGAAGCACACACCCAGATGATCGGCAATGGGGGGAAGGGCACATCCCAGCTGATCGGCAATGGGGGGGAACGACAGACCCAGCTGATCGCCAATGAGGGGAAGCACCACCCAGCTGATCGGCAATGCGGGGAAGGGCACAGCCAGCTGATCGGCAATGGGGGGAAGCACACTCCCAGCTGATCGGCAATGGGGGGAAGGGCACACCCAGCTGATCGGCAATGGGGGGAAGCACACTCCCAGCTGATCGGCAATGGGGGGAAGGACACACCGAGCTGATCGTCATTGGGGGGAAGCACACACTCAGCTGATTGGCAATGGGGGAAGGACACTCCCAGCTGATCGTCAAAGGGGGAAAGGGCACACACAGCTGATCGGCAATGCGGGAAAGGACAGACCTAGCTGATCGGCAATGGGTGGAAGCACACTCTCAGCTGATCGGCAATGGGGGGAAGGACACTCCCAGCTGATCGGCAATGTGGGGAAACACACACCCAGCTGATCGGCAATGGGCGGAAGAACACACCCAGCTGATCGGCAATGGGGGGAAGGACACACCCAGCTGATCGGCAATGGGGGGAAGCACACACCCAGATGATCGGCAATGGGGGGAAGGGCACATCCCAGCTGATCGGCAATGGGGGGGAACGACAGACCCAGCTGATCGCCAATGAGGGGAAGCACCACCCAGCTGATCGGCAATGCGGGGAAGGGCACAGCCAGCTGATCGGCAATGGGGGGAAGCACACTCCCAGCTGATCGGCAATGGGGGGAAGCACACTCCCAGCTGATCGGCAATGGGGGGAAGCACACACCCAGATGATCGGAAATGCGGGGAAGGACAGACCTAGCTGATCGGCAATGAGGGGAAGCACACACCCAGCTCATCGGCAATGCGGGGAAGCACACACCCAGCTAATCGGCAATGGAGGGAAGGTCACACCCAGCTGATCGGCAATGGGGGGAAGGACACTCCCAGCTGATCGGCAATGGGGGGAAGGACACTCCCAGCTGATCGGCTATGGGGGGAAGGACACACCCAGCTGATCGACAATGGGGGGAAGCACACACCAAGCTGATCGGCAATGGGGGGAAGGACACTCCCAGCTGATCGGCAATGGAGGGAAGGTCACACCCAGCTGATCGGCAATGGGGGGAAGGACACACCCAGCTGATCGACAATGGGGGGAAGCACACACCCAGCTGATCGGCAATGGGGGGAAGGACACTCCCAGCTGATCGGCAATGGGGGGAAGGACACACCCAGCTGATCGGCAATGGGGGGAAGCACACACCCAGCTGGTCGGCAATGGGGAGAAGCACACACCCAGCTGATCGGCAATGCGGGGAAGCACAGACCCAGCTGATCGGCAATGGGGGGAAGGACACACCCAGCTGATCGGCAATGGGGGGAAGGACAGACCCAGCTGATCGGCAATGGGGGGGAAGGACACACCCAGCTGAACGGCAATGGGTGGAAGCACACACCCAGCTGATCGGCAATGGGGGGAAGCACACACCCAGCTGATCGGCAATGGGGGACAGCACACACCCAGCTGATCGGCAATGGGGGAAGCACACACCCAGCTGATCGGCAATGCGGGGAAGCACACACCCAGCAGATCGGCAATGGGGGGGGAAGGACACACCCAGCTGTTCGACAATGCGGGGAAGCACACTCCCAGCTGATCGGCAATGAGGGGGAAGGACACACCCAGCTGATCGGCAATGCGGGGAAGCACACTCCCAGCTCATCGGCAATACGGGGAAGCACACTCCCAGCTGATCGGCAATGAGGGGGAAGGACACACCCAGCTGATCGGCAATGCGGGGAAGCACACTCCCAGCTCATCGGCAATGCGGGGAAGCACACTCCCAGCTGATCGGCAATGGGGGGGAAGGACACACCCAGCTGATCAGCAATGTGGGGAAGGACACACCCAGCTGATCGGCAATGGGGGGAAGGACACTCCCAGCTGATCGGCAATGTGGGGAAGGACACTCCCAGCTGATCGGCAATGCGGGAAAGCACACACCCAACTGGTCGGCAATGCGGGAAAGCACACTCCCAGCTGATCCGCAATGCGGGGATGCACACTCCCAGCTGATCGGCAATGCGGGGAAGCACACACACAGCTGATCGGCAATGCGGGGAAGGGAACTCCCAGCTGATTGGCAATGCGGGGAAGGACACACCCAGCTGATCGGCAATGGGGGGAAGCATACACCCAGCTGATCGGCAATGGGGGGAAGCACACACCCAGCTGATCGGCATTGCGGGGAAGGACACACCCAGCTGATCGGCAATGGGGGGAAACACACTCCCAGCTGATCGGCAATGGGGGGAAGGACAGACCCAGCTGATCGGCAATGGGGGGGAAGTACACACCCAGCTGATCGGCAATGAGGGGAAGCACACTCCCAGCTGATCGGCAATGCGGGGAAGAACACACACAGCTGATCGGCAATGCGGGGAAGGACACACCCAGCTGATCGGCAATGGGGGGAAGCATACACCCAGCTGATCGGCAATGGGGGGAAGCACACACCCAGCTGATCGGCATTGCGGGGAAGGACACACCCAGCTGATCGGCAATGGGGGGAAACACTCTCCCAGCTGATCGGCAATGGGGGGAAGGACAGACCCAGCTGATCGGCAATGGGGGGAAGTACACACCCAGCTGATCGGCAATGAGGGGAAGCACACACCCAGATGATCGGCAATGGGGGGAAGCACACACCCAGCTGATCGGCAATGAGGGGAAGCACACACTTAGCTGATCGGCAATGGGGGGAAGGACAGACCTAGCTGATCGGCAATGCGGGGAAGGACAGACCCAGCTGATCGGCAATGAGGGGAAGCACACACCCAGATGATCGGCAATGTGGAGAAGGACACTCCCAGCTGATCGGCAATGGGGGAAAGGACAGACCTAGCTGATCGGCAATGAGGGGAAGCACACACTTAGCTGATCGGCAATGGGGGGAAGGACAGACCTAGCTGATCGGCAATGCGGGGATGGACACACCCAGCTGATCGGCAATGCGGGGAAGTACACAACCAGCTGATCGTCAATGGGGGAAGCACACACCCAGCTGATCGGCAATGCGGGGAAGCCCACACCCAGCTGATCAGCAATGGGGGGAAGCACACACCCAGCTGATCGGCAATGTGGGGAAGGACACTACCAGCTGATCGGCAATGTGGGGAAGGACACTCCCATCTGATCGGCAATGCGGGGAAGCACAAACCTAGCTGATCGGCAATGGGGGGAAGGACAGACCCAGCTGATCGGCAATGTGGGGAAGCACACAGCCAGCTGATCGGCAATGCGGAGAAGCACACTCCCAGCTGATCGGCAATGGGGGGAAGCACACACCCAGCTGATCGGCAATTGGGGGAAAGACACACCCAGCTGATCGGCTATGGGGGGAAGGACAGACCCAGCTGATCGTAAATGGGGGGAAGGCCAGACGCAGCTGATCGGCAATGCGGGGAAGCACACACCCAGCTGATCGGCAAAGCGGGGAAGCACACTCCCAGCTCATCGGCAATGTGGGGATGGATAGACCCAGCTGATCGGCAATGCGGGGAAGCACACAGCCAGCTGATCGGCAATGGGGGGAAGCACACACCCAGCTGATTGGCAATGCGGGGAAGCACACACCCAGCAGATCGGCAAAGGGGGGAAGCACACACCGAGCTGATCGGCTATGGGGGGGAAGGACACTCCCAGCTGATAGGCAATGCGGGGATGCACACACCCAGCTGATCGGCAATGGGGGGAAGGACATGCCCAGATGATCGGCAATGGGGGGAAGGACACTCCCAGTTGATCGTCAATGGGGGAAGGGCACAACCAGCTGATCGGCAATGGGAGGAAGCACACACCCAGCTGATCGGCAATGGGGGGAAGGACACACCCAGCTGATCGGCAATGCGGGGAAGGACACACCCAGCTGATCGGCAATGGGGGGAAGGACACTCCCAGCTGATCGTCAATGGGGGAAGGGCACAACCAGCTGATCGGAAATGGGAGGAAGCACACAACAAGCTGATCGGCAATGGGGGGAAGCACACACCCAGCTGATCGGCAATGAGGGGAAGCAGACTCACAGCCGATCGGCAATGGGGGGTAGCACACACCCAGCTGATCGGCAATGCGGGGAAGCAAACACACAGCTGATCGGCAATGGGGGGAAGCACACATCCAACTGATCGGCAATGCGGGGAAGGACACACCCAGCTGATCGGCAATGGGGGAAGCAAACACACAACTGATCGGCAATGGGGGGAAGCACACTCCCAGCTGATCGGCAATGCGGGGAAGGACAGACCCATCTGATCGGCAATGCGGGGAAGCACACTCCCAGCTGATCGGCAATGGGGGGAAGGAAAGACCCAGCTGATCGGCAAAGCGGGGAAGCACACTACCAGCTGATCGGCAATGGGGGGGAAGGACAGACCTAGCTGATCGGCAATGAGGGGAAGCACACACCCAGCTGATCGGCAATGGGGGGAGGCACACACCCAGGTAATCGGCAATAGGGGGAAGGACACACCCAGCTGATCGGCAATGGGGGGAAGAACACTCCCAGCTGATCGTAAATGGGGGGAAGGGCACACCCAGCTGATCGGCAATGGGGGGAAGCACACTCCCAGCTGATCGGCAATGGGGGGAAGGACACACCGAGCTGATCGTCATTGGGGGGAAGCACACACTCAGCTGATTGGCAATGGGGGAAGGACACTCCCAGCTGATCGTCAAAGGGGGAAAGGACACTCCCAGCAAATCGGCAATGTGGGGAAACACACACCCAGCTGATCGGCAATCGGGGGAAGAACACACCCAGCTGATCGGCAATGGGGGGAAGGACACACCCAGCTGATCGGCAATGGGGGGAAGCACACACCCAGATGATCGGCAATGGGGGGAAGCACACACGCAGCTGATCGCCAATGAGGGGAAGCACCACCCAGCTGATCGGCAATGCGGGGAAGGGCACAGCCAGCTGATCGGCAATGGGGGGAAGCACACTCCCAGCTGATCGGCAATGGGGGGAAGCACACTCCCAGCTGACCGGCAATGGGGGGAAGCACACACCCAGATGATCGGAAATGCGGGGAAGGACAGACCTAGCTGATCGGCAATGAGGGGAAGCACACACCCAGCTCATCGGCAATGCGGGGAAGCACACACCCAGCTAATCGGCAATGGAGGGAAGGTCACACCCAGCTGATCGGCAATGGGGGGAAGGACACTCCCAGCTGATCGGCAATGGGGGGAAGGACACTCCCAGCTGATCGGCAATGGTGGGGGAAGGACACACCCAGCTGATCGACAATGGGGGGAAGCACACACCCAGCTGATCGGCAATGGGGGGGAAGGACACACCCAGCTGATCGGCAATGCGTGGAAGCACAGACCCAGCTGATCGGCAATGGGGGGAAGGACACACCCAGCTGATCGGCAATGGGGGGAAGGACAGACCCAGCTGATCGGCAATGGGGGGGAAGGACACACCCAGCTGAACGGCAATGGGGGGAAGCACACACCCAGCTGATCGGCAATGGGGGGAAGCACACACCCAGCTGATCGGCAATGGGGGACAGCACACACCCAGCTGATCGGCAATGGGGGAAGCACACACCCAGCTGATCGGCAATGCGGGGAAGCACACACCCAGCAGATCGGCAATGGGGGGGGGGAAGGACACACCCAGCTGATCGGCAATGAGGGGGAAGGACACACCCAGCTGATCGGCAATGCGGGGAAGCACACTCCCAGCTCAACGGCAATGCGGGGAAGCACACTCCCAGCTGATCGGCAATGTGGGGAAGGACACTCCCAGCTGATCGGCAATGCGGGAAAGCACACTCCCAACTGGTCGGCAATGCGGGAAAGCACACACACAGCTGATCGGCAATGCGGGGATGCACACTCCCAGCTGATCGGCAATGCGGGGAAGCACACACACAGCTGATCGGCAATGCGGGGAAGGGAACTCCCAGCTGATCGGCAATGCGGGGAAGCACACTCCCAGCTGATCGGCAATGCGGGGAAGAACACACACAGCTGATCGGCAATGGGGGGAAGCATACACCCAGCTGATCGGCAATGGGGGGAAGCACACACCCAGCTGATCGGCATTGCAGGGAAGGACACACCCAGCTGATCGGCAATGGGGGGAAACACACTCCCAGCTGATCGACAATGGGGGGAAGGACAGACCCAGCTGATCGGCAATGGGGGGAAGTACACACCCAGCTGATCGGCAATGAGGGGAAGCACACACCCAGATGATCGGCAATGGGGGGAAGCACACACCCAGCTGATCGGCAATGCGGGGAAGCACACACCCAGGTGATCGGCAATGGGGGAAGGACAGACCCAGCTGATCGGCAATGGGGGGAAGCACACACCCAGCTGACCGGCAATGAGGGGAAGCACACACCCAGCTGATCGGCAATGGGGGAAGCACACACCCAGCTGAACGGCAATGAGGGGAGGCACACACCCATCTGATCGGCAATGGGGGAGGCACACACCCAGCTGATCGGCAATGGGGGGAAGGACAGACCCAGCTGATCGGCAATGGGGGGAAGGACAGACACAGCTGATCGGCAATGGGGTGGAAGCACACACCCAGCTGGACGGCAATGGGGGGAAGCACACACCCAGCTGATCATCAATGGGGGGAAGGGCACACCCAGCTGATTGGCAATGGGAGGAAGCACACACCCAGCTGATCGGCAATGGGGGGAAGCACACTCCCAGCTGATCGGCAATGGGGGGAAGGACAGACCCAGCTGATCGGCCATGCGGGGAAGCACACACCAAGCTGATCGGCAATGGGGGGAAGCACACTCCCAGCTGATCGGCAATGAGGGGAAGCACACTCACAGCTGATCGGCAATGGGGGGTAGCACACACCCAGCTGATCGGCAATGGGGGGAAGCACACACCCAGCTGGTCGGCAATGGGGAGAAGCACACACCCAGCTGATCGGCAATGCGTGGAAGCACAGACCCAGCTGATCGGCAATGGGGGAAGCACACACCCAGCAGATCGGCAATGGGCGGGAAGGACACACCCAGCTGATCGGCAATGCGGGGAAGCACACTCCCAGCTGATCGGCAATACGGGGAAGCACACTCCCAGCTGATCGGCAATGGGGGGCAAGGACACATCCAGCTGATCGGCAATGCGGGGAAGCACACTCCCAGCTGATTGGCAATGCGGGGAAGCACACTCCCAGCTGATCGGCAATATGGGGAAGGACACTCCCAGTTGATCGGCAATGTGGGGAAGCACACTCCCAGCTGATCGGCAATGTGGGGAAGCACACTCCCAGCTGATCGGCAATGTGGGAAAGCACACTCCCAGCTGGTCGGCAATGCGGGAAAGCACACACACAGCTGATCGGCAATGCGGGGAAGCACACTCCCAGCTGATCGGCAATGCGGGGAAGCACACTCCCAGCTGATCGGCAATGCGGGGAAGCACACACACAGCTGATCGGCAATGCGGGGAAGGGAACTCCCAGCTGATCGGCAATGCGGGGAAGCACACTCCCAGCTGATCGGCAATGCGGGGAAGAACACACACAGCTGATCGGCAATGCGGGGAAGGACATATCCAGCTGATCGGCAATGAGGGGAAGCATACACCCAGCTGATCGGCAATGGGGGGAAGCACACACCCAGCTGATCGGCATTGCGGGGAAGGACACACCCAGCTGATCGGCAATGGGGGAAGGACAGACCCAGCTGATCGGCAATGCGGGCAAGCACACACACAGCTGATCGGCAATGGGGGGAAGCACACATTCAACTGATCGTCAATGCGGGGAAGGACACACCCAGCTGATCGGCAATGGGGGAAGCACACACACAACTGATCGGCAATGGGGGGAAGCACATTCCCAGCTGATCGGCAATGGGGGGAAGGACAGACCCAGCTGATCGGCAATGGGGGGAAGCACACACCCAGCTGATCAGCAAAGCAGGGAAGCAGACTCACAGCTGATTGGCAATGGGTGGAAGGAAAGACCCAGCTGATCGGCAATGCGGGGAAGCACACTCCCAGCTGATCGGCAATGGGGGGAAGGGCACACCCAGCTGATCGGCAATGCGGGGAAGCACACACACAGCTGATCTGCAATGAGGGGAGGCACACACCCAGCTGATCGGCAATGGGGGGAAGGACACTACCAGCTGATCGGCAATGGGTGGAAGGACACTCCCAGCTGATCGTAAATGGGGGGAAGGGCACACCCAGCTGATCGGCAATGGGGGGGAAGGACACACCCAGCTGATCGTCAATGGGGGGAAGCACACACCCAGCAGATCGGCAATGGGGGGAAGCACACACGCAGATGATCGGCAATGCGGGAAAGGACAGACCTAGCTGATCGCCAATGGGGGGAAACACACTCCCAGCAGATCGGCAATGGGGGGAAGGACAGACCCAGCTGATCGGCAATGGGGGGAAGTACACACCCAGCTGATCAGCAATGAGGGGAAGCACACACCCAGATGATCGGCAATGGGGGGAAGCACACACCCAGCTGATCGGCAATGTGGGGAAGCACACACCCAGCTGATCGGCAATGGGGGAAGGACAGACCCAGCTGATCGGCAATAGGGGGAAGCACACACCCAGCTGACCGGCAATGAGGGGAAGCACACACCCAGCTGATCGGCAATGGGGGAAGCACACACCCAGCTGATCGGCAATGGGGGGAGGCACACACCCAGCCGATCGGCAATGGGGGAGGCACACACCCAGCTGATCGGCAATGGGGGGAAGGACAGACCCAGCTGATCGGCAATGGGGGGAAGGACAGACACAGCTGATCGGCAATGGGGGAGGCACACACCCAGCTGATCGGCAATGCGGGGAAGGACACACCCAGCTGATCGGCAATGGGGGGAAACACACTCCCAGCTGATCGGCAATGGGGGGGAAGGGCACACCCAGCTGATCGGCAATGGGAGGAAGCACACACCCAGCTGATCGGCAATGGGGGGAAGGACACACCCAGCTGATCGGCAATGCGGGGAAGGACACACCCAGCTGATCGGCAATGGGGGGAAGGACACACCCAGATAATCGGCTATGGGGGGATGGACAAACCCAGCTGATCGGCCATGCGGGGAAGCACACACCAAGCTGATCGGCAATGGGGGGAAGCACAATCCCAGCTGATCGGCAATGAGGGGAAGCACACTCACAGCCGATCGGCAATGGGGGGTAGCACACACCCAGCTGATCGGCAATGGGGGGAAGCACACACCCAGCTGGTCGGCAATGGGGAGAAGCACACACCCAGCTGATCGGCAATGCGTGGAAGCACAGACCCAGCTGATCGGCAATGGGGGGAAGGACACAGCCAGCTGATCGGCAATGGGGGGAAGGACAGACCCAGCTGATCGGCAATGGGGGGGAAGGACACACCCAGCTGATCGGCAATGGGGGGAAGCACACACCCAGCTGATCAGCAATGGGGGGAAGCACACACCCAGCTGATCGGCAATGGGGGACAGCACACACCCAGCTGATCGGCAATGGGGGAAGCACACACCCAGCTGATCGGCAATGCGGGGAAGCACACACCCAGCAGATCGGCAATGGGCGGGAAGGACACACCCAGCTGATCGGCAATGCGGGGAAGCACACTCCCAGCTGATCGGCAATGGGGGGGAAGGACACACCCAGCTGATCGGCAATGCGGGGAAGCACACTCCCAGCTCATCGGCAATGCGGGGAAGCACACTCCCAGCTGATCGGCAATGGGGGGGAAGGACACACCCAGCTGATTGGCAATGCGGGGAAGCACACTCCCAGCTGATCGGCAATATGGGGAAGGACACTCCCAGCTGATCGGCAATGTGGGGAAGCACACTCCCAGCTGATCGGCAATGTGGGGAAGCACACTCCCAGCTGATCGGCCATGCGGGGAAGCACACTCCCAGCTGATCGGCAATGTGGGGAAGCACACTCCCAGCTGATCGGCAATGCGGGGAAGCACACTCCCAGCTGGTCGGCAATGCGGGAAAGCACACACACAGCTGATCGGCAATGCGGGGATGCACACTCCCAGCTGATCGGCAATGCGGGGAAGCACACTCCCAGCTGATCGGCAATGGAGGGAAGGTCACACCCAGCTGATCGGCAATGGGGGGAAGGACACACCCAGCTGATCGGCAATGGGGGGAAACACACTCCCAGCTGATCGGCAATGGGGGGGAAGGGCACACCCAGCTGATCGGCAATGGGAGGAAGCACACACCCAGCTGATCGGCAATGGGGGGAAGGACACACCCAGCTGATCGGCAATGCGGGGAAGGACACACCCAGCTGATCGGCAATGGGGGGAAGGACACACCCAGCTAATCGGCTATGGGGGGATGGACAAACCCAGCTGATCGGCCATGCGGGGAAGCACACACCAAGCTGATCGGCAATGGGGGGAAGCACAATCCCAGCTGATCGGCAATGAGGGGAAGCACACTCACAGCCGATCGGCAATGGGGGGTAGCACACACCCAGCTGATCGGCAATGGGGGGAAGCACACACCCAGCTGGTCGGCAATGGGGAGAAGCACACACCCAGCTGATCGGCAATGCGTGGAAGCACAGACCCAGCTGATCGACAATGGGGGGAAGGACACAGCCAGCTGATCGGCAATGGGGGGAAGGACAGACCCAGCTGATCGGCAATGGGGGGGAAGGACACACCCAGCTGATCGGCAATGGGGGGAAGCACACACCCAGCTGATCAGCAATGGGGGGAAGCACACACCCAGCTGATCGGCAATGGGGGACAGCACACACCCAGCTGATCGGCAATGGGGGAAGCACACACCCAGCTGATCGGCAATGCGGGGAAGCACACACCCAGCAGATCGGCAATGGGCGGGAAGGACACACCCAGCTGATCGGCAATGCGGGGAAGCACACTCCCAGCTGATCGGCAATGGGGGGGAAGGACACACCCAGCTGATCGGCAATGCGGGGAAGCACACTCCCAGCTCATCGGCAATGCGGGGAAGCACACTCCCAGCTGATCGGCAATGGGGGGGAAGGACACACCCAGCTGATTGGCAATGCGGGGAAGCACACACCCAGCTGATCGGCAATATGGGGAAGGACACTCCCAGCTGATCGGCAATGTGGGGAAGCACACTCCCAGCTGATCGGCAATGTGGGGAAGCACACTCCCAGCTGATCGGCCATGCGGGGAAGCACACTCCCAGCTGATCGGCAATGTGGGGAAGCACACTCCCAGCTGATCGGCAATGCGGGGAAGCACACTCCCAGCTGGTCGGCAATGCGGGAAAGCACACACACAGCTGATCGGCAATGCGGGGATGCACACTCCCAGCTGATCGGCAATGCGGGGAAGCACACTCCCAGCTGATCGGCAATGCGGGGAAGCACACACACAGCTGATCGGCAATGCGGGTAAGGGAACTCCCAGCTGATCGGCAATGGGGGGAAGCATACACCCAGCTGATCGGCAATGGGGGGAAGCACACACCCAGCTGATCGGCAATGGGGGAAGGACAGACCCAGCTGATCGGCAATGGGGGGAAGCACACACCCAGCTGACCGGCAATGAGGGAAAGCACACACCCAGCTGATCGGCAATGGGGGAAGCACACACCCAGCTGATCGGCAATGGGGGGAGGCACACACCCAGCTGATCGGCAATGGGGGAGGCACACACCCAGCTGATCGGCAATGGGGGGAAGGACACTCCCAGCTGATCGTAAATGGGGGGAAGGGCACACCCAGCTGATCGGCAATGGGGGGGAAGGACACACCCAGCTGATCGTCAATGGGGGGAAGCACACACCCAGCAGATCGGCAATGGGGGGAAGCACACACCCAGCTGATCGGCAATGCGGGAAAGGACAGACCTAGCTGATCGGCAATGGGGGGAAACACACTCACAGCTGATCGGCAATGGGGGGGAAGGACACTCCCAGCTGATCGTCAATGGGGGGAAGTGCACACCCAGCTGATCGGCAATGGGGGGAAGCACACTCCCAGCTGATCGGCAATGGGGGAAAGGACACACCCAGCTGATCGGCAATGGGGGGAAGCACACACCCAGATGATCGGCAATGGGGGGATGGGCACTCCCAGCTGATCGGCAATGGGGGGAAGCACACACCCAGATGATCGGCAATGCGGGAAAGGACAGTCCTAGCTGATCGGCAATGAGGGGAAGCACCACCCAGTTGATCGGCAATGCGGGAAAGGGCACACCCAGCTGATCGGCAATGGGGGGGAAGCACACTCCCAGCTGATCGGCAATGGGGGGAAGCACACACCCAGATGATCGGCAATGCGGGGAAGGACAGACCTAGCTGATCGGCAATGAGGGGAAGCACACACCCAGCTGATTGGCAATGCGGGGATGCACACACCCAGCTAATCGGCAATGGAGGGAAGGTCACACCCAGCTGATCGGCAATGGGGGGAAGGACACTCCCAGCTGATCGGCAATGGGGGGAAGGACACTCCCAGCTGATCGGCAATGGGGGGGAAGGACACACCCAGCTGATCGGCAATGGGGGGAAGCACACACCCAGCTGATCGCCAATGGGGGGAAGGACACTACCAGCTGACCGGCAATGGGGGGAAGGACACACGCAGCTGATCGGCAATGGGGTGGAAGCACACACCCTGCTGATCGGCAATGGGGAGAAGCACACACCCAGCTGATCGGCAATGCGTGGAAGCACAGACCCAGCTGATCGGCAATGGGGGGAAGGACACTCCCAGCTGATCGGCAATGGGGGGAAGCACACACCCAGCTGATCGGCAATGGGGGGGAAGGACACTCCCAGCTGATCGGCAACGGGGGAAGCACACACACAACTGATAGGCAATGGGGGGAAGGACACACCCTGCTGATCGGCAATGGGGGGAACACACTCCCAGCTGATCGGCAATGCGGGGAAGGACAGATCCAGCTGCTCGGCAATGTGGGGAAGCACACACCCAGGTGATCGGCAATGGGGGGAAGGAAATACCCAGCAGATCGGCAATGCGGGGAAGCACACTCCCAGCTGATCGGCAATGGGGGGAAGGACACACCCAGCTGATCGGCTATGAGGGGATGGACAGACCCAGCTGATCGGCCATGCGGGGAAGCACACACCAAGCTGATCGGCAATGGGGGGAAGCACACTCCCAGCTGATCGGCAATGAGGGGAAGCACACTCACAGCCGATCGGCAATGGGGGGTAGCACACACCCAGCTGATCGGCAATGGGGGGAAGCACACACCCAGCTGGTCGGCAATGGGGAGAAGCACACACCCAGCTGATCGGCAATGCGTGGAAGCACAGACCCAGCTGATCGGCAATGGGGGGAAGGACACAGCCAGCTGATCGGCAATGGGGGGAAGGACAGACCCAGCTGATCGGCAATGGGGGGGAAGGACACACCCAGCTCATCGGCAATGGGGGGAAGCACACACCCAGCTGATCAGCAATGGGGGGAAGCACACACCCAGCTGATCGGCAATGGGGGACAGCACACACCCAGCTGATCGGCAATGGGGGAAGCACACACCCAGCTGATCGGCAATGCGGGGAAGCACACTCCCAGCTGATCGGCAATGGGGGGGAAGGACACACCCAGCTGATTGGCAATGCGGGGAAGCACACTCCCAGCTGATCGGCAATGTGGGGAAGGACACTCCCAGCTGATCGGCAATGTGGGGAAGCACACTCCCAACTGATCGGCCATGTGGGGAAGCACACTCCCAGCTGATCGGCAATGCGGGAAAGCACACTCCCAGCTGGCCGGCAATGCGGGAAAGCAGACACACAGCTGATCGGCAATGCGGGGAAGCACACTCCCAGCTGATCGGCAATGCGGGGAAGCACACTCCCAGCTGATCGGCAATGCGGGAAAGCACACACACAGCTGATCGGCAATGCGGGGAAGGGAACTCCCAGCTGATCGGCAATGCGGGGAAGCGCACTCCCAGCTGATCGGCAATGCGGGAAAGAACACACACATCTGATCGGCAATGCGGGGAAGGACACACCCAGCTGATCGGCAATGGGGGGAAGCATACACCCAGCTGATCGGCAATGGGGGGAAGCACACACCCAGCTGATCGGCATTGCGGGGAAGGACACACCCAGCTGATCGGCAATGGGGGAAGGACAGACCCAGCTGATCGGCAATGGGGGGAAGCACACACCCAGCTGACCGGCAATGAGGGAAAGCACGCTCCCAGCTGATCGGCAATGGGGGGAGGCACACACCCAGCTGATCGGCAATGGGGGAAGCACACTCCCAGCTGATCGGCAATGGGGGGAAGGACAGACCCAGCTGATCGGCAATGGGGGGAAGGACACTCCCAGCTGATCGGCAATGCAGGGAAGCACACACCCAGCTGATCATCAATGGGGGGAAGGGCACACCCAGCTGATCGGCAATGGGAGGAAGCACACGCCCAGCTGATCGGCAATGGGGGGAAGGACACACCCAGCTGATCGGCAATGGGGGGAAGGACACACCCAGCTGATCGGCTATGGGGGGATGGACAGACCCTGCTGATCGGCCATGCGGGGAAGCACACACCAAGCTGATCGGCAATGGGGGGAAGCACACTCCCAGCTGATCGGCAGTGAGGGGAAGCACACTCACAGCCGATCGGCAATGGGCGGTAGCACACACCCAGCTGATCGGCAATGCGGGCAAGCACACACACAGCTGATCGGCAATGGGGGGAAGCACACATTCAACTGATCGGCAATGCGGGGAAGGACACACCCAGCTGATCGGCAATGGGGGAAGCACACACACAACTGATCGGCAATGGGGGGAAGCACACTCCCAGCTGATCGGCAATGGGGGGAAGGACAGACCCAGCTGATCGGCAATGGGGGGAAGCACACACCCAGCTAATCGGCAAAGCAGGGAAGCACACTCACAGCTGATCGGCAATGGGGGGAAGGAAAGACCCAGCTGATCGGCAATGCGGGGAAGCACACTCCCAGCTGATCGGCAATGGGGGGGAAGGGCACACCCAGCTGATCGGCAATGCGGGGAAGCACACACACACAGCTGATCTGCAATGGGGGGAGGCACACACCCAGCTGATCGGCAATGCGGGGAAGCACACTCCCAGCTGATCGGCAATGGGGGGAAGGACACACCCAGCTGATCGGCTATGAGGGGATGGACAGACCCAGCTGATCGGCCATGCGGGGAAGCACACACCAAGCTGATCGGCAATGGGGGGAAGCACACTCCCAGCTGATCGGCAATGAGGGGAAGCACACTCACAGCCGATCGGCAATGGGGGGTAGCACACACCCAGCTGATCGGCAATGGGGGGAAGCACACACCCAGCTGGTCAGCAATGGGGAGAAGCACACACCCAGCTGATCGGCAATGCGTGGAAGCACAGACCCAGCTGATCGGCAATGGGGGGAAGGACACAGCCAGCTGATCGGCAATGGGGGGAAGGACAGACCCAGCTGATCGGCAATGGGGGGGAAGGACACACCCAGCTCATCGGCAATGGGGGGAAGCACACACCCAGCTGATCAGCAATGGGGGGAAGCACACACCCAGCTGATCGGCAATGGGGGACAGCACACACCCAGCTGATCGGCAATGGGGGAAGCACACACCCAGCTGATCGGCAATGCGGGGAAGCACACTCCCAGCTGATCGGCAATGGGGGGGAAGGACACACCCAGCTGATTGGCAATGCGGGGAAGCACACTCCCAGCTGATCGGCAATGTGGGGAAGGACACTCCCAGCTGATCGGCAATGTGGGGAAGCACACTCCCAACTGATCGGCCATGTGGGGAAGCACACTCCCAGCTGATCGGCAATGCGGGAAAGCACACTCCCAGCTGGCCGGCAATGCGGGAAAGCAGACACACAGCTGATCGGCAATGCGGGGAAGCACACTCCCAGCTGATCGGCAATGCGGGGAAGCACACTCCCAGCTGATCGGCAATGCGGGAAAGCACACACACAGCTGATCGGCAATGCGGGGAAGGGAACTCCCAGCTGATCGGCAATGCGGGGAAGCGCACTCCCAGCTGATCGGCAATGCGGGAAAGAACACACACATCTGATCGGCAATGCGGGGAAGGACACACCCAGCTGATCGGCAATGGGGGGAAGCATACACCCAGCTGATCGGCAATGGGGGGAAGCACACACCCAGCTGATCGGCATTGCGGGGAAGGACACACCCAGCTGATCGGCAATGGGGGAAGGACAGACCCAGCTGATCGGCAATGGGGGGAAGCACACACCCAGCTGACCGGCAATGAGGGAAAGCACGCTCCCAGCTGATCGGCAATGGGGGGAGGCACACACCCAGCTGATCGGCAATGGGGGAAGCACACTCCCAGCTGATCGGCAATGGGGGGAAGGACAGACCCAGCTGATCGGCAATGGGGGGAAGGACACTCCCAGCTGATCGGCAATGCAGGGAAGCACACACCCAGCTGATCATCAATGGGGGGAAGGGCACACCCAGCTGATCGGCAATGGGAGGAAGCACACGCCCAGCTGATCGGCAATGGGGGGAAGGACACACCCAGCTGATCGGCAATGGGGGGAAGGACACACCCAGCTGATCGGCTATGGGGGGATGGACAGACCCTGCTGATCGGCCATGCGGGGAAGCACACACCAAGCTGATCGGCAATGGGGGGAAGCACACTCCCAGCTGATCGGCAGTGAGGGGAAGCACACTCACAGCCGATCGGCAATGGGCGGTAGCACACACCCAGCTGATCGGCAATGCGGGCAAGCACACACACAGCTGATCGGCAATGGGGGGAAGCACACATTCAACTGATCGGCAATGCGGGGAAGGACACACCCAGCTGATCGGCAATGGGGGAAGCACACACACAACTGATCGGCAATGGGGGGAAGCACACTCCCAGCTGATCGGCAATGGGGGGAAGGACAGACCCAGCTGATCGGCAATGGGGGGAAGCACACACCCAGCTAATCGGCAAAGCAGGGAAGCACACTCACAGCTGATCGGCAATGGGGGGAAGGAAAGACCCAGCTGATCGGCAATGCGGGGAAGCACACTCCCAGCTGATCGGCAATGGGGGGGAAGGGCACACCCAGCTGATCGGCAATGCGGGGAAGCACACACACACAGCTGATCTGCAATGGGGGGAGGCACACACCCAGCTGATCGGCAATGGGGGGAAGGACACTCCCAGCTGATCGGCAATGGGTGGAAGGACATTCCCAGCTGATCGGCAATGCGGGAAAGGACAGACCTAGCTGATCGGCAATGGGGGGAAACACACTCACAGCTGATCGGCAATGGGGGGAAGCACACTCCCAGCTGATCGGCAATGGGGGAAAGGACACACCCAGCTGATCGGCAATGGGGGGAAGCACACTCCCAGCTGATCGGCAATGGGGGAAAGGACACACCCAGCTCATCGGCAATGGGGGGAAGCACACACCCAGATGATCGGCAATGGGGGGATGGGCACTCCCAGCTGATCGGCAATTGGGGGAAGCACACACCCAGATGATCGGCAATGCAGGAAAGGACAGTCCTAGCTGATCGGCAATGAGGGGAAGCACCACCCAACTGATCGGCAATGCGGGAAAGGGCACACCCAGCTGATCGGCAATGGGGGGAATCACACTCCCAGCTGATCGGCAATGGGGGGAAGCACACACCCAGATGATCGGCAATGCGGGGAAGGACAGACCTAGCTGATCGGCAATGAGGGGAAGCACACACCCAGCTGATCGGCAATGCGGGGATGCACACACCCAGCTAATCGGCAATGGAGGGAAGGTCACACCCAGCTGATCGGCAATGGGGGGAAGCACACACCCAGCTGATCGCCAATGGGGGGAAGGACACTACCAGCGGATCGGCAATGGGGGGAAGGACACACGCAGCTGATCGGCAAGGGGGGAAGCACACACCCAGCTGATCGGCAATGGGGGGAAGGACACTCCCAGCTGATCGGCAATGGGGGGAAGCACACACCCAGCTGATCGGCAACGGGGGAAGCACACACACAACTGATAGGCAATGGGGGGAAGGACACACCCTGCTGATCGGCAATGGGGGGAAGCACACACCCAGCTGATCGGCAATGGGGGGGAAGGACACTCCCAGCTGATCGGCAACGGGGGAAGCACACACACAACTGATAGGCAATGGGGGGAAGGACACACCCTGCTGATCGGCAATGGGGGGAACACACTCCCAGCTGATCGGCAATGCGGGGAAGGACAGATCCAGCTGCTCGGCAATGTGGGGAAGCACACACCCAGCTGATCGGCAATGGGGGGAAGGAAATACCCAGCAGATCGGCAATGCGGGGAAGCACACTCCCAGCTGATCGGCAATGGGCGGAAGGACACTCCCAGCTGATCGGCAATGGGGGGAAGGACACTCCCAGCTGATCGGCAATGCGGGGAAGCACACTCCCAGCTGATCGGCAATGGGCGGAAGGACACTCCCAGCTGATCGGCAATGGGGGGAAGGACAGACCCAGCAGATCGGCAATGCGGGGAAGCACACTCCCAGCTGATCGGCAATGGGCGGAAGGACACTCCCAGCTGATCGGCAATGGGGGGAAGGACACTCCCAGCTGATCGGCAATGGGGGGAAGCACACACCCAGCTGATCGGCAATGGGGGGAAGGACACTCCCAGCTGATCGGCAATGGGGGAAGCACACACACAGCTGATCGGCAATGGGGGGAAGCACACACCCAGCTGATCGGCAATTGGGGGAAGGACACACCCAGCTGATCGGCAATGGGGGGAAGCACACTCCCAGCTGATCGGCAATGGGGGGAAGGACAGACCCAGCTGCTCGGCAATGGGGGGAAGCACACACACAACTGATCGGCAATGGGGGGAAGGAAATACCCAGCTGATCGGCAATGCTGGGAAGCACACTCCCAGCTAATCGGCAATGGGGGGGAAGGGCACACCCAGCTGATCGGCAATGCGGGGAAGCACACTCCCAGCTGATCGGCAATGGGGGGAAGGACCATCCCAGCTGATTGGCAATGGGGGGGAAGGGCACACCCAGCTGATCGGCAATGCGGGATAAGCACACTCCCAGCTGACCGGCAATGGGGGAAAGGGCACACCCAGCTGATCGGCAATGGGGGGAAGCACACACTCAGCTGATCGGCAATGCGGGGAAGCACACACCCAGCTGATCGGCAATGTGAGGAAGCACACACCCAGCTGATCGGCAATGGGGGGAAGCACACTCCCAGCTGATCGGCAATGGGGGGGAAGCACACTCCCAGCTGATCGTCAATGGGGGGAAGCACACACCTAGCTGATCCCCAATGGGGGAAGCACACTCCCAGCTGATCGGCAATGCGGGAAAGAACAGACCCATCTGATAGGTAATGGGGGGAAGGACACACCCAGCTGATCGGCAATGCGGGGAAGGACACCCCCAGCTGATCGGCATTGCGGGGAAGCACACACCCAGCTGATCGGCAATGCGGGGAAGCACACACCCAGCTGATCGGCAATGGGGGGAAGAACACACCCAGCTGATCGGCAATGGGGGGAAGGACACACCCAGCTGATGGGCAATGGGGGGAAGCACACACCCAGCTGATCGGCAAGGGGGGAGTCACACCCACCCAATGATAGTCCTGGTCATGCAGAATGGCAAATCAGGGTGAGTCTGGCTGGGGATGGTCAGTTTTACCGGCAGTGCGAGGAGAGAGATGCCGTGTGGGTGGGGTTTCCTCTCAGGATTTAACGAATTGAAGAATTGTACTAAAGGGAACTTTCAGCACATTTTTCAACTGCTGTCTGAACTGAGTCTGTGTCACGGCGTAAATCGCAGTGTTTGTGCAGCAACTCAGGAGCTGCAGCATGAATCCCAATTCCAAAACATAATCATCTATCCATCCAGATTCATACCCCAGAAACAACATCCGGTACCATATAGAATAAACCATTAACGTTGACCATAACAGGATGAAGTTGGCGGAGATAACGAAGAGTAAAATGATGGATTTTCTCCGACTCTCCATCTCTGGGTCTCTGGCACTGTGCCCACTGCTGTGAGCCCGGAGTCTCCTGCGGGCCCTGCTGCTCAGGACAATGTGTCTGACGGTGAGAACATTGAGCAGCAGAATCAGGGCAAATGGAACACACGGAGTTAGAATGTGGTGGAGGAGCTCGATTGCTGTCCAGACCGGAGAGTACCGAATATCATCTGTGACTTCACAAAACCAGGGGCGGTTCCCCAGCAGATACCGACCGGTCATCATCACCCCCCAGGAAATGTCCTTCAAACAGCTCAGCACAGCCACTGTTCCCAGAACCACAGCCGCCGCTTTCTCGCTGCAATATTTACTTTTCAGCCTCGGGCAACAAATGGCCACAAATCGATCAAAGGTGAAAGTGACGGTGAACCAGACAGAACAGTCAGTGGCTGCATAAAGCAGGGCGGCGTGGATATTACACACGCGGATGGAGTTAAGCAAATATAACTGTTCAGGAAAAACAATGGGAATGTGTCTCAATATCAGGTCGAGAATCACGACCAGGAGATCCCCCACTGCCATGGCCAACAGGTAACAAGTCACACATTTGGACAGCCCACAGATCCTTCTCTTCAGGATCACAATTGTGATGAGGTTCACTGTGAGGAAGGGAAATACACAATGAAATTATACATCAGCCTGGGAAAGACATCACAAGTATGGTCGGCGTGGTGTTGAGGGAGTCAAATAAATATATACTAACACACACACTCACACATACAGAGACAGTAACACACTCACATACAGACAGTAATACACTCACACACACACTAACACACTCACACAATCACAGACACTAACACACACACAGACACTAACACACTCACACACACACACAGACACTAAAACACTCTCACACACACAAAGGCAGGAACAGACGCATAGACACTAACACACTCACACTAACACACACACAAACACTAACACACACACTCACAGATACACTAAGACACACACTCACAGTCACAGACAGACACTAATACACACATTCACAGACATCCAGAGACAGTAATTCACACACTTACATACACACAGAGACACTAACACACACTCTCAGACACACAGAGACACTACTACACACACTCACAGCCACACAGAGACACTACTACACACACTCACAAACACACAGAGACACTAATACACACACTCACAGACACACAAATACACACACTTACATACACACAGAGACACTAACACACTCTCAGACACACAGAGACACTACTACACACACTCACAGCCACACAGAGACACTACTACACACACTCACAAACACACAGAGACACTAATACACACACTCACAGACACACAAATACACACACTTACATACACACAGAGACACTAACACGCTCTCATGCACACATACAGACACTAATACACACACATACAGTCACACACAGACACAAATTCACAGAGAGACTAATACACACAGTCACAGAAACACAGGCAATGCTACTGACACTCAGAGACACACACATACACTAATGCACACTCACAGACACACATAGACACTAAAACACACACATACACAGAGACACTGATACACACAGACACACAGATACTCGTATATATGTACAGACGCACTCACACACAGAGACACTAGTATACAGCTCACAGACAGGCAGAGACACTAGTACTCACACACACACTAATAGAGACACTCACACTCACAGACACTAATACACTCACACACACAAACACAGACACTGATGCACACATTCTCACACGCTCACAGACACTCACAGATACACTAATAAATACAGAAACGCAGACTCTAATGCACACACTCACACACACACACAGACACTGTCATGTGCGAGTACCTGTAAGAAATGGGTGTTTATAAATGGGTGTGTATATAAATATCTATAGTGAAGCACCTTACAGAAATGGGTGTTTATGACTGCAGTGATGTCAGAGAGTGTGTGGAGATGGGCTGTCTGTCAGCTTTTTACTTTTGTTTTGGATGTTTGCTCCAGGGTGTGTTTTAGATTTGTTTTCAGTGTTGGAGCTGAAGCCAGACAGAGCAGGTGTACTGTTGATCTCTCTGCCATGAAAAGACTATCTCTTGATCATTTGGTGAATTCAGAAGAATAAATGTTCTCAGTAGTGAATGTAAACCTAATTTGCTTCTGGCAAAAGGTGTTTCTTAAGTCTTCTGGATGTCAAAAGGCCAGCTTACGGATTACTTAGTGTTGTATTCTTTGGAGGTTGAATTTGAATTAATGGTTCCTAAGTTGTTCACTGTATGTTTTAAAAAGGTTAACTTGAACTTATAGAATAAACATTGTTTTGCTTCGAAAATTACGTTTCCATTTCTGCTGTACCACACTGTAGAGTGGGCCATGTGCTCCCCATGACACAATCTATTAAAATTTGTGGGTCAGGGGAACTCCAAGATACACTTTGGGGTTCTCTAAACCCTGGCCCATAAGACAAATACACACACTCACAGCCACACAGAGACACTAATACACACACTCACAGACACACAGAGACACTAATACACACACTCGCAGACACACAGAGACACTAATACACACACTCACAGACACACAGAGACACTAATACACACACACACACAGACACTAATACACACACTCACAGCCACACAGAGACACTAACACACACTCGCAGACACACAAACACACCCTCACAGACACACAGAGACACTAACACACACTCACAGACACACAGAGACACTAACACACACTCACAGAGACACTAATATAACACTCACCGACACATAGATACACTAATACACACTTACAGATACACATACAGTCACTAATACACACACTCACACACATAGACACTAATACACGGATTAGAAATTAGCAAACGTGACACCACTGTTTAAAAAAGGAGGTAGGCAGAAAGTGGGTAATTATAGGCCAGTGAGCTTAACTTCGGCAGTAGGGAAGATGCTGGAATCTATCATCAAGGAAGAAATAGCGAGGCCTCTGGATGGAAATTATCCCATTGGGCAGATGCAGCATGGGTTCATAAAGGGCAGGTCGTGCCTAACTAATTTAGCGGAATTTTTGAGGACATTACCAGTGCGGTAGATAACGGGGAGCCAATGGATGTGGTATATCTGGATTTCCAGAAAGCCTTTGACAAGATGCCACACAAAAGGCTACTGCATAAGATAAAGATGCATGGCATTAAGGGGAAAGTAGTGGCATGGATAGAGGATTGGTTAATTAATGGAAAGCAAAGTGTGGGGATTAATGGGTGTTTCTCTGGTTGGCAATCAGTTGCTAGTGGTGTCCCTCAGGGATCAGTGTTGGGCCCACAATCGTTCACAATTTACATAGATGATTTGGAGTTGGGGACCAAGGGCAATGTGCCCAAGTTTGCAGACGACACTAAGATGAGTGGTAAAGCAAAAAGTGCAGAGGATACTGGAAGTCTGCAGAGGGATTTGGATAGGCTAAGTGAATGGGCTAGGGTCTGGCAGATGGAATACAGACAAATGTGAGGTTATCTATTTTGGTAGGAATAACAGCAAAAGGGATTATTATTTAAATGATAAAATATTAAAACATGCTGATGTGCAGAGAGACCTGGGTGTGCTAGTGCATGAGTTGTAAATAGTTGGTTTTCAGGTGCAACAGGTGATTAAGAAGGCAAATAGAATTTTGTCCTTCATTGCTAAAGGGATGGAGTTTAAGACTAGGGAGGTTATGCTGCAATTGTATAAGGTGTTAGTGAGGCCACATCTGGAGTATTGTGTTCAGTTTTGGTCTCCTTACTTGAGAAAGGGCGTACTGGCACTGGAGGGTGTGCAGAGGAGATTCACTAGGTTAATCCCAGACCTGAAGGGGTTGGATTACGAGGAGAGGTTGAGTAGACTGGGACTGTACTTGTTGGAATTTAGAAGGATGAGGGTTGATCTTATAGAAACATATAAAATTCTGAAGGGAATAGATAGGATAGATGCGGGCAGGTTGTTTCCACTGGCAGGTGAAAGCAGAACTAGGGGGCATAGCCTTAAAATAAGGGGAAGTAGATTTAGGACTGAGTTTCGGAGGAACCGCTTCACCCAAAGGGTTGTGAATCTATGGAATTCCTTGCCCAGTGAAGCAGTAGAGGCTCCTTCACTAAATGTTTTGAAGATAAAGACAGATAGTCTTTTGAAGAATAAAGGGATTAAGGGTTATGGTGTTCGGGCCGGAAAGTGGAGCTGAGTCCACAAAAGATCAGCCATGATCTCATTGAATGGTGGAGCAGGCTCGAGGGGTCAGATGGCCGACTCCTGCTCCTAGTTCTTATGTTCTCAAAGACACACGCTGGCACTAATACACACTCACAGACTCAAAGAAACACTAATACACACTCGCAGACACACAGAGACACTAATACACACTCACAGAAACACATACAGACACTAATACACACACACAGACACTAATACACCCACTCACAGACACAGACCAATACACACAGACATTAACACACACACACAGATACTAATACACACTCTAACGATGCACAGAGACAATAATATACACACTCACAGACACAGGGAGACTCGAATGCATACACTCACACACAGCAACACTCATACACACAGTCACACACACATGCACCAATACACGCACTAACACACACACAGAAACTAATACACCCACTCAATGATACACAGAGACAACAATATACACACCCACAGACACAGGGAGATTGTAATGCTCACAGACACACAGACACTAACACACACTCGCAGACACACAGAGACACTAACACACACTCGCAGACACACAGAGACACTAACACACACTCGCAGACACACAGAGACACTAACACACACTCGCAGACACACAGAGACACTAACACACACTCACAGACACACAGAGACACTAACACACACACACAGAAACTAATACACCCACTCACTGATGCACAGAGACAACAATATACACACCCACAGACACAGGGAGATTGTAATGCACACACTCACAGACACACAGAGACACTAATACAGACACTCACAGACACAAGCAGACACTAATACACACACACACAGACACTAATACACACACTAACACACACACACACAGAAACTAATACACACACTCACTGATACACAGAGACAACAATATACACACTCCCAGACACAGGGAGATTGTAATGCTCACAGACACACAGACACTAACACACACACTCACAGACACACAGACACTAACACACACTCACAGACACACAGACACTAACACACACTCACAGACACACAGACACTAACACACACTCACAGACACACAGACACTAACACACACTCACAGACACACAGACACTAACACACACACTCACAGACACACAGACACTAACACACACACTCACAGACACACAGACACTAACACACACTCACAGACACACAGACACTAACACACACTCACAGACACACAGACACTAACACACACTCACAGACACACAGACACTAACACACACTCACAGACACACAGACACTAACACACACTCGCAGACACACAGACACTAACACACACTCACAGACACACAGACACTAACACACACTCGCAGACACACAGACACTAACACACACTCGCAGACACACAGAGACACTAACACACACTCACAGACACACAGACACTAACACACACTCGCAGACACACAGACACTAACACACACTCACAGACACACAGACACTAACACACACACTCACAGACACACAGACACTAACACACACACTCACAGACACACAGACACTAACACACACTCACAGACACACAGACACTAACACACACTCACAGACACACAGACACTAACACACACTCACAGACACACAGACACTAACACACACTCACAGACACACAGACACTAACACACACTCGCAGACACACAGACACTAACACACACTCACAGACACACAGACACTAACACACACTCGCAGACACACAGACACTAACACACACTCGCAGACACACAGAGACACTAACACACACTCACAGACACACAGAGACACTAATACACACACTCGCAGACACACAGAGACACTAATTCACACACTTACAGACACACAGAGACACTAATACACACACTCACAGACACACAGAGACACTAATACACACACACACAGACACTAATACACACACTCACAGACACTAATACACAGACTCACAGTCACACGCAGACACTAATACACACACTAACACACAGAGACACTAATACACATTCACAGACACACAGATACACTAATACACCAACTCACACACAGAGAGGCACTAGTACACAGCTCACAGACCGACAGAGACGCTAATACACAAACACACACACATTAATAGAGGCACTCACACACATAGACACTAATGCACTCACACAAACAGACACTAATGCACACATTCTCACACACACTCAGAAACACACAGACACTAATACACACACTCACACACACAGAGACACTAGTGCACACACTCACAGACACACAGAGACACTAATGCACACACTCGCAGACACACACAGACACTAATACACACACTCGCAGACACACAGAGACACTAGTACACACTCACAGACACACATACACAGACAATAATACACGCACTTACAGACACTGGCACCAATACACACATACACACACATACACTAACGCAAAGACACAGATACTAATACACACACAGTGATACACAGAGACAATAATATACACACTCACAGACACAGGGAGACTCGAATGCATACACTCATGCACACACACACAGACACTAATACAGACACTCACACACAGAGACACTAATACACACTCACAGACACACACAGACACTAATGCAGACACGCACACACAGAGAGACACTAGTACACAGCTCACGGACCGACAGAGACATTAATACACAAACACACACACACTAATAGAGACACTCACACACATAGACACTAATACACTCACACACACAGACTAATGCACACATTCTCACACACACACCGACACTCACAGATACACTAATATACGCAGAAGTACAGACACACACAGACTCTAATACACACACTCAAACGTCCCTCCACACACACACACCACCCTCCACACACACACTACCCCCTCCACACGCACTAACCCCCCCACACACTGACCCCACCCCACACACACTGACCCCCGCCCACACACACACTAACCCCCCCCCACACACTAACCCCCCCCACTCACACTAACACCCACACTCACTGTTCCCTCTCCCACCCACACACACTAAACCCCCACACACACCCTGACACACACACACACTAATCCCCCCCACACACACTAAACCCCCCACACACACCCTGACACACACACACACTAATCCCCCCACACACACCCTGACACACACACACACTAATCCCCCACACACACACTAAACCCCCCACACACACCCTGACACACACACACACTAATCCCCCACACACACCCTGACACACACACACACACTAATCCCCTCACACACACACTAAACACCCCCCACACACCCTGACACACACACACACTAATCCCCCCCCACACACACACGAACCCCCCACACACACTCCCTCACCCCACACACTAACCCCCACACACACACTAACCCCCACACACACTAACCCTCCCACACACACACTAACCCCCCCCACACACACACTAACCCTCCCTCACACACACTAACCGCCCTCACACACACACTAGCTACCCCACCCACACAAACACACACACTAATCCCCCCACACACACTAACCCTCCCACACACACACTAACCCCCCCACACACACTAACCCTCCCTCACACACACTAACCGCCCTCACACAGACACTAACCACCCCCCGCCACACAAACACACACACTAACCCTCCCACACACACTAACCCCCCCACACATACTAACCCCCCACACACCCATTAATCCCCACCCCTCACACACTAGCCCCCTCATACACACTAGCCCCCCCACACACTAACCCCCCCCAAATAAACACACACACTAAACCCCCCACACACACTAACCCCCCCACACACACACTAACCACCCCCAACACACACACACTAACCCCCACCACACACACTAGCTCCCCCAAATAAACACACACACTAAACCCCCACACACACTAACCCCCCCCACACACACTAACCACCCCCAACACACACACACTAACCCCCACCACACACACTAGCCCCCCCAAATAAACACACACACTAAACCCCCACACACACTAACCCCCCCACACACACTAACCACCCCCAACACACACTAACCCCCACCACACACACACAATAAACTCCTCCCCCACACACACCAACTCATCGCCCACACACACTAACCCCCTCCACACACACTATCCCTCCCACACACACACACACTAACACCCCCTCACACACTAACATCCCCACTACACACATACTAACCCCACACACACTAACCTCCCCAACAAACACACTAAACCCGCCCCACACACACTAATCCCCCTCACACACTCACACACTAAAGCCCCCACCACACTCACACACATTAACCCACCCACACACACTGACACCCCCACACACACTAACCACCCCACACACAAACTAAACCCCCCGACACACGAACCACACACACATGCACTAATCACACCCAATGCACACACTAACACCCCCACACACACTAACCCTCCCACACACACACTAACCCTCCCACACACACACTAGCCCCCTGTGGTGGAATGTATTAGGGGTATTGCGGTACCCTGTGATGCCGAGAGGCTATTAGTGGATAGACGCTGGGTCCCGAGTGGATCAGCCGCCTACTGGCTCCACCCAGTAAGGCGGAGTATAAGAGCCCGGGTTCTCCCAGCAGCCGCATTCTGTAACTGTGCTGCTGGTGAAGAGGTCTGTGTAATAAAGCCATCGATCGACTCCTTCTCATCTCATCTCGTGAGTGATTGATTGTGCTACACCCTGTGCCTGTATACAGTTAACCTTTGACTGCTCAATAATACCTGGGTGCAGGGGACAGGCAGTGTGGCGCAGGGAGCCCCCAATTAAAAAGCTGTTTCAGAGACCTCTGTGCTGTATAAAGTTAACCATTTACTGCTCAATAATACCTGGGAGCAGGGAATAGGCAGTGTGGTCGAGAGCTCCCAATTAAAAAGCTGTTTCAGAGACCTCTGTGCTGTATATAGTTAACCATTTACTGCTCAATAATCCCTGGGAGCAGGGGGACAGGCAGTGTGGCTCCGGGAGCCCCCAATTAAAAAGCTGTTTCAGAGACCTCTGTGCTGTATATACTTAACCATTTACTGCTCAATAATCGCTGGGAGCAGGGGACAGGCAGTGTGGCTCCGGGAGCCCCCAATTAAAAAGCTGTTTCAGAGACCTCTGTGCTGTATATAGTTAAACATTTACTGCTCAATAATCCCTGGGAGCAGGGGACAGGCAGTGTGGCTCCGGGAGCCCTGTTGAAATCTTTAATTTGAAGGGATCTTAACTTGCCGAACTACGTCAAGTTGGGGGAAGCTTAGTTGATGAATCAAAGTCCTGGCGCACTACGACAATTTGTAAGATTTGTAATATTTCTGGACTATGCCAAGTTGTTGGATTCCTAGTGTTATTCGACTGTGTAAAATTGAAGGAATTTCTATCAATTCCACTATTCGGTTACCAGTAGCACTTTGCGAATACTGGGACTCAGCAGAGATTTCAGTTAAAACTTCTCAGGGGCCAATAAGAATTGTTTTATTTGTAGTCGCTTGATTACAATTTGAAAGCCATTTAAAAGGCAATTCGTAGACAATTCGAAGCTTTCAGAGAATTACAGACATTATCTTTTTGCTTCGGCAGACAGCTCGACAGTAACTTGAAGGTCAAAGTCTGGCAATGAAACATGAAGAGAGAGAGAGAGAGCTAAACTTCAGCTAAACTCAAACTCAAAGTACAAAACAGACTAACAGACTAACAGACTGACAGACTGACAGAATCAAAAACAGAACCCCCTAAAGACAACTAAAAACAAACGAACTGAAAGACTATTAAGGACAAAACTAACACCCTGAAAAAGACAACTATTAAAGAACAGACTAAGAGAATTAAAGACAGACAATTAAGGACAGACTAACATACTAACAGCAAGACAACTTACAACACAACACAACAACACAACCCAACACAAAGACTAACAGAAAGACACTACAAATGGCGGGGGGGGGGGGGGGGAACTTTTCAGTTTTCACTTTCATGTCTGTCTTAAGTCATCTAATTACACCCCAATATAATCCGAATTGGTTTGGGTTAGACTCAAACACATTTGATTTGATGGCAAGCCGTCCATCTTCAATGTGCAGCATCAGCTTTTAATTGTTTCATGTCTACATGTTATGGAATGTGATATTCTGACCAACAAAAACTGGACTTTTGCTGACTTAGCTGTTATCTGCATTCACGTTGCTATGGTATTCAGCCCTTGTCCTTGACAATTAGCACAAGCAGTGTCAAATTGTCTTGCAACTGTGCTGTTTTAATGCCACACTGACTTTGAAAATATGCATTTGCCAGAACAACGGACCTCAGTAAAAGTGAATTATGCTGTATAAAAGGGTATTTAAAACTGGGGCTTAATATTTATGCTTAAACAGCTATCTTTTACCTATATTAGATGTATTCGAAATACCTGGCTTCTACAAGCCCCCAATTCAAAAGCTGTTTCAGAGATCTCTGTGCTGTATATAGTTAACCATTTACTGCTCAATAATCCCTGGGAGCAGGGGACAGGCAGTGTGGCCTCCGGAGCCCCCAATTAAAAAGCTGTTTCAGAGACCTCTGTGCTGTATATATTTAACCATTTACGTCCTCTCAATAATCCCTGGGAGCAGGGAACAGACAGTTTGGCCTCGAGAGCCCCCAGTTAAAAAGCTGTTTCAGAGACCTCTGTGCCTGTGTATAGTTAACCATTTACCTCTGAATAATCCCTGGGAGCAGGGGACAGGCAGTGTGGTCCGGGACCCCCAATTAGAAAGCTGTTTGAGAGACCTCTGTGCTGTAAATAGTTAACCATTTACTGCTCAATAATCCTGGGGAGCAGGGAACAAGCAGTTTGGCCTCGGGAGCCCCCAATTAAAAAGCTGTTTCAGAGACCTCTCTGCCTGTATATAGTTAACCATTTACTGCTCATAATCCCTGGGAGCAGGGTACAGGCAGTGTGGCCTGAGGAGCCCCCAGTTAAAAAGCTGTTTCAGTGACCTCTGTGCTGAATATAGTTAACCATTTACTGCTCAATGATCTCTGGGAGCAGGGGTCAGGCAATGTGGCTCCGGGAGACCCCAATTAAAAAGCTGTTTCAGAGACCTCTGTGCTGCATACAGTTAACCATTTACTGCTCAATAATCCCTGGGAGCAGGGGACAGGCAGTGTGGCCTCGGGAGCCCCCAATTTAAAAGCTGTTTCAGTGAACTCTGTGCGTATATATTGTTAACCATTTATGTCTCAATAATCCGTGGGAGGAGGGTCAGTCAGTGTGGCCTTGGGAGCCCGCAATTAAAAAGCTGCTTCAGAGGCCTCTGTGCTGTATATAGTTCACCATTTACTGCTCAATAATCACTGGGAGCAGCGGACAGGCAGTGTGGCCTCGGGAGCTCACAATTAAAAAGCTGTTTCAGAGACCTCTGTACTGTATATAGTAAACCATTTACTTCTCAATAATCCCTGGGAGCAGGGGACAGGCAGTGAGGCCTCGGGAGTCCCCAATTAAAAAGCTGTTTCAGACAGCTCTGTGCCTGTACATAGTTAACCATTTACTGCTCAATAATCCCTGGGAGCAGGGGTCTGGCAGTGTGGTCCGGGACCCCCAATTAAAAAGCTGTTTCAGAGACCTCTGTGCTGTGTATAGTTAACCATTTACTGCTGAATAAACACTGGGAGCAGAGAACAGGCAGTGTGGCTCCGGGATCCCCCAATTAAAACGCTGTTTCAGTGACCTCTGTGCCTGTATATAGTTAACCATTTACTGCTCAATATTCCCTGGGAGCAGGGGACAGGCATTGTGGCCTAGAGAGCCACCAGTTAAAAAGCTGTTTCAGAGACCTCTGTGCTGTACTTGGTTAACCATTTACTTCTCAATAACCCCTGGGAGCAGGGGACTGGCAGTGTGGTCCTGGAGCCCCCAATTAAAAAGCTGTTTCAGAGACCTCTGTGCCTGTATATAGTTAACCATTTACTGCTCAATAATCCCTGGGAGCAGGGGACAGGCAGTGTGGCCTCGGGAGCTCCCAGTTAAAAAGCTGTTTCAGATACTCTGAGCTGTATATAGTTAACCATTTACTGTTCAATAATCCCTGGGAGCAAGGGACAGGCAGTGTGGCCTCGGGTGCCCCCAACTAAAAAGCTGTTTCAGTGCACTTTGTGCCTGCTTATAGTTAACTATTTACTGCTCAAAAATCCCTGGGAGCAGGGGACAGGCAGTGTGATCGAGAGCTTCCAATTAAAAAGCTGTTTCAGAGAACTCTGTGCTGTATATAGTTAACCATTTACTGCTCAGTAATCCCTGTGAGCAGGGGACAGGCAGTGTGACCTCGGGAGCTCCCAAATAAAAAGCTGTTTCAGAGACCTCTGTGCTGTATGTAGTTAACCATGTACTTCTCAAAAATCCCTGTGAGCAGTGGACAGGCTGTGTGGCTCCAGGAGCCCGAATAAAAATCCGTTTCAGAGACCTCTATGCTGTATACAGTTAACCATTTACTGCTCAATAATCCCTGGGAGCAAGGGACAGGCAGTGTGGCTCTGGGAGCCCCTAATTAAAAAGCTGTTTCAGAGACCTCTGCGCCTATGTATAGTTAACTATTTACTGCTCAATAATCCCTGGGAGCAGGGACAGACAGTGTGGCCTCAGAAGCCCCCAGTTAAAAAGCTGTTTCAGATACTCTGTGCTGTATATAGTTAACCATTTACTGCTCAATAATCCCTGGGAGCAGGGACAGACAGTGTGGCCTCGGGAGCCCCCAGTTAAAAAGCTGTTTCAGATACTCTGTGCTGTATATAGTTAACCATTTACTGCTCAATAATCCCTGGGAGCAGGGGACAGGCAGTGCGGTCCGGGAGCCCCCAATTAAAAAGCTGTTTCAGAGACCTCTGCGCCTGTATATATTGAACCATTTTCTGCTCAATAATCCCTGGGAGCAGGGGACAGGCAGTGTGGCCTCGGGAGCTCCCAATTAAAAAGCTGTTTCAGAGACCTCTGTGCTGTATGTAGTTAACCATTTACTTCTCAATAATCCCTGGCAGCAGGGGACAGGCTGTGTGGCTCCAGGAGCCCGAATAAAAAGCCGTTTCAGAGACCTCTATGCTGTATACAGTTAACCATTTACTGCTCAATAATCCATGGGAGCAGGGGACAGGCTGTGTGGCTCCAGGAGCCCGAATAAAAAGCTGTGTCAGAGACCTCTGTGCTGTACATAGTTAACCATTTATGTCTCAATAATCCTGGGGAGCAGGGGACAGGCAATGTGGCTCCGGGAGCCCCCAATTAAAAAGCTATTTCAGACGCCTCTGTGCTGTATATAGTTAACCACTTACTGCTCAATAATCCCTGGGAGCAGGGGACAGGCAGCGTGGCCTCGGGGGCCCCCAAATAAAAAGCAGTTTCAGTGACATCTGTGCTGTATATATTTAACCATTTACACCTCAATAATCCCTGGGAGCAGGGGACAGGCAGCGTGGCTCTGGGAGCCGCCAATTAAAAAGCTGTTTGAGATACCTCGGTGCCTGCTATATAGTTAACCATTTACTGCTCAATAATCCCTGGGAACAGGGGCAGGCAGTGTGGTCCGGGAGCCCCCAATCAAATAGCTGTTTCAGAGAGCTCTGCGCCTGTATCTCGTTAACCATTTACTGCTCAATAATCCCTGGGAGCAGGGTACAGGCAGTGTGGCCTCGGGAACCCACAATTAAAAAGCTGTTTCCGAGACCTCTGCGCCTGTACATAGTTAATTATTTACATCTCAATAATCCCTGGGAGCAGGGGACAGGCAGTGTGGCCTCGGGAGACCCCAATTAAAAAGCTGTGTCAGAGACCTCTGTGCTGTATATAGTTAACCATTTACTGCTCAATAATCCATGGGAGCAGGGGACAGGCAGTGTGGCCTCTGGAATCTCCATTTAAAAAGCTGTGTCAGTGACCTCTGTGCCTGTATATAGTTAACCATTTACTGCCCAATAATCCTTGGGAGCAGGGGTCAGGCAGTGTGGCTCCGGTAGCCACGAACTAAAAAGGTGTTTCAGAGACCTCTATGCTGTATACAGTTAACAATTTACTGCTCAATAATCCCTGGGAGCAGGGGACAGGCAGTGTGGCCTCTGGAATCTCCAATTAAAAAGCTGTGTCAGAGACCTCTGTGCTGTATATAGTTAACCATGTATGTCTCAATAATCCTGGGGAGCAGGGGACAGGCAGTGTGGCTCCAGGAGCCCCCCAATAAAAAAGCTGTTTCAGATACCTCTGCGCCTGTATGTAGTTAACCATTTACTGCTCAATAACCCCTGGGAGCAGGGACTGGCAGTGTGGCCACGAGGGCCCCCAATTAAAAAGCAGTTTCAGGGACATCTGTGCTGTATGTAGTTAACCATTTACTGCTCAATAATCCCTCGGAGCAGGGGACAGGCAGTGTGGCCTCGGGGGCCCCCAATTAAAAAGCAGTTTCAGTGACATCTATGCTGTATAGTTAACCATTTACTTCTCAATAAGCCCTGGGAGCAGGGGACAGGCATTGTGGCTCCGGGAGCTCCCAATTAAAAAGCTGTTTCAGAGGCCTCTGTGCTGTATATAGTTAACAATTAACTGCTCAATAATCCCAGAGAGCAGGGGACAAGCAGTGTGGTCCGGGGTCCACCAATTAAAAAGCTGTTTCAGACAGCTCTGTGCCTGTACATAGTTAACCATTTACTGCTCAATAATCCCTGGGAGCAGGGGTCTGGCAGTGTGGTCCGGGACCCCCAATTAAAAAGCTGTTTCAGAGACCTCTGTGCTGTGTATAGTTAACCATTTACTGCTGAATAAACACTGGGAGCAGAGAACAGGCAGAGTGGCTCCGGGATCCCCCAATTAAAACGCTGTTTCAGTGACCTCTGTGCCTGTATATAGTTAACCATTTACTGCTCAATATTCCCTGGGAGCAGGGGACAGGCATTGTGGCCTAGAGAGCCACCAGTTTAAAAGCTGTTTCAGAGACCTCTGTGCTGTACTTGGTTAACCATTTACTTCTCAATAACCCCTGGGAGCAGGGGACTGGCAGTGTGGTCCTGGAGCCCCCAATTAAAAAGCTGTTTCAGAGACCTCTGTGCCTGTATATAGTTAACCATTTACTGCTCAATAATCCCTGGGAGCAGGGGACAGGCAGTGTGGCCTCGGGAGCTCCCAGTTAAAAAGCTGTTTCAGATACTCTGAGCTGTATATAGTTAACCATTTACTGTTCAATAATCCCTGGGAGCAAGGGACAGGCAGTGTGGCTCCGGGAGCCCCCAATTAAAAAGCTGTTTCAGAGACCTCTGTGCTTGTATAAAGTTAACCATTTACTGCTCAATAATCCCTGGGAGCAGGGGACAGGCAGTGTGGCCTCGGGTGCCCCCAACTAAAAAGCTGTTTCAGTGAACTTTGTGGCTGCTTATAGTTAACTATTTACTGCTCAAAAATCCCTGGGAGCAGGGGACAGGCAGTGTGATCGAGAGCTTCCAATTAAAAAGCTGTTTCAGAGAACTCTGTGCTGTATATAGTTAACCATTTACTGCTCAGTAATCCCTGTGAGCAGGGGACAGGCAGTGTGACCTCGGGAGCTCCCAAATAAAAAGCTGTTTCAGAGACCTCTGTGCTGTATGTAGTTAACCATGTACTTCTCAAAAATCCCTGTGAGCAGTGGACAGGCTGTGTGGCTCCAGGAGCCCGAATAAAAATCCGTTTCAGAGACCTCTATGCTGTATACAGTTAACCATTTACTGCTCAATAATCCCTGGGAGCAAGGGACAGGCAGTGTGGCTCCGGGAGCCCCTAATTAAAAAGCTGTTTCAGAGACCTCTGCGCCTATGTATAGTTAACTATTTACTGCTCAATAATCCCTGGGAGCAGGGACAGACAGTGTGGCCTCGGGAGCCCCCAGTTAAAAAGCTGTTTCAGATACTCTGTGCTGTATATAGTTAACCATTTACTGCTCAATAATCCCTGGGAGTAGGGACAGACAGTGTGGCCTCGGGAGCCCCCAGTTAAAAAGCTGTTTCAGATACTCTGTGCTGTATATAATTAACCATTTACTGCTCAATAATCCCTGGGAGCAGGGTACAGGCAGTGTGGCCTCGGGAGCCCCCAATTAAAAAGCTGTTTCAGTGACCTCTGTGCTGTATATAGTTAACCATTTACTGCTCAATAATCCCTGGGAGCAGGGGACAGGCAGTGCGGTCCGGGAGCCCCCAATTAAAAAGCTGTTTCAGAGACCTCTGCGCCTGTATATATTGAACCATTTTCTGCTCAATAATCCCTGGGAGCAGGGGACAGGCAGTGTGGCCTCGGGAGCTCCCAATTAAAAAGCTATTTCAGAGACCTCTGTGCTGTATATAGTTAACCATTTACTGCCCAATAATCTCTGGGAGCAGGGGACAGGCAGTGTAGCCACGGGAGCCCCCGATTAAAAAGCTGCTTCAGAGGCCTCTGTGCTGTATATATTTAACCATTTACTGCTCAATAATCCCATGGAGCAGTGGACAGGCAGTGTGGCCTCGGGAGCTCCCAATTAAAAAGCTGTTTCAGGGACCTCTGTGCTGTATGTAGTTAACCATTTACTACTCAATAATCCCTGGGAGCAGGGGACAGGCTGCGTGGCTCTAGGAGCCCGAACAAAAAGCGGTTTCAGAGACCTCTATGCTGTATACAGTTAACCATTTACTGCTCAATAATCACTGGGAGCAGGGGACAGGCAGTGTGGCCTCTGGAATCTCCAATTAAAAAGCTGTGTCAGAGACCTCTGTGCTGTATATAGTTAACCATGTATGTCTCAATAATCCTGGGGAGCAGGGGACAGGCAATGTGGCTCCGGGAGCCCCCAATTAAAAAGCTGTTTCAGAGACCTCTTTGCTGTATATAGTTAACCATTTACTGCCCAATAATCCCTGGGAGCAGGGGACAGGTAGTGTGGCCTCGGGGGCCCCCAATTAAAAAGCCGTTTCAGTGACATCTGTGCTGTATATAGTTAACCATTTATGTCTCAATAATCCTGGGGAGCAGGGGACTGGCAATGTGGCTCCGGGAGCCCCCAATTAAAAAGCTGTTTCAGAGACCTCTGTGCTGTATATAGTTAACCATTTCCTGCTCAATAATCCCTGGGAGCAAGGGACAGGCAGTGTGGCTCCGGGAGCCCCCAATTAAAAAGCTGTTTCAGGGACCTCTGCGCCTGTATATAGTTAACCATTTACTGCTCAGTAATCCCTGGGAGCAGGGGACAGGCAGTGTGGCCTCGGGGGCCCCCAATTAAAAAGCAGTTTCAGGGACATCTGTGCTGTATGTAGTTAACCATTTACATCTCAATAATCCCTCGGAGCAGGGGACAGGCAGTGTGGCCTCGGGGGCCCCCAATTAAAAAGCAGTTTCAGGGACATCTGTGCTGTATGTAGTTAACCATTTACATCTCAATAATCCCTCGGAGCAGGGGACAGGCAGTGCGGTCCGGGAGCCCCCAATTAAAAAGCAGTTTCAGTGACATCTGTGCTGTATAGTTAACCATTTACTTCTCAATAAGCCCTGGGTGCCGGGGACAGGCATCGTGGCTCCGGGAGCTCCCAATTAAAAAACTGTTTCAGAGGCCTCTGTGCTGTATATAGTTAACAATTTACTGCTCAATAATCCCTGGGAACAGGGGACAGGCAGTGTGGCCTCTGGAATCTCCAATTAAAAAGCTGTGTCAGAGTCCTCTGTGATGTATATAGTTAACCATGTATGTCTCAATAATCCTGGGGAGCAGGGGACAGGCAATGTGGCTCCAGGAGCCCCCAATTAAAAAGCTGTTTCAGAGGCCTCTGTGCTGTATTTAGTTAACCATTTACTGCTCAATAATCCCTGCGTGCAAGGGACAGGCAGTGTGGCTCCAGGAGCCCCCCAATAAAAAAGCTGTTTCAGATACCTCTGCGCCTGTATGTAGTTAACCATTTACTGCTCAATAACCCCTGGGAGCAGGGTCTGGCAGTGTGGCCTCGGGAGCCCCCAGTTAAAAAGCTGTTTCAGATACTCTGTGCTGTATACAGTTAACCATTTACTGCTCAATAATCCCTGGGAGCAGGGGACAGGCAGTGCGGTCCGGGAGCCACCAATTAGACAGCTGTTTCAGAGACCTCTGCGCCTGTATATATTTAACCATTTACTGCTCAATAATCCCATGGAGCAGGGGACAGGCAGTGTGGCCTCGGGAGCTCCCAATTAAAAAGCTGTTTCAGAGACCTCTGTGCTGTATGTAGTTAACCATTTACTACTCAATAATCCCTGGGAGCAGGGGACAGGCTGCGTGGCTTTTGGAGCCCGAACAAAAAGCGGTTTCAGAGACCTCTATGCTGTATATGGTTAACCATTTACTGCTCAATAATCACTGGGAGCAGGGGACAGGCAGTGTGGCCTCTGGAATCTCCAATTAAAAAGCTGTGTCAGAGACCTCTGTGCTGTATATAGTTAACCATTTACTGCCCAATAATCCCTGGGAGCAGGGGACAGGCAGTGTGGCCTCGGGGGCCCCCAATTAAAAAGCCGTTTCAGTGACATCTGTGCTGTATATAGTTAACCATTTATGTCTCAATAATCCTGGGGAGCAGGGGACAGGCAGTGTGGCTCCGGGAGCCCCCAATTAAAAAGCTGTTTCAGAGACCTCTGTGCTGTATGTAGTTAACCATTTCCTGCTCAATAATCCCTGGGCGCAGGGGACAGGCAGTGTGGCTCCGGGAGCCCCCAATTAAAAAGCTGTTTCAGAGACCTCTGCGCCTGTATATAGTTAACCATTTACTGCTCAATATTCCCTGGGAGCAGGGGACAGGCAGTGTGGCCTCGGGGGCCCCCAATTAAAAAGCAGTTTCATGGACATCTGTGCTGTATGTAGTTAACCATTTACATCTCAATAATCCCTCGGACCAGGGGACAGGCAGTGTGCCCTCGGGGGTCCCCAATTAAAAAGCAGTTTCAGTGACATCTATGCTGTATAGTTAACCATTTACTTCTCAATAAGCCCTGGGTGCCGGGGACAGGCATCGTGGCTCCGGGAGCTCCCAATTAAAAAGCTGTTTCAGAGGCCTCTGTGCTGTATATAGTTAACAATTTACTGCTCAATAATCCCAGAGAGCAGGGGACAAGCAGTGTGGTCCGGGGTCCCCCAATTAAAAAGCTGTTTCAGAGTCCTCTGTGCCTGTATACAGTTAACCATTTACTGCTCAATAATCCCTGGGAGCAGGGTACAGGCAGTGTGGCCTTGGGAGCAGCCAATTAGAAAGCTGTTTCAGAGACCTCTGCGCTGTATATAGTTAACCATTTACTGCTCAATAATCCCTGGGAGCAGGGGACAGGCAGTGTGGCCTCGGGAGCCTCCAATTAAAATGCAGTTTCAGAGACCTCTGTGCTGTATATGGTTAACCATTTACTGCTCAATAATCCCTGGGAGCAGGGGACAGGCAGTGTGGCCTCGGGAGCCCACAATTAAAAATCTGATTCAGAGACCTCTGTGCTGTATATAGTTAACCATTTACTGCTCAATAATCCCTGGGAGCAGGGGACAGGCAGTGTGGCCTCGGGAGCCCCCAATTTAAATGCTGCTTCAGAGGCCTCTGTGCTGTATATAGTTAACCATTAACATCTCAATAATCCCTGGGAGCAGGGGACAGGCAGCGTGGCTCGGGGAGCCCGCAATTAGAAAGCTGTTTCAGAGACCTCAGCGCCTGTATATATTTAACCATTTACTGCTCAATAATCCCTGGGAGCAGGGGACAGGCTGTGTGGCTCCAGGAGCCCGAACAAAAAGCGGTTTCAGAGACCTCTATGCTGGAAACAGTTAACCATTTACTGCTCAATAATCCCTAGGAGCAGGGGACAGGCAGTGTGGCCCCTGGAATCTCCAATTAAAAAGCTGTTTCAGAGACCACTGTGCTGTATATAGTTAACCACTTACTGCCCAATAATCTCTGGGAGCAGGGGAAAGGCAGTATGGCCTCGGGGGCCCCCAATTAAAAAGCAGTTTCAGTGACCTCTGTGCTGTATATAGTTAACCATTTACTGCTCAATAATCCCTGTGAGCAGGGGACAGGCAGTGTGGCCTCGGGGGCCCCCAATTAAAAAGCTGCTTCAGAGGCCTCTGTGCTGTATATAGTTAACCATTTACTGCTCAATAATCCCTGGGTGCAAGGGACAGGCAGTGTAGCTCCGGGAGCCCCCAATTAAAAAGCTGTTTCAGAGACCTCTGCGCCTGTATATAGTTAACTATTTACTGCTCAATAAACCCTGGGAGCAGAGACAGGCAGTGTGGCCTCAGGAGCCCCCAGTTAAAAAGCTGTTTCAGATACTCTGTGCTGTATATAGTTAACCATTTACTGTTCAATAATCCCTGGGAGCAGGGGACAGGCAGTGCGGTCCGGGAGCCCCCAATTATAAATGCTGTTTCAGAGACCTCTGCGCCTATACATATTTAACCATTTACTGCTCAATAATCCATGGGAGCAGGGGACAGGCTATGTGGCTCCAGGAGCCTGAAAAAAAAGCCGTTTCAGAGACCTCTATGCTGTATACAGTTAACCATTTACTGCTCAATAATCCCTGGGAGCAGGGGACAGGCAGTGTGGCCTCGGGTGCACCCAATTAAAAAGCTGTTTCAGTGACCTCTGTGCCTATTTATATTTAACTATTAACTGATCAATAATACCTGGGAGCAGGGGACAGGCAGTGTGGTCGAGACCTCCCAATTAAAAATCTGATTCAGAGACCTCTGTGCTGTATATAGTGAACCATTTACTGCTCAATAATCCCTGGGAGCAGGGGACAGGCAGTGTGGCCTCGGGAGCCCCCAATTAAAATGCCGTTTCAGAGACCTCTGTGCTGTATATGGTTAACCATTTACTGCTCAATAATCCCTGTGAGCAGGGGACAGGCAGTGTGGCCTCGGGAGCTCACAATCAAAAATCTGATTCAGAGACCTCTGTGCTGTATATAGTTAACCATTTACTGCCCAATAATCCCTGGGAGCAGGGGACAGGCAGTGTGGCCTCGGGGGCCCCCAATTAAAAAGCAGTTTCAGTGACATCTATGCTGTATAGTGAACCATTTACTTCTCAATAAGCCCTGGGTGCCGGGGACAGGCATCGTGGCTCCGGGAGCTCCCAATTAAAAAGCTGTTTCAGAGGCCTCTGTGCTGTATATAGTTAACAATTTACTGCTCAATAATCCCAGAGAGCAGGGGACAAGCAGTGTGGTCCGGGGTCCCCCAATTAAAAAGCTGTTTCAGAGTCCTCTGTGCCTGTATACAGTTAACCATTTACTGCTCAATAATCCCTGGGAGCAGGGTACCGGCAGTGTGGCCTTGGGAGCAGCCAATTAGAAAGCTGTTTCAGAGACCTCTGCGCTTGTATATAGTTAACCATTTACTGCTCAATAATCCCTGGGAGCAGGGGACAGGCATTGTGGCCTCGGGTGCACCCAATTAAAAAGCTGTTTCAGTGACCTCTGTGCCTATTTATATTTAACTATTAACTGCTCAATAATACCTGGGAGCAGGGGACAGGCAGTGTGGTCGAGACCTCCCAATTAAAAATCTGATTCAGAGACCTCTGTGCTGTATATAGTGAACCATTTACTGCTCAATAATCCCTGGGAGCAGGGGACAGGCAGTGTGGCCTCGGGAGCCTCCAATTAAAAAGCTGTTTCAGAGACCTCTGTGCTGTATACAGTTCACCATTTACTGCTCAATAATCCCTGGGAGCAGGGGACAGGCAGTGTGGCCTCGGGAGCCTCCAATTAAAATGCAGTTTCAGAGACCTCTGTGCTGTATATGGTTAACCATTTACTGCTCAATAATCCCTGGGAGCAGGGGACAGGCAGTGTGGCCTCGGGAGCCCACAATTAAAAATCTGATTCAGAGACCTCTGTGCTGTATATAGTTAACCATTTACTGCTCAATAATCCCTGGGAGCAGGGGACAGGCAGTGTGGCCTCGCAGCACCCAATGAAAAAGCTGTTTGGGAGACCTCTGTGCTGTATGCAGTTAACCATTTACTGCTCATTAATCCATGGGAGCAGGGGTCAGGCAGTGTGGCATCGAGAGCCCACGAATAAAAAGCTGTTTCAGGGACCTCTGTGCTTGTATATAGTTAACCATTATTGCTCAATAATCCCTGTGAGCAGGGGACAGGCAGTGTGGCCTCGGGAGCCCCCAATTTAAATGCTGCTTCAGAGGCCTCTGTGCTGTATATAGTTAACCATTGACATCTCAATAATCCCTGGGAGCAGGGGACAGGCAGCGTGGCTCGGGGAGCCCGCAATTAGAAAGCTGCTTCAGAGACCTCAGCGCCTGTGTATATTTAACCATTTACTGCTCAATAATCCCTGGGAGCAGGGGACAGGCTGTGTGGCTCCAGGAGCCCGAACAAAAAGCGGTTTCAGAGACCTCTATGCTGTATACAGTTAACCATTTACTGCTCAATAATCCCTGGGAGCAGGGGACAGGCAGTGTGGCCTCTAGAATCTCCAATTAAAAAGCTATTTCAGAGACCTCTGAGCTGTATATAGTTAACCATTTACTGCCCAATAATCTCTGGGAGCAGGGGACAGGCAGTGTGGCCTTGGGAGCCCCCAATTAAAAAGCTGCTTCAGAGGCCTCTGTGCTGTATATATTTAACCATTTACTGCTCAATAATCCCATTGAGCAGGGGACAGGCAGTGTGGCCTCGGGAGCTCCCAATTAAAAAGCTGTTTCAGAGACCTCTGTGCTGTATGTAGTTAACCATTTACTACTCAATAATCCCTGGGAGCAGGGGACAGGCAGTGTGGCCTCGGGGGCCCCCAATTAAAAAGCTGTTTCAGAGACCTCTGTGCTGTATGTAGTTAACCATTTACTACTCAATAATCCCTGGGAGCAGGGGACAGGCTGCGTGGCTCTAGGAGCCCGAACAAAAAGCGGTTTCAGAGACCTCTATGCTGTATACAGTTAACCATTTACTGCTCAATAATCACTGGGAGCAGGGGACAGGCAGTGTGGCCTCTGGAATCTCCAATTAAAAAGCTGTGTCAGTGACCTCTGTGCTGTATATAGTTAACCATGTATGTCTCAATAATCCTGGGGAGCAGGGGACAGGCAATGTGGCTCCGGGAGCCCCCAATTAAAAAGCTGTTTCAGAGACCTCTTTGCTGTATATAGTTAACCATTTACTGCCCAATAATCCCTGGGAGCAGGGGACAGGCAGTGTGGCCTCGGGGGCCCCCAATTAAAAAGCCGTTTCAGTGACATCTGTGCTGTATATAGTTAACCATTTATGTCTCAATAATCCTGGGGAGCAGGGGACAGGCAATGTGGCTCCGGGAGCCCCCAATTAAAAAGCTGGTTCAGAGACCTCTGTGCTGTATATAGTTAACCATTTCCTGCTCAATAATCCCTGGGAGCAAGGGACAGGCAGTGTCGCTCCGGGAGCCCCCAATTAAAAAGCTGTTTCAGGGACCTCTGCGCCTGTATATAGTTAACCATTTACTGCTCAGTAATCCCTGGGAGCAGGGGACAGGCAGTGTGGCCTCGGGGGCCCCCAATTAAAAAGCAGTTTCAGGGACATCTGTGCTGTATGTAGTTAACCATTTACATCTCAATAATCCCTCGGAGCAGGGGACAGGCAGTGTGGCCTCGGGGGCACCCAATTAAAAAGCAGTTTCAGTGACATCTGTGCTGTATAGTTAACCATTTACTTCTCAATAAGCCCTGGGTGCCGGGGACAGGCATCGTGGCTCCGGGAGCTCCCAATTAAAAAACTGTTTCAGAGGCCTCTGTGCTGTATATAGTTAACAATTTACTGCTCAATAATCCCTGGGAGCAGGGGACAGGCAGTGTGGCCTCTGGAATCTCCAATTAAAAAGCTGTGTCAGAGTCCTCTGTGCCTGTATACAGTTAACCATGTATGTCTCAATAATCCTGGGGAGCAGGGGACAGGCAATGTGGCTCCGGGAGCCCCCAATTAAAAAGCTGTTTCAGAGGCCTCTCTGCTGTATATAGTTAACCATTTACTGCTCAATAATCCCTGCGTGCAAGGGACAGGCAGTGTGGCTCCAGGAGCCCCCCAATAATAAAGCTGTTTCAGATACCTCTGCGCCTGTATGTAGTTAACCATTTACTGCTCAATAACCCCTGGGAGCAGGGACTGGCAGTGTGGCCTCGGGAGCCCCCAGTTAAAAAGCTGTTTCAGATACTCTGTGCTGTATACAGTTAACCATTTACTGCTCAATAATCCCTGGGAGCAGGGGACAGGCAGTGTGGCCTCTGGAATCTCCAATTAAAAAGCTATTTCAGAGACCTCTGTGCTGTACATAGTTAACCATTTACTGCCCAATAATCTCTGGTAGCAGGGGAAAGGCAGTGTGGCCTCGGGGGCCCCCAATTAAAAAGCAGTTTCAGTGACCTCTGTGCTGTATATAGTTAACCATTTACTGCTCAATAATCCCTGTGAGCAGGGGACAGGCAGTGTGGCCTCGGGAGCCCCCAATTAAAAAGCTGCTTCAGAGGCCTCTGTGCTGTATATAGTTAACCATTTTCTGCTCAATAATCCCTGGGAACAAGGGACAGGCAGTGTGGCTCCGGGAGCCCCCAATTAAAAAGCTGTTTCAGGGACCTCTGCGCCTGTATATAGTTAACCATTTACTGCTCAGTAATCCCTGGGAGCAGGGGACAGGCAGTGTGGCCTCGGGGGCCCCCAATTAAAAAGCAGTTTCAGGGACATCTGTGCTGTATGTAGTTAACCATTTACATCTCAATAATCCCTCGGAGCAGGGGACAGGCAGTGTGGCCTCGGGGGCACCCAATTAAAAAGCAGTTTCAGTGACATCTGTGCTGTATAGTTAACCATTTACTTCTCAATAAGCCCTGGGTGCCGGGGACAGGCATCGTGGCTCTGGGAGCTCCCAATTAAAAAACTGTTTCAGAGGCCTCTGTGCTGTATATAGTTAACCATTTACTGCTCAATAATCCCAGAGAGCAGGGGCCAAGCAGTGTGGCCTCGGGAGCCCACGAATAAAAAGCTGTTTCAGGGACCTCTGTGCTTGTATATAGTTAACCATTTACTGCTCAATAATCCCTGTGAGCAGGGGACAGGCAGTGTGGCCTCGGGAGCCCCCAATTAAAAAGCTGCTTCAGAGGCCTGTGTGCTGTATATAGTTAACCATTTTCTGCTCAATAATCCCTGGGAGCAGGGGCCAAGCAGTGTGGTCCGGGGTCCCCCATTTAAAAAGCTGTTTCAGAGTCCTCTGTGCCTGTATACAGTTAACCATTTACTGCTCAATAATCCCTGGGAGCAGGGTACAGGCAGTGTGGCCTTGGGAGCAGCCAATTAGAAAGCTTTTTCAGAGACCTCTGTGCTTGTATATAGTTAACCATTTACTGCTCAATAATCCCTGGGAGCAGGGGACAGGCAGTGTGGCCTCGGGTGCACCCAATTATAAAGCTGTTTCAGTGACCTCTGTGCCTATTTATATTTAACTATTAACTGCTCAATAATACCTGGGAGCAGGGGACAGGCAGTGTGGTCGAGACCTCCCAATTAAAAATCTGATTCAGAGACCTCTGTGCTGTATATAGTGAACCATTTATTGCTCAATAATCCCTGGGAGCAGGGGACAGGCAGTGTGGCCTCGGGAGCCCCCAATTAAAATGCAGTTTCAGAGACCTCTGTGCTGTATATGGTTAACCATTTACTGCTCAATAATCCCTGGGAGCAGGGGACAGGCAGTGTGGCCTCGGGAGACACAATTAAAAATCTGATTCAGAGACCTCTGTGCTGTATATAGTTAACCATTTACTGCTCAATAATCCCTGGGAGCAGGGGACAGGCAGTGTGGCCTCGCAGCACCCAATGAAAAAGCTGTTTGGGAGACCTCTGTGATGTATGCAGTTAACCATTTACTGCTCAATAATCCCTGGGAGCAGGGGTCAGGCAGTGTGGCATCGGGAGCCCACGAATAAAAAGCTGTTTCAGGGACCTCTGTGCTTGTATATAGTTAACCATTATTGCTCAATAATCCCTGTGAGCAGGCGACAGGCAGTGTGGCCTCGGGAGCCCCCAATTTAAATGCTGCTTCAGAGGCCTCTGTGCTGTATATAGTTAACCATTAACATCTCAATAATCCCTGGGAGCAGGGGACAGGCAGCGTGGCTCGGGGAGCCCGCAATTAGAAAGCTGTTTCAGAGACCTCAGCGCCTGTATATATTTAACCATTTACTGCTCAATAATCCCTGGGAGCAGGGGACAGGCTGTGTGGCTCCAGGAGCCCGAACGAAAAGCGGTTTCGGAGACCTCTATGCTGGAAACAGTTAACCATTTACTGCTCAATAATCCCTGGGAGCAGGGGACAGGCAGTGTGGTCTCTGGAATCTCCAATTAAAAAGCTGTTTCAGAGACCACTGTGCTGTATATAGTTAACCACTTACTGCCCAATAATCTCTGGGAGCAGGGGAAAGGCAGTATGGCCTCGGGGGCCCCCAATTAAAAAGCAGTTTCAGTGACCTCTGTGCTGTATATAGTTAACCATTTACTGCTCAATAATCCCTGTGAGCAGGGGACAGGCAGTGTGGCCTCGGGAGCCCCCAATTAAAAAGCTGCTTCAGAGGCCTCTGTGCTGTATATAGTTAACCATTTACTGCTCAATAATCCCTGGGAGCAAGGGACAGGCAGTGTGGCTCCGGTAGCCCCCAATTAAAAAGCTGTTTCAGAGACCTCTGCGCCTGTATATAGTTAACCATTTACTGCTCAGTAATCCCTGGGAGCAGGGGACAGGCAGTGTGGCCTCGGGGGCCACCAATTAAAAAGCAGTTTCAGGGACATCTGTGCTGTATGTAGTTAACCATTTACATCTCAATAATTCCTCGGACCAGGGGACAGGCAGTGTGGCCTCGGGGGCCCCCAATTAAAAGGCAGTTTCAGTGACATCTATGCTGTATAGTTAACCATTTACTTCTCAATAAGCCCTGGGTGCCGGGGACAGGCATCGTGGCTCCGGGAGCTCCCAATTAAAAAGCTGTTTCATAGGCCACTGTGCTGTATATAGTTAACAATTTACTGCTCAATAATCCCAGAGAGCAGGGGACAAGCAGTGTGGTCCGGGGTGCCCCAATTAAAAAGCTGTTTCAGAGTCCTCTGTGCCTGTATACAGTTAACCATTTACTGCTCAATAATCCCTGGGAGCACGGTACAGGCAGTGTGGCCTTGGGAGCAGCCAATTAGAAAGCTTTTTCAGAGACCTCTGTGCTTGTATATAGTTAACCATTTACTGCTCAATAATCCCTGGGAGCAGGGGTCAGGCAGTGTGGCCTCGGGTGCACCCAATTAAAAAGCTGTTTCAGTGACCTCTGTGCCTATTTATATTTAACTATTAACTGCTCAATAATACCTGGGAGCAGGGGACAGGCAGTGTGGTCGAGACCTCCCAATTAAAAATCTGATTCAGAGACCTCTGTGCTGTATATAGTGAACCATTTACTGCTCAATAATCCCTGGGAGCAGGGGACAGGCAGTGTGGCCTCGGGAGCCCCCAATTAAAATGCAGTTTCAGAGACCTCTGTGCTGTATATGGTTAACCATTTACTGCTCAATAATCCCTGGGAGCAGGGGACAGGCAGTGTGGCCTCGGGAGCCCACAATTAAAAATCTGATTCAGAGACCTCTGTGCTGTATATAGTTAACCATTTACTGCTCAATAATCCCTGGGAGCAGGGGTCAGGCAGTGTGGCATCGGGAGCCCACGAATAAAAAGCTGTTTCAGGGACCTCTGTGCTTGTATATAGTTAACCATTATTGCTCAATAATCCCTGTGAGCAGGGGACAGGCAGTGTGGCATCGGGAGCCCCCAATTTAAATGCTGCTTCAGAGGCCTCTGTGCTGTATATAGTTAACCATTAACATCTCAATAATCCCTGGGAGCAGGGGACAGGCAGCGTGGCTCGGGGAGCCCGCAATTAGAAAGCTGTTTCAGAGACCTCAGCGCCTGTATATATTTAACCATTTACTGCTCAATAATCCCTGGGAGCAGGGGACAGGCTGTGTGGCTCCAGGAGCCCGAACAAAAAGCGGTTTCAGAGACCTCTATGCTGGAAACAGTTAACCATTTACTGCTCAATAATCCCTGGGAGCAGGGGACAGGCAGTGTGGCCTCTGGAATCTCCAATTAAAAAGCTGTTTCAGAGACCACTGTGCTGTATATAGTTAACCACTTACTGCCCAATAATCTCTGGGAGCAGGGGAAAGGCAGTATGGCCTCGGGGGCCCCCAATTAAAAAGCAGTTTCAGTGACCTCTGTGCTGTATATAGTTAACCATTTACTGCTCAATAATCCCTGTGAGCAGGGGACAGGCAGTGTGGCCTCGGGAGCCCCCAATTAAAAAGCTGCTTCAGAGGCCTCTGTGCTGTATATAGTTAACCATTTACTGCTCAATAATCCCTGGGAGCAAGGGACAGGCAGTGTGGCTCCGGGAGCCCCCAATTAAAAAGCTGTTTCAGAGACCTCTGCGCCTGTATATAGTTAACTATTTACTGCTCAATAATCCCTGTGAGCAGGGGACAGGCAGTGTGGCTCCGGTAGCCCCCAATTAAAAAGCTGTTTCAGAGACCTCTGCGCCTGTATATAGTTAACCATTTACTGCTCAGTAATCCCTGGGAGCAGGGGACAGGCAGTGTGGCCTCGGGGGCCCCCAATTAAAAAGCAGTTTCAGGGACATCTGTGCTGTATGTAGTTAACCATTTACATCTCAATAATCCCTCGGACCAGGGGACAGGCAGTGTGGCCTCGGGGGCCCCCAATTAAAAGGCAGTTTCAGTGACATCTATGCTGTATAGTTAACCATTTACTTCTCAATAAGCCCTGGGTGCCGGGGACAGGCATCGTGGCTCCGGGAGCTCCCAATTAAAAAGCTGTTTCATAGGCCACTGTGCTGTATATAGTTAACAATTTACTGCTCAATAATCCCAGAGAGCAGGGGACAAGCAGTGTGGTCCGGGGTGCCCCAATTAAAAAGCTGTTTCAGAGTCCTCTGTGCCTGTATACAGTTAACCATTTACTGCTCAATAATCCCTGGGAGCAGGGTACAGGCAGTGTGGCCTTGGGAGCAGCCAATTAGAAAGCTTTTTCAGAGACCTCTGTGCTTGTATATAGTTAACCATTTACTGCTCAATAATCCCTGGGAGCAGGGGTCAGGCAGTGTGGCCTCGGGTGCACCCAATTAAAAAGCTGTTTCAGTGACCTCTGTGCCTATTTATATTTAACTATTAACTGCTCAATAATACCTGGGAGCAGGGGACAGGCAGTGTGGTCGAGACCTCCCAATTAAAAATCTGATTCAGAGACCTCTGTGCTGTATATAGTGAACCATTTACTGCTCAATAATCCCTGGGAGCAGGGGACAGGCAGTGTGGCCTCGGGAGCCCCCAATTAAAATGCAGTTTCAGAGGACTCTGTGCTGTATATAGTTAACCATTTACTGCTCAATAAACCCTGGGAGCAGAGACAGGCAGTGTGGCCTCGGGAGCCCCCAGTTAAAAAGCTGTTTCAGATACTCTGTGCTGTATATAGTTAACCATTTACTGTTCAATAATCCCTGGGAGCAGGGGACAGGCAGTGCGGCCGGGAGCCCCCAATTATAAATGCTGTTTCAGAGACCTCTGCGCCTATACATATTTAACCATTTACTGCTCAATAATCCATGGGAGCAGGGGACAGGCTATGTGGCTCCAGGAGCCCGAATAAAAAGCCGTTTCAGAGACCTCTATGCTGTATACAGTTAACCATTTACTGCTCAATAATCCCTGGGAGCAGAGGACAGGCAGTGTGGCCTCTGGAATCTCCAATTAAAAAGCTGTGTCAGTGACCTCTGTGCTGTATATAGTTAACCATTTATGTCTCAATAATCCAGGGGAGCAGGGGACAGGCAATGTGGCTCCGGGAGCCCCCAATTAAAAAACTGTTTCAGAGACCTCTGCACCTGTATATAGTTAACCATTTACTTCTCAATAATCCCTGGGAGCAGGGGACAGGCAATGTGGCTCCGGGAGCCCCCAATTAAAAAGCTGTTTCAGAGGCCTCTGCACCTGTATATAGTTAACCATTTACTTCTCAATAATCCCTGGGAGCAGGGAACAGGCAGTGTAGCCTCGGGAGACCACAATTAAAAAGCTGTGTCAGAGGCCTCTGTGCTGTATATAGTTAACCATTTACTGCTCTATAATCCCTGTGAGCAGGGTACAGGCAGTGTGGCCTTGGGAGCCCCCAATTAAAAAGCTGTTTCACAGACCTCTGTGCTGTATATAGTTAACCATTTACTGCTCAATAATCCCTGGGAGCAGGGGTCAGGCAGTGTGGCCTCGGGAGCTACCAATTAAAAAGCTGTTTCAGAGACCTGTGTGCTGTATATAGTTACCCATTTCCTGCTCAATAATCCCTGGGAGAAGGGAGCAGGCAGTGTGGCCTTAGGAGCCCCCAATTAAAAAGCTGTTTCAGAGACCTCGGCGCCTGTATATAGTTAACCATTTACTGCTCAATAATCCCTGGGAGCAGGGGTCAGGCAGTGTGGCCTTGCAGCACCCAATGAAAAAGCTGTTTGGGAGACCTGTGTGCTGTATATAGTTAACCATTTACTGCTCTATAATCCCTGTGAGCAGGGTACAGGCAGTGTGGCCTTGGGAGCCCCCAATTAAAAAGCTGTTTCACAGACCTCTGTGCTGTATATAGTTAACCATTTACTGCTCAATAATCCCTGGGAGCAGGGGTCAGGCAGTGTGGCCTCGGGAGCTACCAATTAAAAAGCTGTTTCAGAGACCTGTGTGCTGTATATAGTTACCCATTTCCTGCTCAATAATCCCTGGGAGAAGGGAGCAGGCAGTGTGGCCTTAGGAGCCCCCAATTAAAAAGCTGTTTCAGAGACCTCGGCGCCTGTATATAGTTAACCATTTACTGCTCAATAATCCCTGGGAGCAGGGGTCAGGCAGTGTGGCCTTGCAGCACCCAATGAAAAAGCTGTTTGGGAGACCTGTGTGCTGTATATAGTTACCCATTTACTGCTCAATAATCCCTGGGAGCAGGTTACAGGCAGTGTGGCCTCGGGAGCCCGCAATTAAAAAGCTGTTTCAGAGACCTCTGCGCCTGTATATATTTAACCATTTACTGCTCAATAATCCCTGGGAGTAAGGGACTGGCTGTGTGGCTCCGGGAGCCCACAATTAAAAAGCTGTTTCAGAGACCTCTGCGCCTGTATATATTTAACCATTTACTGCTCAATAATCCCTGGGAGCAGGGGACAGGCTATGTGGCTCCAGGAGCCCGAATAAAAAGCCGTTTCAGAGACCTCTATGCTGTATACAGTTAACCATTTACTGCTCAATAATCCCTGGGAGCAGGGGACAGGCAGTGTGGCCTTGGGAGCCCCCAATTAAAAAGCTGTTTCAGTGACCTCTGTGCTGTATATAGTTAAACATTTACTGCTCAATAATCCCTGGGAGCAGGGGACAGGCAATGTGACTCCGGGAGCCCCCAATTAAAAAACTGTTTCAGAGACCTCTGCGCCTGTATATAGTTAACCATTTACTTCTCAATAATCCCTCGGAGCAGGGAACAGGCAGTGTAGCCTCGGGAGACCCCAATTAAAAAGCTGTTTCAGAGGCCTCTGTGCTGTATATAGTTAACCATTTACTGCTCTATAATCCCTGGGAGCGGTGGACAGGCAGTGTGGCCTCGGGAGCCCCCAATTAAAAAGCTGTTTCAGAGACCTCTCTGCTGTATATAGTTAACCATTTACTGCTCAATCATCCCTGTGAGCAGGGGACAGGCAGTGTGGCCTTGGGAACCCCCAATTAAAAAGCTGTTTCACAGACCTCTGTGCTCTATATAGTTAACCATTTACTGCTCAATAATCCCTGGGAGCAGGGGACAGGCAGTGTGGCCTCGGGAGCTCCCAATTAAAAAGCTGTTTCAGAGACCTGTGTGCTGTATATAGTTACCCATTTACTGCTCAATAATCCCTGGGAGAAGGGAGCAAGCAGTGTGGCCTTAAGAGCCCCCAATTAAAATGCTGTTTCAGAGACCACTGCGCCTGTATATCGTTAACCATTTACTGCTCAATAATCCCTGGGAGCAGGGGACAGGCAGTGTGGCCTCGCAGCACCCAATGAAAAAGCTGTTTCAGAGACCTCTCTGCTGTATATAGTTAACCATTTACTGCTCAATAATCCCTGTGAGCAGGGGACAGGCAGTGTGGCCTTGGGAGCCCCAAATTAAAAAGCTGTTTCACAGACCTCTGTGCTTGTACATAGTTAACCATTAATGCTCAATAGTCCCTGGGAGAAGGGGACAGGCTGTGTGGCCTCGGGAACTCCCAATTAAAAAGCTGTTTCTGATACTCTGTGCTGTATATAGTTAACCATTTACTGCTCAGTAATCCCTGGGAGCAGGGGTCAGGCAGTGTGGTCTCGGGAGCTCCCAATTAAAAAGCTGTTTCAGAGACCTGTGTGCTGTATATAGTTACCCATTTACTGCTCAATAATCCCTAGGAGCAGGGAGCAGGCAGTGTTGCCTTAGGAGCCCCCAATTAAAAAGCTGTTTCAGAAACCTCTGTGCTGTATATAGTTAACCATTTGCTGCTCAATAAACCTGGGAGCATGGGACAGGCAGTGTGGCCTCGGGGGCCCCCAATTAAAAAGCTGTTTCAGTGATCTCTGTGCTGTTTTTTGTTAAGCATTTACTGCTCAATAATCCCTGGGAGCATGAGACAGGCAGTGTGGCCTCAGGAGCCCGCAATTAAAAAGCTGTTTCAGAGACCTCTGTGCTGTATACAGTTAACCATTTGCTTCTGAATAATCGCTGGGAGCTGGAGACAGGCAGTGTGGCCTCGGGAGCCCCCAATTAATAAGTAGTTTCAGTGACCTCTGTGCTGTATATATTTAACCATTTACTGCTCTATAATCCCTGGGAGCGGGGGACAGGCAGTGTGGCCTCGCAGCACCCAATGAAAAAGCTGTTTGGGAGACCTCTGTGCTGTATGCAGTTAACCATTTACTGCTCAATAATCCCTGGGAGCAGGGGTCAGGCAGTGTGGCCTCTGGAGCCCACGAATAAAAAGCTGTTTCAGGGACCCCTGTGCTTGTACATAGTTAACCATTAATGCTCAATAATCCCTGGGAGCTGGGGACAGGCAGTGTGGCCTCGGGAGCCCCCAGTTTAAAAGGTGTTTCTGATACTCTGTGCTGTATATAGTTAACCATTTACTGCTCAATAATCCCTGGGAGCAGGGGACAGGCAGTGTGGCCTCGGGAGCTCCCAATTAAAAAGCTGTTTCAGAGACCTGTGTGCTGTATATAGTTACCCATTTACTGCTCAATAATCCCTGGGAGCAGGGGACAGGCAGTGTGGTCCGGGAGACCCCAATTAAAAATCTGATACAGAGACCTCTGTGCTGTATATAGTGAACCATTTACTGCTCAATAATCCCTGGGAGCAGGGAGCAGGCAGTGTGGCCTTAGGAGCCCCCAACTAAAAAGCTGTTTCAGAGACCTTGGCGCCTGTTATATAGTTAACCATTTACTGCTCAATAATCCCTGGGAACAGGGACAGGCAGTGTGGTCCGGGAGCCCCCAATTAAAAATCTGATTCAGAGACCTCTGTGCTGGATATAGTGAACCATTTACTGCTCAATAATCCCTGGGAGCAGGGGACAGGCAGTGTGGCTCTGGGAGCCCCTAATTAAAAAGCTGTTTCAGAGGACTCTGTGCTGTATATTGTTAACCATTTACTGCTCAATAATCCCTGGGAGCAGGGGACAGGCTGTTTGGCCTCAGGAGCCCCCAATTAAAATGCTGTTTCAGAGACCTCTGTGCTGTATATGGTTAACCATTTACTGCTCGATAATCCCTGGGAGCAGGGGACAGGCAGTGTGGCCTCGGGAGCCCCCAATTAAAAATCTGATTCAGAGACCTCTGTGCTGTATATAGTTAACCATTTACTGCTCAATAATCCCTGGGAGCAGGGGACAGGCAGTGTGGCCTCGCAGCACCCAATGAAAAAGCTGTTTGGGAGACCTCTGTGCTGTATGCAGTTAACCATTTACTGCTCAATATTCCCTGTGAGCAGGTGTCAGGCAGTGTGGCCTCGGGAGCAGGGGACAGGCAGTGCGGTCCGGGAGCCCCCAATTAAAAAGCTGTTTCCGAGACCTCTGCGCCTGTATATATTTAACCATTTACTGCTCAATAATCCCTGGGAGCAGGGGACAGGCTATGTGGCTCCAGGAGCCCGAATAAAAAGCCGTTTCAGAGACCTCTATGCTGTATACAGTTAACCATTTACTGCTCAATAATCCCTGGGAGCAGGGGTCAGGCAGTGTGGCCTCTGGAATCTCCAATTAAAAAGCTGTGTCAGAGACCTCTGTGCTGTATATAGTTAACCATGTATGTCGCAATAATCCTGGGGAGCAGGGACAGGCAATGTGGCTCCGGGAGCCCCCAATTAAAAAGCTGTTTCAGAGACCTCTGCGCCTGTATATAGTTAACAATTTACTTCTCAAAAATCCCTGGGAGCAGGGAACAGGCAGTGTAGCCTCGGGAGACCCCAATTAAAAAGCTGTTTCAGAGGCCTCTGTGCTGTATATAGTTAACCATTTACTGCTCTATAATCCCTGGGAGTGGGGGACAGGCAGTGTGGCCTCGGGAGCCCCCAATTAAAAAGCTGTTTCAGAGACCTCTCTGCTGTATATAGTTAACCATTTACTGCTCAATAATCCCTGTGAGCAGGGGACAGGCAGTGTGGCCTCGGGAGCTCCCAATTAAAAAGCTGTTTCAGAGACCTGTGTGCTGTATATAGTTACCCATTTACTGCTCAATAATCCCTGGGAGAAGGGGACAGGCAATGTGGCTCCGGGAGCCCCCAATTAAAATGCTGTTTCAGAGACCACTGTGCCTGTATATCGTTAACCATTTACTGCTCAATAATACCTGGGAGCAGGGGACAGGCAGTGTGGCCTCGCAGCACCCAATGAAAAAGCTGTTTCAGAGACCTCTCTGCTGTATATAGTTAACCATTTACTGCTCTATAATCCCTGGGAGCATGGGACAGGCAGTGTGGTCTCGGGAGCCCCCAATTAAAAAGCTGTTTCACAGACCTCTGTGCTGTATATAGTTAACCATTTGCTGCTCAATAATCCCTGGGAGCAGGGGACAGGCAGTGTGGCCTCGCAGCACCCAATGAAAAAGCTGTTTGGGAGACCTCTGTGCTGTATGCAGTTAACCATTTACTGCTCTATAATCCCTGGGAGCAGGGGTCAGGCAGTGTGGCCTCGGGAGCCCACAAATAAAAAGTTGTTTCAGGGACCCCTGTGCTTGTACATTGTTAACCATTAATGCTCAATAATCCTTGAGAGCAGGGGAAAGGCAGTGTGGCCTCGGGAGCCCCCTGTTTAAAAGGTGTTTCTGATACTCTGTGCTGTATATAGTTAACCATTTACTGCTCAATAATCCCTGGGAGCAGGGGACAGGCAGTGTGGCCTCGGGAGCTCCCAATTAAAAAGCTGTTTCAGAGACCTTGGCGCCTGTTATATAGTTAACCATTCACTGTTCAATAATCCCTAGGAACAGGGGACAGGCAGTGTGGCCTTGGGAGCACCTAGTTTAAAAGGTGTTTCTGATACTCTGTGCTGTATATAGTTTACCACTTACTGCCCAATAATCCCTGGGAGGAGGGGACAGGCAGTGTGGTCTGGGAGCCCCCACTTAAAAAGCTGTTTCAGAGACCTCTGTGCCTGTCTCTAGTTAATCATTTACTGCTCAATAATCCCTGGGAGCAGGGGACAGGCAGTGTGGCCTCGGGAGCCCCCAGTTAAAAAGCTGTTTCAGTGACCTCTGTGCTGTATATAGTTAACCATTTACTTCTCAATAATCCCTGGGAGCAGGGTACAGGCAGTGTGGCCTCAGGAGCCCTCAATTAAAAAGCTGTTTCATAGACCTCTGCGCCTGTATATAGTTAACCATTTACTTCTCAATAATCCCTGGGAGCATGGGACAGGCAGTGTGGCCTCGGGAGCTCCCAATTAAAAAGCTGTTTCAGAGACCTCTGTGCTGTATGTTGTTAACCATTTACTTCTCAATAATCCCTGGGAGCAGGGGACAGACTGTGTGGCTCCAGGAGCCCGAATAAAAATCGGTTTCAGAGACCTCTGTGCTGTATACAGTTAACCATTTACTTATCAATAATCCTAGGGAGGAGGGTCAGTCAGTGTGGCCTCGGGAGCCTCCAATTAAAAAGCTGTGTCAGAGACCTCTGTGATGTATATAGTTAACCATTTATGTCTCAATAATCCTGGGGAGCAGGGGACAGGCAATGTGGCTCCCGGAGCCCCGAATTTAAAAGCTGTTTTAGTGACCTCTGTGCCTTTATATAGTTAACCATTTACTGCCCAATAATCCCTGGCAGCAGGGGTCAGTCAGTGTGGCCTCGTGTGCCCCCAATTAAGAAACTGTTTCAGAGGCCTCTGTGCTGTATACAGTTACCCATTTACTGCTCAATAATCCCTGGGACCAGGGGACAGGCAGTGTGGCCTCGGGGGCCCCCAATTAAAATGCAGTTTCAGTGACATCTATGCTGTATAGTTAACCATTTACTTCTCAATAAGCCCTGGGTGCCGGGGACAGGCATCGTGGCTCCGGGAGCTCCCAATTAAAAAGCTGTTTCATAGGCCACTGTGCTGTATATAGTTAACAATTTACTGCTCAATAATCCCAGAGAGCAGGGGACAAGCAGTGTGGTCCGGGGTGCCCCAATTAAAAAGCTGTTTCAGAGTCCTCTGTGCCTGTATACAGTTAACCATTTACTGCTCAATAATCCCTGGGAGCAGGGTACAGGCAGTGTGGCCTTGGGAGCAGCCAATTAGAAAGCTTTTTCAGAGACCTCTGTGCTTGTATATAGTTAACCATTTACTGCTCAATAATCCCTGGGAGCAGGGGACAGGCATTGTGGCCTCGGGTGCACCCAATTAAAAAGCTGTTTCAGTGACCTCTGTGCCTATTTATATTTAACTATTAACTGCTCAATAATACCTGGGAGCAGGGGACAGGCAGTGTGGTCGAGACCTCCCAATTAAAAATCTGATTCAGAGACCTCTGTGCTGTATATAGTGAACCATTTACTGCTCAATAATCCCTGGGAGCAGGGGACAGGCAGTGTGGCCTCGGGAGCCCCCAATTAAAATGCAGTTTCAGAGACCTCTGTGCTGTATATGGTTAACCATTTACTGCTCAATAATCCCTGGGAGCAGGGGACAGGCAGTGTGGCCTCGGGAGCCCACAATTAAAAATCTGATTCAGAGACCTCTGTGCTGTATATAGTTAACCATTTACTGCTCAATAATCCCTGGGAGCAGGGGACAGGCAGTGTGGCCTCGCAGCACCCAATGAAAAAGCTGTTTGGGAGACCTCTGTGCTGTATGCAGTTAACCATTTACTGCTCAATAATCCCTGGGAGCAGGGGTCAGGCAGTGTGGCATCGGGAGCCCACGAATAAAAAGCTGTTTCAGGGACCTCTGTGCTTGTATATAGTTAACCATTATTGCTCAATAATCCCTGTGAGCAGGCGACAGGCAGTGTGGCCTCGGGAGCCCCCAATTTAAATTCTGCTTCAGAGGCCTCTGTGCTGTATATAGTTAACCATTAACATCTCAATAATCCTGGGAGCAGGGGACAGGCAGCGTGGCTCGGGGAGCCCGCAATTAGAAAGCTGTTTCAGAGACCTCAGCGCCTGTATATATTTAACCATTTACTGCTCAATAATCCCTGGGAGCAGGGGACAGGCTGTGTGGCTCCAGGAGCCCGAACAAAAAGCGGTTTCAGAGACCTCTATGCTGGAAACAGTTAACCATTTACTGCTCAATAATCCCTAGGAGCAGGGGACAGGCAGTGTGGCCCCTGGAATCTCCAATTAAAAAGCTGTTTCAGAGACCACTGTGCTGTATATAGTTAACCACTTACTGCCCAATAATCTCTGGGAGCAGGGGAAAGGCAGTATGGCCTCGGGGGCCCCCAATTAAAAAGCAGTTTCAGTGACCTCTGTGCTGTATATAGTTAACCATTTACTGCTCAATAATCCCTGTGAGCAGGGGACAGGCAGTGTGGCCTCGGGGGCCCCCAATTAAAAAGCTGCTTCAGAGGCCTCTGTGCTGTATATAGTTAACCATTTACTGCTCAATAATCCCTGGGAGCAAGGGACAGGCAGTGTAGCTCCGGGAGCCCCCAATTAAAAAGCTGTTTCAGAGACCTCTGCGCCTGTATATAGTTAACTATTTACTGCTCAATAAACCCTGGGAGCAGAGACAGGCAGTGTGGCCTCGGGAGCCCCCAGTTAAAAAGCTGTTTCAGATACTCTGTGCTGTATATAGTTAACCATTTACTGTTCAATAATCCCTGGGAGCAGGGGACAGGCAGTGCGGTCCGGGAGCCCCCAATTATAAATGCTGTTTCAGAGACCTCTGCGCCTATACATATTTAACCATTTACTGCTCAATAATCCATGGGAGCAGGGGACAGGCTATGTGGCTCCAGGAGCCCGAAAAAAAAGCCGTTTCAGAGACCTCTATGCTGTATACAGTTAACCATTTACTGCTCAATAATCCCTGGGAGCAGGGGACAGGCAGTGTGGCCTCGGGTGCACCCAATTAAAAAGCTGTTTCAGTGACCTCTGTGCCTATTTATATTTAACTATTAACTGCTCAATAATACCTGGGAGCAGGGGACAGGCAGTGTGGTCGAGACCTCCCAATTAAAAATCTGATTCAGAGACCTCTGTGCTGTATATAGTGAACCATTTACTGCTCAATAATCCCTGGGAGCAGGGGACAGGCAGTGTGGCCTCGGGAGCCCCCAATTAAAATGCAGTTTCAGAGACCTCTGTGCTGTATATGGTTAACCATTTGCTGCTCAATAATCCCTGGGAGCAGGGGACAGGCAGTGTGGCCTCGCAGCACCCAATGAAAAAGCTGTTTGGGAGACCTCTGTGCTGTATGCAGTTAACCATTTACTGCTCAATAATCCCTGGGAGCAGGGGTCAGGCAGTGTGGCATCGGGAGCCCACGAATAAAAAGCTGTTTCAGGGACCTCTGTGCTTGTATATAGTTAACCATTATTGCTCAATAATCCCTGTGAGCAGGGGACAGGCAGTGTGGCCTCGGGAGCCCCCAATTTAAATGCTGCTTCAGAGGCCTCTGTGCTGTATATAGTTAACCATTAACATCTCAATAATCCCTGGGACCAGGGGACAGGCAGCGTGGCTCGGGGAGCCCGCAATTAGAAAGCTGTTTCAGAGACCTCAGCGCCTGTATATATTTAACCATTTACTGCTCAATAATCCCTGGGAGCAGGGGACAGGCTGTGTGGCTCCAGGAGCCCGAACAAAAAGCGGTTTCAGAGACCTCTATGCTGGAAACAGTTAACCATTTACTGCTCAATAATCCCTAGGAGCAGGGGACAGGCAGTGTGGCCCCTGGAATCTCCAATTAAAAAGCTGTTTCAGAGACCACTGTGCTGTATATAGTTAAACACTTACTGCCCAATAATCTCTGGGAGCAGGGGAAAGGCAGTATGGCCTCGGGGGCCCCCAATTAAAAAGCAGTTTCAGTGACCTCTGTGCTGTATATAGTTAACCATTTACTGCTCAATAATCCCTGTGAGCAGGGGACAGGCAGTGTGGCCTCGGAAGCCCCCAATTAAAAAGCTGCTTCAGAGGCCTCTGTGCTGTATATAGTTAACCATTTACTGCTCAATAATCCCTGGGAGCAAGGGACAGGCAGTGTGGCTCCGGGAGCCCCCAATTAAAAAGCTGTTTCAGAGACCTCTGCGCCTGTATATAGTTAACTATGTACTGCTCAATAAACCCTGGGAGCAGAGACAGGCAGTGTGGCCTCGGGAGCCCCCAGTTAAAAAGCTGTTTCAGATACTCTGTGCTGCATATAGTTAACCATTTACTGTTCAATAATCCCTGGGAGCAGGGGACAGGCAGTGCGGTCCGTGAGCCCCCAATTATAAATGCTGTTTCAGAGACCTCTGCGCCTATACATATTTAACCATTTACTGCTCAATAATCCATGGGAGCAGGGGACAGGCTATGTGGCTCCAGGAGCCCGAATAAAAAGCCGTTTCAGAGACCTCTATGCTGTATACAGTTAACCATTTACTGCTCAATAATCCCTGGGAGCAGGGGACAGGCAGTTGGCCTCTGGAATCTCCAATTAAAAAGCTGTGTCAGTGACCTCTGTGCTGTATATAGTTAACCATTTATGTCTCAATAATCCTGGGGAGCAGGGGACAGGCAATGTGGCTCCGGGAGCCCCCAATTAAAAAACTGTTTCAGAGACCTCTGCACCTGTATATAGTTAACCATTTACTTCTCAATAATCCCTGGGAGCAGGGGACAGGCAATGTGGCTCCGGGAGCCCCCAATTAAAAAGCTGTTTCAGAGGCCTCTGCACCTGTATATAGTTAACCATTTACTTCTCAATAATCCCTGGGAGCAGGGAACAGGCAGTGTAGCCTCGGGAGACCACAATTAAAAAGCTGTGTCAGAGGCCTCTGTGCTGTATATAGTTAACCATTTACTGCTCTATAATCCCTGTGAGCAGGGGACAGGCAGTGTTGCCTTGGGAGCCCCCAATTAAAAAGCTGTTTCACAGACCTCTGTGCTGTATATAATTAACCATTTACTGCTCAATAATCCCTGGAAGCAGGGGTCAGGCAGTGTGGCCTCGGGAGCTACCAATTAAAAAGCTGTTTCAGAGACCTGTGTGCTGTATATAGTTACCCATTTACTGCTCAATAATCCCTGGGAGAAGGGAGCAGGCAGTGTGGCCTTAGGAGCCCCCAATTAAAAAGCTGTTTCAGAGACCTCGGCGCCTGTATATAGTTAACCATTTACTGCTCAATAATCCCTGGGAGCAGGGGTCAGGCAGTGTGGCCTCGCAGCACCCAATGAAAAAGCTGTTTGGGAGACCTGTGTGCTGTATATAGTTAACCATTTACTGCTCAATAATCCCTGGGAGCAGGTTACAGGCAGTGTGGCCTCGGGAGCCCGCAATTAAAAAGCTGTTTCAGAGGCTCTGTGCCTGTATACAGTTAATCATTTGCTTCTGAATAATCGCTGGGAGCTGCAGACAGGCAGTGTGGCCTCGGGAGCCCCCAATTAAAAAGTAGTTTCAGAGACCTCTGCGCCTGTATATATTTAACCATTTACTGCTCAATCATCCCTGGGAGCAAGGGACTGGCTGTGTGGCTCCGGGAGCCCACAATTAAAAAGCTGTTTCAGAGACCTCTGCGCCTGTATATATTTAACCATTTACTGCTCAATAATCCCTGGGAGCAGGGGACAGGCTATGTGGCTCCAGGAGCCCGAATAAAAAGCCGTTTCAGAGACCTCTATGCTGTATACAGTTAACCATTTACTGCTCAATAATCCCTGGGAGCAGGGGACAGGCAGTGTGGCCTTGGGAGCCCCCAATTAAAAAGCTGTTTCAGTGACCTCTGTGCTGTATATAGTTAACCATTTACTGCTCAATAATCCCTGGGAGCAGGGGACAGGCAATGTGACTCCGGGAGCCCCCAATTAAAAAACTGTTTCAGAGACCTCTGCGCCTGTATATAGTTAACCATTTACTTCTCAATAATCCCTCGGAGCAGGGAACAGGCAGTGTAGCCTCGGGAGACCCCAATTAAAAAGCTGTTTCAGAGGCCTCTGTGCTGTATATAGTTAACCATTTACTGCTCTATAATCCCTGGGAGCGGGGGACAGGCAGTGTGGCCTCGGGAGCCCCCAATTAAAAAGCTGTTTCAGAGACCTCTCTGCTGTATATAGTTAACCATTTACTGCTCAATCATCCCTGTGAGCAGGGGACAGGCAGTGTGGCCTTGGGAACCCCCAATTAAAAAGCTGTTTCACAGACCTCTGTGCTCTATATAGTTAACCATTTACTGCTCAATAATCCCTGGGAGCAGGGGACAGGCAGTGTGGCCTCGGGAGCTCCCAATTAAAAAGCTGTTTCAGAGACCTGTGTGCTGTATATAGTTACCCATTTACTGCTCAATAATCCCTGGGAGAAGGGAGCAAGCAGTGTGGCCTTAAGAGCCCCCAATTAAAATGCTGTTTCAGAGACCACTGCGCCTGTATATCGTTAACCATTTACTGCTCAATAATCCCTGGGAGCAGGGGACAGGCAGTGTGGCCTCGCAGCACCCAATGAAAAAGCTGTTTCAGAGACCTCTCTGCTGTATATAGTTAACCATTTACTGCTCAATAATCCCTGTGAGCAGGGGACAGGCAGTGTGGCCTTGGGAGCCCCAAATTAAAAAGCTGTTTCACAGACCTCTGTGCTTGTACATAGTTAACCATTAATGCTCAATAGTCCCTGGGAGCAGGGGACAGGCTGTGTGGCCTCGGGAACTCCCAATTAAAAAGCTGTTTCTGATACTCTGTGCTGTATATAGTTAACTATTTACTGCTCAGTAATCCCTGGGAGCAGGGGTCAGGCAGTGTGGTCTCGGGAGCTCCCAATTAAAAAGCTGTTTCAGAGACCTGTGTGCTGTATATAGTTACCCATTTACTGCTCAATAATCCCGAGGAGCAGGGAGCAGGCAGTGTTGCCTTAGGAGCCCCCAATTAAAAAGCTGTTTCAGAGACCTCGGCGCCTGTATATAGTTAACCATTTACTGCTCAATAATCCCTGGGAGCATGGGTCAGGCAGTGTGGCCTCGGGAACCCCCAATTAAAAAGCTGTTTCAGTGATCTCTGTGCTGTTTTTTGTTAAGCATTTACTGCTCAATAATCCCTGGGAGCATGAGATAGGCAGTGTGGCCTCAGGAGCCCGCAATTAAAAAGCTGTTTCAGAGGCCTCTGTGCCTGTATACAGTTAACCATTTGCTTCTGAATAATCCCTGGGAGCAGGGGACAGGCAGTGTGGCCTCGGGAGCCCCCAATTAATAAGTAGTTTCAGTGACCTCTGTGCTGTATATATTTAACCATTTACTGCTCAATAATCCCTGGGAGCGGGGGACAGGCAGTGTGGCCTCGCAGCACCCAATGAAAAAGCTGTTTGGGAGACCTCTGTGCTGTATGCAGTTAACCATTTACTGCTCTATAATCCCTGGGAGCAGGGGTCAGGCAGTGTGGCCTCGGGAGCCCACGAATAAAAAGCTGTTTCAGGGACCCCTGTGCTTGTACATAGTTAACCATTAATGCTCAATAATCCCTGGGAGCTGGGGACAGGCAGTGTGGCCTCTGGAGCCCCCAGTTTAAAAGGTGTTTCTGATACTCTGTGCTGTATATAGTTAACCATTTACTGCTCAATAATCCCTGGGAGCAGGGGACAGGCAGTGTGGCCTCGGGAGCTCCCAATTAAAAAGCTGTTTCAGAGACCTGTGTGCTGTATATAGTTACCCATTTACTGCTCAATAATCCCTGGGAGCAGGGGACAGGCAGTGTGGTCCGGGAGACCCCAATTAAAAATCTGATACAGAGACCTCTGTGCTGTATATAGTGAACCATTTACTGCTCAATAATCCCTGGGAGCAGGGAGCAGGCAGTGTGGCCTTAGGAGCCCCCAACTAAAAAGCTGTTTCAGAGACCTTGGCGCCTGTTATATAGTTAACCATTTACTGCTCAATAATCCCTGGGAACAGGGACAGGCAGTGTGGTCCGGGAGCCCCCAATTAAAAATCTGATTCAGAGACCTCTGTGCTGGATATAGTGAACCATTTACTGCTCAATAATCCCTGGGAGCAGGGGACAGGCAGTGTGGCTCTGGGAGCCCCTAATTAAAAAGCTGTTTCAGAGGACTCTGTGCTGTATATTGTTAACCATTTACTGCTCAATAATCCCTGGGAGCAGGGGACAGGCTGTTTGGCCTCAGGAGCCCCCAATTAAAATGCTGTTTCAGAGACCTCTGTGCTGTATATGGTTAACCATTTACTGCTCGATAATCCCTGGGAGCAGGGGACAGGCAGTGTGGCCTCGGGAGCCCCCAATTAAAAATCTGATTCAGAGACCTCTGTGCTGTATATAGTTAACCATTTACTGCTCAATAATCCCTGGGAGCAGGGGACAGGCAGTGTGGCTCTGGGAGCCCCTAATTAAAAAGCTGTTTCAGAGGACTCTGTGCTGTATATTGTTAACCAATTACTGCTCAATAATCCCTGGGAGCAGGGGACAGGCTGTTTGGCCTCAGGAGCCCCCAATTAAAATGCTGTTTCAGAGACCTCTGTGCTGTATATGGTTAACCATTTACTGCTCAATAATCCCTGGGAGCAGGGGACAGGCAGTGTGGCCTCGCAGCACCCAATGAAAAAGCTGTTTGGGAGACCTCTGTGCTGTATGCAGTTAACCATTTACTGCTCAATATTCCCTGCGAGCAGGGGACAGGCAGTGCGGTCCGGGAGCCCCCAATTAAAAAGCTGTTTCCGAGACCTCTGTGCTGTATGCAGTTAACCATTTACTGCTCTATAATCCCTGGGAGCAGGGGTCAGGCAGTGTGGCCTCGGGAGCCCACAAATAAAAAGTTGTTTCAGGGACCCCTGTGCTTGTACATTGTTAACCATTAATGCTCAATAATCCTTGAGAGCAGGGGAAAGGCAGTGTGGCCTCGGGAGCCCCCTGTTTAAAAGGTGTTTCTGATACTCTGTGCTGTATATAGTTAACCATTTACTGCTCAATAATCCCTGGGAGCAGGGGACAGGCAGTGTGGCCTCGGGAGCTCCCAATTAAAAAGCTGTTTCAGAGACCTTGGCGCCTGTTATATAGTTAACCATTCACTGTTCAATAATCCCTAGGAACAGGGGACAGGCAGTGTGGCCTTGGGAGCACCTAGTTTAAAAGGTGTTTCTGATACTCTGTGCTGTATATAGTTTACCACTTACTGCCCAATAATCCCTGGGAGGAGGGGACAGGCAGTGTGGTCTGGGAGCCCCCACTTAAAAAGCTGTTTCAGAGACCTCTGTGCCTGTCTCTAGTTAATCATTTACTGCTCAATAATCCCTGGGAGCAGGGGACAGGCAGTGTGGCCTCGGGAGCCCCCAGTTAAAAAGCTGTTTCAGTGACCTCTGTGCTGTATATAGTTAACCATTTACTTCTCAATAATCCCTGGGAGCAGGGTACAGGCAGTGTGGCCTCAGGAGCCCTCAATTAAAAAGCTGTTTCATAGACCTCTGCGCCTGTATATAGTTAACCATTTACTTCTCAATAATCCCTGGGAGCATGGGACAGGCAGTGTGGCCTCGGGAGCTCCCAATTAAAAAGCTGTTTCAGAGACCTCTGTGCTGTATGTTGTTAACCATTTACTTCTCAATAATCCCTGGGAGCAGGGGACAGACTGTGTGGCTCCAGGAGCCCGAATAAAAATCGGTTTCAGAGACCTCTGTGCTGTATACAGTTAACCATTTACTTATCAATAATCCTAGGGAGGAGGGTCAGTCAGTGTGGCCTCGGGAGCCTCCAATTAAAAAGCTGTGTCAGAGACCTCTGTGATGTATATAGTTAACCATTTATGTCTCAATAATCCTGGGGAGCAGGGGACAGGCAATGTGGCTCCCGGAGCCCCGAATTTAAAAGCTGTTTTAGTGACCTCTGTGCCTTTATATAGTTAACCATTTACTGCCCAATAATCCCTGGCAGCAGGGGTCAGTCAGTGTGGCCTCGTGTGCCCCCAATTAAGAAACTGTTTCAGAGGCCTCTGTGCTGTATACAGTTACCCATTTACTGCTCAATAATCCCTGGGACCAGGGGACAGGCAGTGTGGCCTCGGGGGCCCCCAATTAAAATGCAGTTTCAGTGACATCTATGCTGTATAGTTAACCATTTACTTCTCAATAAGCCCTGGGTGCCGGGGACAGGCATCGTGGCTCCGGGAGCTCCCAATTAAAAAGCTGTTTCATAGGCCACTGTGCTGTATATAGTTAACCATGTATGTCGCAATAATCCTGGGGAGCAGGGACAGGCAATGTGGCTCCGGGAGCCCCCAATTAAACAGCTGTTTCAGAGACCTCTGCGCCTGTATATAGTTAACAATTTACTTCTCAAAAATCCCTGGGAGCAGGGAACAGGCAGTGTAGCCTCGGGAGACCCCAATTAAAAAGCTGTTTCAGAGGCCTCTGTGCTGTATATAGTTAACCATTTACTGCTCTATAATCCCTGGGAGTGGGGGACAGGCAGTGTGGCCTCGGGAGCCCCCAATTAAAAAGCTGTTTCAGAGACCTCTCTGCTGTAGATAGTTAACCATTTACTGCTCAATAATCCCTGTGAGCAGGGGACAGGCAGTGTGGCCTCGGGAGCTCCCAATTAAAAAGCTGTTTCAGAGACCTGTGTGCTGTATATAGTTACCCATTTACTGCTCAATAATCCCTGGGAGAAGGGGACAGGCAATGTGGCTCCGGGAGCCCCCAATTAAAATGCTGTTTCAGAGACCACTGTGCCTGTATATCGTTAACCATTTACTGCTCAATAATCCCTGGGAGCAGGGGACAGGCAGTGTGGCCTCGCAGCACCCAATGAAAAAGCTGTTTCAGAGACCTCTCTGCTGTATATAGTTAACCATTTACTGCTCTATAATCCCTGGGAGCATGGGACAGGCAGTGTGGTCTCGGGAGCCCCCAATTAAAAAGCTGTTTCACAGACCTCTGTGCTGTATATAGTTAACCATTTGCTGCTCAATAATCCCTGGGAGCAGGGAACAGGCAGTGTGGCCTCGGGAGCCCACAAATAAAAAGTTGTTTCAGGGACCCCTGTGCTTGTACATTGTTAACCATTAATGCTCAATAATCCTTGAGAGCAGGGGAAAGGCAGTGTGGCCTCGGGAGCCCCCTGTTTAAAAGGTGTTTCTGATACTCTGTGCTGTATATAGTTAACCATTTACTGCTCAATAATCCCTGGGAGCAGGGGACAGGCAGTGTGGCCTCGGGAGCTCCCAATTAAAAAGCTGTTTCAGAGACCTTGGCGCCTGTTATATAGTTAACCATTCACTGTTCAATAATCCCTGGGAACAGGGGACAGGCAGTGTGGCCTTGGGAGCACCTAGTTTAAAAGGTGTTTCTGATACTCTGTGCTGTATATAGTTTACCATTTACTGCCCAATAATCCCTGGGAGGAGGGGACAGGCAGTGTGGTCTGGGAGCCCCCACTTAAAAAGCTGTTTCAGAGACCTCTGTGCCTGTCCCTAGTTAATCATTTACTGATCAATAATCCCTGGGAGCAGGGGACAGGCAGTGTGGCCTCGGGAGCCCCCAGTTAAAAAGCTGTTTCAGTGACCTCTGTGCTGTATATAGTTAACCATTTACTTCTCAATAATCCCTGGGAGCAGGGTACAGGCAGTGTGGCCTCAGGAGCCCTCAATTAAAAAGCTGTTTCATAGACCTCTGCGCCTGTATATAGTTAACCATTTACTTCTCAATAATCCCTGGGAGCAGGGGACAGGCAGTGTGGCCTCGGGAGCTCCCAATTAAAAAGCTGTTTCAGAGACCTCTGTGCTGTATGTTGTGAACCATTTACTTCTCAATAATCCCTGGGAGCAGGGGACAGACTGTGTGGCTCCAGGAGCCCGAATAAAAATCGGTTTCAGAGACCTCTGTGCTGTATACAGTTAACCATTTACTTATCAATAATCCCAGGGAGGAGGGTCAGTCAGTGTGGCCTCGGGAGCCTCCAATTAAAAAGCTGTGTCAGAGACCTCTGTGATGTATATAGTTAACCATTTATGTCTCAATAATCCTGGGGAGCAGGGGACAGGCAATGTGGCTCCCGGAGCCCCGAATTTAAAAGCTGTTTTAGTGACCTCTGTGCCTTTATATAGTTAACCATTTACTGCCCAATAATCCCTGGCAGCAGGGGTCAGTCAGTGTGGCCTCGTGTGCCCCCAATTAAGAAACTGTTTCAGAGGCCTCTGTGCTGTATACAGTTACCCATTTACTGCTCAATAAACCCTGGGAGCAGTGGACAGGCAGTGTGGCCTCGGGAGCCCCCAATTAAAAAGCTGTTTCAGGGACTTCTGTGCTGTATATAGTTAACCATTTACTGCTCAATAATCGCTGGGAGCAGGGGACAGGCAGCGTGGCTCCGGGAGCCCCCAATTAAAAATCTGTTTCAGAGACCTCTGCGCCTGTTATATAGTTAACCATTTACTGCTCAATAATCCCTGGGAGCTGCGGACAGGCAGTGTGGTGCGGGAGCCCCCAATTAAAAAGCTGTTTCAGAGACGTCTGTGCTGTATATAGTTAACCATTTACTGCTCAATAATCCCTGGGAGCAGGGGGCAGGCAGTGTGGACTCGGGAGCCCCCAATTAAAAAGATCTGACAGAGACCTCTGTGCCTGTATATCGTTAACCATTTACTGCTCAATAATCCCTGGGAGCAGGGTACAGGCAGTGTGGCCTCGGGAGCCCCCAATTAAAAAGATCTGACAGAGACCTCTGTGCCTGTATATCGTTAACCATTTACTGCTCAATAATCCCTGGGAGCAGGGTACAGGCAGTGTGGCGTCGCAGCACCCAATGAAAATGCTGTTTCAGTGACCTCTGTGCTGTTTATAGTTAACCATTTACTTCTCAATAATCCCTGGGAGTAGGGGTCAGGCAGTGTGGCCTCGGGAGCCCCCAGTTAAAAAGCTGTTTCAGAGACCTGTGTGCTGTATATAGTTAACCATTTACTGCTCAATAATCCCTGGGAGCAGGGGACAGGCAGTGTGGCCTTGGGAGCCCCCAATTAAAAAGCTGTTTCAGAGATCTCTGTGCCTGAACATAGTTAACCATTTACTGCTCAATAATCCCTGGGAGCAGGGGACAGGTAGTGTGGCCTCGGGAGCCCCCAATTAAAAAGCTGATTCAGAGACCTCTGTGCTGTATATAGTTAACCATTTACTGCTCAATAATCCCTGGGAGCAGGGGACAGGCAGTGTGGCCTCGGGAGCCCCCAATTAAAAAGCAGTTGAAGAGACCTCTGTGTGGTGGTATGTATCTGGGGTTTTAAGGTACCCTGTGATGTCGAGAGGCAATTGGTGGATAGACGCTGGGTCCCGACTGTATCTGCCGCCTACTGGCTCCACCCAGTAAGGCGGAGTATAAGAGCCCGGGTTCTCCCAGCAGCCGCATTCTGTAACTGTGCTGCTGGGGAACAAGTCTGCGTAATAAAGCCATCGATCGACTCCTTCTCTTCTCGTCTCGTGAGTGATTGATTGTGCTGCAATTTATTACGCAGACTTAAAGGACATGGAGCTCCGAATCATTCCGGAGTGACTGCGAATCAGCCCCCACGTGGCAAACTCAGCGGCCACTTTTAAACACTGGTTAGCGAGTTTTCATGGATACCTCCGAACGGGCACTTGCATGACTACAGAAGACCAGAAAATGTAGGTCCTGCCAGGGTGAGCCCGGAAATCTACACCCTCATAGAGGACGCGGATGATTTCCCGACGGCGATCGCCATGCTGATAGAAATCTATATTCGGCCCATCAACCAGGTCTACGCAGGCCCCCAGCTCGCGACGAGACGGCAAATCCCCGGGGAATCGCTGGGCGAATTCTACAGTGCGCTCTAAATACTGGGGAGAAACTGCAACTGCCCATCGGTTTTGGCTAACGAACACACAGAGCTGCTGGTCTGAGATGCGTTCGTGGCAGGTATGCTTTCGTCCCAAATTCGCCAGCAATTGCTGGAAAAAAACACACTAGGCCTCAAAGAGGCACAGGCCCTCGCGGCCTTGTTTGATGTGGCATCGCAGAACTCCTGTGCCTACGCCGCCGACCGCGCGGCAGCCCCTTGGGCACCCCCCCCTGCAGGCCTGCGCTGCCAGAGCAGCAGATCACCCAGGGGGGGGCCCCGCTGCTACTTTTGTGGGCAAGTGAAACACCCCCGAATGTGCTGCCCGGCCCGCTCAGCCCTCTGTAAAGGTTGCAGCTAATAGGGGCACTTTTTAGCAGTGTGCCAGGCCCGGGATGTAGCCGCTATCTCCGGGGGAGAACCCCAAGCTCAACACCCCCCCCCCCACCCACCCCTGCCCCAGCGATCCATGTGCGGCCAACAGGCGCCGCCATCTTGGGTCCCGGACTCCATGTGGGAGGGATGGGCGCCGCCATTTTGTGCTCCTCCGGCAACGTGCGACCCGTGGACGCCGCCATCTTGTCCACCCCGGCCGTGTGCGACCCGTGAATGCCGCCATCTTGGCTGACGGCTATGGACCCCGGGATGGACGGCCCCACGGGGCCTGAAGAAAACGCCCCAATGCAGCAACTGCGACTGGCTTCTGTGACCCTGGGCCAGTCGCGGCCCCGAACGCTCCAACAGCAACAATAGTATTTATAAACGGGTACGAGACACCCTGCCTGATCGACTCTGGGAGCACGGAGAGTTTTATACATCCCGATACGGTAAGACGCTGTTCCCTTCCGATCCACCCGAGTAATCAAAAAAATGTTCTGGCAGTAGTGTCCCATTCCATAGAGAGCAAAGGGTTCGACATCGTGAACCTCACGGTGCAGGGGTGGGAGTTCAAGAACTACCAGCTTTACGTCCTCCCCCACCTCTGCGCTGCCACACTCCTGGGGTTGGATTTTCAGTGTAACCTCCAGAGTTTAACGTTTCAATTCGGCGGCCCTATACCCCCACTCACTATCTGCGGCCTCGTGACCCTCAAGGTCGACCCGCCTTCCCTGTTTGCGAACCTCACCCCGGATTGCAAACCCGTCGCCACTTGGAGCAGACGGTACAGCGCCCAGGACCGAACCTTTATCCGGTCAGAATCCAGCGGCTGCTGAGGGAAGGCATAACCCAGGCCAGCAATAGTCCCTGGAGAGCCCAGGTGGTAGTTGTAAAGACCGGGGAGAAGCAGAGGATGGTCATCGACTATAGTCAGACCATCAACAGGTACACTCAGCTAGATGCGTACCCTCTCCCCCGCATATCCGACATGGTCAATCGGATTGCACAGTACAAGGTCTTTTCCACAGTGGACCTTAAGTCCGCCTAACACCAGCTCCCCATCCGCCCGAGCGACCGCAAATACACTGCTTTTGAAGCAGATGGGCGGCTCTATCACTTTTTAAGGGCTCTATTCGGAGTCATTAACAAGGTCTCGGTCTTCCAACGGGAGATGGACCGAATGGTTGACCGGGGCACGTTCCCGTACCTCGACAACATCATCATCTGCGGCCACGACTAGCAGGACTACGACACCAACCTCCGCAAATTCCTCCAGACCGCAAACGCCCTGAATCTCACATACAACAGGGAGAAACACCAGGTGTTAGATTTGGAGGCAGTTGAACACTTTGGGGACAGTGACCACAATTCGGTGACATTTACGTTAGTGATGGAAAGGGATAAGTATACCCCGCAGGGCAAGAGATATAGCTGGGGGAAGGGCAATTATGATGCCATTAGACATGACTTGGGAGGATAAGGTGGAGAAGTAGGCTGCAAGTGTTGGGCACACTGGATAAGTGGGGCTTGTTCAAGGATCAGCTACTGCGTGTTCTTGATAAGTACGTCAGGCAGGGAGGAAGGCATCGAGCGAGGGAACCGTGGTTTAACAAAGAAGTGGAATCTCTTGTTAAGAGGAAGAAGGAGGCCTATGTGAAGATGGGGTGTGAAGTTTCAGTTGGGGCGCTTGATAGTTACAAGGTAGCGAGGAAGGATCTAAAGAGAGAGCTAAGACGAGCAAGGAGGGGACATGAGAAGTATTTGGCAGGTAGGATCAAGGAAAACCGAAAAGCTTTCTATAGGTATGTTAGGAATAAAAGAATGACTAGGGAAAGAGTAGGACCAGTCAAGGACAGGGATGGGAAGTTGTGTGTGGAGTCTGAAGAGATAGGCGAGGTACTAAATGAATATTTTTCGTCAGTATTCACTCAGGAATAAGATAATGTTGTGGAGGAGAATGCTGAGCCCCAGGCTAATAGAATCGATGGCATTGAGGTACGTAAGGAAGAGGTGTTGGCAATTCTGGACAGGCTGAAAATAGATAAGTCCCCGGGACCTGATGGGATTTATCCTAGGATTCTCTGGGAGGCCAGGGAAGAGATTGCTGGACCTTTGGCTTTGATTTTTATGTCACCATTGGCTACAGGAATAGTGCCAGAGGACTGGAGGACAGCAAATGTGGTCCCTTTGTTCAAAAAGGGGAGCAGAGACAACCCCGGCAACTATAGACCGGTGAGCCTCACGTCTGTAGTGGGTAAAGTCTTGGAGGGGATTATAAGAGACAAGATTTATAATCATCTAGATAGGAATAATATGATTAGGGATAGTCAGCATGGCTTTGTGAAGGGTAGGTCATGCCTAACAAACCTTATTGAGTTCTTTGAGAAGGTGACTGAACAGGTAGACGAGGGTAGAGTAGTTGATGTGTTGAAAATGGATTTCAGCCAAGCATTTGATAAGGTTCCCCACGGTAGGCTATTGCATAAAATACGGAGGCTGGGGATTGAGGGTGATTTAGAGATGTGGATCAGAAATTGGCTAGCTGAAAGAAGACAGAGGGTGGTGGTTGATGGGAAATGTTCAGAATGGAGTTCAGTCACAAGTGGAGTACCACAAGGATCTGTTCTGGGGCCGTTGCTGTTTGTCATTTTTATCAATGACCTCGAGGAAGGCGCAGAAGGGTGGGTGAGTAAATTTGCAGACGATACTAAAGTCGGTGGTGTTGTCGATAGTGTGGAAGGATGTTGCAGGTTACAGAGGGACATAGATAAGCTGCAGAGCTGGGCTGAGAGGTGGCAAATGGAGTTTAATGTGAGAAGTGTGAGGTGATTCACTTTGGAAGGAATAACAGGAATGCGGAATATTAGGCTAATGGTAAAATTCTTGGAAATGTGGATGAGCAGAGGGATCTCGGTGTCCATGTACATCGATCCCTGAAAGTTGCCACCCAGGTTGATAGGGTTGTGAAGAAGGCCTATGGAGTGTTGGCCTTTATTGGTAGAGGGATTGAGTTCCGGAGTCGGGAGGTCATGTTGCAGCTGTACAGAACTCTGGTACGGCCGCATTTGGAGTATTGCGTGCAGTTCTGGTCACCTCATTATAGTAAGGACGTGGAAGCTTTGGAACGGGTGCAGAATAGATTTACCAGGATGTTGCCTGGTATGGAGGGAAAATCTTATGAGGAAAGGCTCATGGACTTGAGGTTGTTTTCGTTAGAGAGAAGAAGGTTAAGAGGAGACTTAATAGAGGCATACAAAATGATCAGAGGGTTAGATAGGTTGGACAGTGAGAGCCTTCCCCCGCAGATGGAAATGGCGAGCATGAGGGGACATAGCCTTAAACTGAGGGGTAATAGATATAGGACAGAGATCAGAGGTAGGTTCTTTACGCAAAGAGCGGTGAGGCCGTGGAATGCCCTATACCTGCTACAGTAGTGAACTCGCCAACATTGAGGGCATTTAAAAGTTTATTGGATAAGCATATGGATGATACTGGCATAGTGTAGGTTAGATGACTTTTGTTTTTTGATTTCCCATGTCGGTGCAACATCGTGGGCCGAAGGGCCTGTACTGCGCTGTATCGTTCTAAGTTCTAAATGCGTGTTTAGCCCCGACCGTCTAGCCATCCTCGGCTACGTAGTGCGAAATGGAGTGATAGGCCCAGACCCCGAACGCATGCGCCCCCTCATGGAGTTCCCCCTCCCCCACTGCTCCAAGGCCCTGAAACGCTGCCTGGGCTTTTTCTCTTGTTGCGCCCAGTGGGTCCCCAACTAACCGGACAAGGCCCGTCCGCTAATTTAGTCCACGGTCTTTCCCCTGTTGGCAGAGACCCGCCAGGCCTTCAGCCGCATCAAAGCGGATATCGCAAAGGCCACGATGCACGCCATCGACGAGTCCCTCCCCTTCCAAGTCGAGAGCAATGCATCCGACGTAGCTCTGGAGTCAACACTCAACAGGAGGGCAGACCCGTGGCCTTCTTTCCACGCATCCTCCACGCTTCAGAAATCCGCCACTCCTCAGTGGAAAAGGAGGCCCAGGCCATAGTGGAAGCTGTGCGGCATTGGACGCATTACCTGGCCGGCAGGAGATTCACTCTCCTCACGGACCAACGGTCGGTTGCTTTGATGTTTAATAGTGCACAGCGGGGCAAGATCAAGAACGACAAGATCTTGCGGTGGAGGATCGAACTCTCCACCTATAACTGTGAGATCTTGTATCGTCCCAGAAAGCTGAACGAGCCTTCCGATGCCCTATCCCGCGGGACATGTGCCAACGCACAAGTGAACCGTCTCCGAACCCTCCACGAGGACCTCTGCCACCCGGGGGTTACCCGGTTCTATCACTTCGTAAAGACCCGCTACCTGCCGAGGAGGTCGGGACAGCCACCAGGAACTGCCAAATCTGCGCAGAGCGCAAAACGCACTTCCCCAGGCCAGAGAAAGCACATGTGATGAAGGCTTCCCGTCCCTTTGAGCGCCTCAGTCTGGACTTCAAAGGCCCCCTCCCCTCCACCGACCGCAACACGTGCTTCCTGAGCGTGATTGACGAGTACTCCCGGTTCCCATTCGCCATTCCCTGTCCCGACATGACCGCGGCCACGGTCATTAGAGCCCTCGGCACCATCTTTACCCTGTTCGGTTTCCCCGCGGACATACATAGCGATAGGGGGTCATCCTCCATGAGCGACGAACTGCGTCAATTCCTGCTCAGCAAGGGCATCGCCTCGAGCAGGGTGACCAGTTACTACCCCCGGGGGAACGGTCAGGTAGAGAGGGAGAACGGAACGGTCTGGAAGGCTGTCCTGCTGGCCCTACGGTACAGGAATCTCCCAGTCTCCTGCTGCAGGAAGACCTCCCGGACGCCCTCCACTCCATCCGGTCGCTGCTGTGTACAACAACGAATCAAACAGCTCCCGAATGCCTCCGTGTCTTCCCTAGAAAGTCCTCCTCCGGAAAGTCACTTCCAACCTGGCTGGCAGCCCCGGGACCCATCCTGCTCCGAAAACATGTGCGGGCGCAAAATCGGACCCGTTGGTTGAGAGGGTTCATCTCCTCAACGCGAACCCTCAATAGGCCTACGTGGCGTACCCCGATGGCCGACAGGACACGGTCTCCCTGCGGGACCTGGCACCCGCCGGAGCTCCACACACACCCTCCCTCGCACCGGCGCACCCCACAGCCGACCCCTCCGGAGCTGCACACAACCCCCCCCCCAACACCAGTCACCCCCTCCCTCCCACCGGCGCACCCCACAGCCGCCCGCTCCGGAGTTCCACCCCCACCCCCCCAACACCAGTCACCCCCTCTGGAGCTCCACCCCCCTCCCCAACACCAATCACCCCTCCCTCCCACCGGCGCACCCCACAGCCGCCCCCTTCCCGAGTGGATCGGTCCTTCCCCCGGCTCCGAATTGGAGCGGGAAGAGGCATTGCAACGTTCCCAGAGACGACGGGGCCCGAATCAGCGCCTGCATCACCACCGGGGCTAAGCCGATCGGCGAGGGCGACCAGGGAACCCATTCGACTCATCGAATCAGTATAGTAAAGCAAGGAATCGGAGCATAACCGCCTTGTTAGCGGCATCCTAGGTCCCGACTCTGTAAACACCTACCACCATACGGCCCACGACCCCGCCGGGTTCTTTTTTAACAAGGGGTGAATGTGGTGGTATGTATTAGGGGTATTAAGGTACCCTGTGAGGCCGAGAGGCTATTGGTGGATAGACACTGGATCCCCATTGGATCAGCCGCCTGCTGGCTCCACCCAGTAATGCGGAGTATAAGAGCCCGGGCTCTCCCAGCAGCCGCATTCTGTAACTGTGCTGCGGGTGGAAGAAGTCAGCGTAATAAAGCCATCGTTCGACTCCTTCACTTCTCGTTTCGTGAGTGATTGATTGTGCTACACTCTGTGAATGTATACAGTTAACCATTTACTGCTCAATAATCCCTGGGAGCAGGGGACAGGCAGTGTGGCCTCTAGAGCCCCCAATTACAAAGCTGTGTCAGTGACCTTTGTGCTCGAATTATTAACCATTTACTGCTCAATAATCCCTGGGAGCAGGGGATAGGCAGTGTGGCTCCGGGAGCCCCCAATTAAAAAGTTGTTTCAGAGACCTCTATGCTGTATATAGTTAACCATTTACCTTTTCTCAATAATCCCCTTTCTTGTGATACAAGGGGCCCCTGTAGTGTTGCCTCAAACCCCCGCAGTGTAATGGTCACCATTACTGAGACGGGTTTTTAAATTCCGGATACAGCGACGGACAATGGAACTGTGACGTTAACAGCCACTGACAGGACCACCCACAGCCTGGTGTCAGGCTCCAGGCCGTGCTGAAGGAGGTGATACCGTTCTGTAACCAGCTCCTTGTTATATCAGATTGGACAGGACCATCCAGAGCCTGGTGTCAGGCTCCAGGCCGTGCTGAAGGAGGCGACACCGTTCTGTAACCAGCTCCTTGTTATATCAGATTTGACAGGACCATCCACAGCCTGGTGTCAGGCTCCAGGCCGTGCTGAAGGAGGCGACACCGTTCTGTAACCAGCTCCTTGTTATATCAGATTTGACAGGACCATCCACAGCCTGGTGTCAGGCTCCAGGCCGTGCTGAAGGAGGTGATACCGTTCTGTAACCAGCTCCTTGTTATATCAGATTGGACAGGACCATCCAGAGCCTGGTGTCAGGCTCCAGGCCGTGCTGAAGGAGGCGACACCGTTCTGTAACCAGCTCCTTGTTATATCAGATTTGACAGGACCATCCACAGCCTGGTGTCAGGCTCCAGGCCGTGCTGAAGGAGGCGACACCGTTCTGTAACCAGCTCCTTGTTATATCAGATTTGACAGGACCATCCACAGCCTGGTGTCAGGCTCCAGGCCGTGCTGAAGGAGGCGACACCGTTCTGTAACCAGCTCCTTGTTATATCAGTTTTGACAGGACCATCCACAGCCTGGTGTCAGGCTCCAGGCCGTGCTGAAGGAGGTGACACCGTTCTGTAACCAGTACCTTGTTATATCAGATTTGACAGGACCATCCACAGCCTGGTGTCAGGCTCCAGGCCGTGCTGAAGGAGGCGACACCGTTCTATAACCAGCTCCTTGTTATATCAGATTTGACAGGACCACCCACAGCCTGGTGTCAGGCTCCAGGTCGTGACGAAGGAGGCGACACCGTTCTGTAACCAGCTCCTTGTTATATCAGATTTGACAGGACCATCCACAGCCTGGTGTCAGGCTCCAGGCCGTGCTGAAGGAGGTGACACCGTTCTGTAACCAGCTCCTTGTTATATCAGATTTGACAGGACCATCCACAGCCTGGTGTCAGGCTCCAGCCCGTGCTGAAGGAGGCGTCACCGTTCTGTAACCAGTACATAGAACATAGAAAATACAGCACAGAACAGGCCCTTCGGCCCACGATGTTGTGCCGAACCTTTGTCCTAGATTAATCATAGATTATCATTGAATTTACAGTGCAGAAGAAGGCCATTCGGCCCTTTGAGTCTGCACCAGCTCTTGGAAAGAGCACCCTACCCAAACTCAACACCTCCACCCAACACCAAGGGCAATTTCGACATTAAGGGCAATTTATCATTAGCCAATTCACCCAACCCGCACATCTTTGGACTGTGGGAGGAAACCGGAGCACCCGGAGGAAACCCACGCAGACACGGGGAGAACGTGCAGACTCCGCACAGACAATGACCCAAGCCGGAATCGAACCTGGGACCATGGATCTGTGAAGCAATTGTGCTATCCACAATGCTACCGTGCTGTCCTTAAGAACAAATAAATCTACACTATATCATTTTCCCGTAATCCATGTACCTATCCAACAGCTGCTTGAAGGTCCCTAATGTTTCCGACTCAACTACTTCCACAGGCAGTGCATTCCATGCCCCCACCACTCTCTGGGTAAAGAACCTACCTCTGATATCCCTCCTATATCTTCCACCTTTCACCTTAAATTTATGTCCCCTTGTAATGGTGTGTTCCACCTGGGGAAAAAGTCTCTGACTGTCTACTCTATCTATTCCCCTGATCATCTTATAAACCTCTATCAAGTCGCCCCTCATCCTTCTCCGCTCTAATGAGAAAAGGCCTAGCACCCTCAACCTTTCCTCGTAAGACCTACTCTCCATTCCAGGCAACATCCTGGTAAATCTTCTTTGCACCTTTTCCAAAGCTTCCACATCCTTCCTAAAATGAGGCGACCAGAACTGTACACAGTACTCCAAATGTGGCCTTTCCAAAGTTTTGTACAGCTGCATCATCACCTCACGGCTCTTAAATTCAATCCCTCTGTTAATGAACGCGAGCACACCATAGGCCTTCTTCACAGCTCTATCCACTTGAGTGGCAACTTTCAAAGATGTATGAACATAGACCCCAAGATCTCTCTGCTCCTCCACAATGCCAAGAACTCTACCGTTAACCCTGTATTCCGCATTCATATTTGTCCTTCCAAAATGGACAACCTCACACTTTTCAGGGTTAAACTCCATCTGCCACTTCTCAGCCCAGCTCTGCATCCTATCTATGTCTCTTTGCAGCCGACAACAGCCCTCCTTACTATCCACAACTCCACCAATCTTCGTATCGTCTGCAAATTTACTGACCCACCCTTCAACTCCCTCATCCAAGTCACTAATGAAAATCACAAACAGCAGAGGACCCAGAACTGATCCCTGCGGTACACCACTGGTAACTGGGATCCAGGCTGAATATTTGCCATCCACCACCACTCTCTGACTTCTATCGGTTAGCCAGTTCGTTATCCAACTGGCCAAATTTCCCACTATCCCATGCCTCCTTACTTTGTGCAGAAGCCTACCATGGGGAACTTTATCAAATGCCTTACTAAAATCCATGTACACTACATCCACTGCTTTACCTTCATCCACATGCTTGGTCACCTCCTCAAAGAATTCAATAAGATTTGTAAGGCAAGACCTACCCCTCACAAATCCGTGCTGACTATCCCTAATCAAGCAGTGTCTTTCCAGATGCTCAGAAATCCTATCCTTCAGTACCCTTTCCATTACTTTGCCTACCACCGAAGTAAGACTAACTGGCCTGTAATTCCCAGGGTTATCCCTAGTTCCTTTTTTGAACAGGGGCACGACATTCGCCACTCTCCAATCCCCTGGTACCACCCCTGTTGACAGTGAGGACGAAAAGATAATTGCAAACGGCTCTGCAATTTCATCTCTTGCTTCCCATAGAATACTTGGATATATCCCGTCAGGCCCGGGGGACTTGTCTATCCTCAAGTTTTTCAAAATGCCCAACACATCTTCCTTCCTAACAAGTATTTCCTTGAGCTTACCAATCTGTTTCACACTGTCCTCTCCAACAATATCGCCCCTCTCATTTGTAAATACAGAAGAAAAGTACTCATTCAAGACCTCTCCTATCTCTTCAGACTCAATACACAATCTCCCGCTACTGTCCTTGATCGGACCTACCCTCGCTCTAGTCATTCTCATATTTCTCACATATGTATTTCTCACATATGTACCTTGTTATATCAGATTTGACAGGACCATCCACAGCCTGGTGTCAGGCTCCAGGCCGTGCTGAAGGAGGTGACACCGTTCTGTAACCAGAACCTTGTTATATCAGATTTGACAGGACCATCCACAGCCTGGTGTCAGGCTCCAGGCCGTGCTGAAGGAGGCGACACCGTTCTGTAACCAGCACCTTGTTATATCAGATTTGACAGGACCATCCACAGCCTGGTGTCAGGCTCCAGGCCGTGCTGAAGGAGGCGACACCGTTTTGTAACCAGCTCCTTGTTATATCAGATTTGACAGCACCATCCACAGCCTGGTGTCAGGCTCCAGGCCGTGCTGAAGGAGGTGACACCGTTCTGTAACCAGAACCTTGTTATATCAGATTTGACAGGACCATCCACAGCCTGGTGTCAGGCTCCAGGCCGTGCTGAAGGAGGCGACACCGTTCTGTAACCAGCACCTTGCTCTATCAGATTTGACAGAACCATCCACAGCCTGGAGTCAGGCTCCAGGCCGTGCTGAAGGAGGCGACACCGTTTTGTAACCAGCTCCTTGTTATATCAGATTTGACAGGACCATCCACAGCCTGGTGTCAGGCTCCAGGCCGTGCTGAAGGAGGCGACACCGTTCTGTAACCAGCTCCGTGTTATATCAGATTTGACAGGACTATCCACAGCCTGGTGTCAGGCTCCAGGCCGTGCTGAAGGAGGCGACACCGTTCTGTAACCAGCTCCGTGTTATATCAGATTTGACAGGACCATCCACAGCCTGGTGTCAGGCTCCAGGCCGTGCTGAAGGAGGTGACACCGTTCTGTAACCAGCTCCGTGTTATATCAGATTTGACAGGACCATCCACAGCCTGGGGTCAGGCTCCAGGCCGTGCTGAAGGAGGCGACACCGTTCTGTAACCAGCACCTTGTTATATCAGATTGCCTCACACTTTGCTCCTGGCTTTGGAGTAGGTTGATAAAGTGTCCTTGTAATTCCCCAACGTTCCCCAAGGGCAGGACGGTAGCATTGTGGTTAGCACAATTGCTTCACAGCTCCAGGATCCCAGGTTCGATTCCCGCTTGGTGACTCTCTGTGCGGAGTCTCCAAATCCTCCCCGTGCGTGCGTGGGTTTCCAACGGGTGCTCCGGTTTCCTCCCACCTCCCAATAACACAACCTGAAGAAGCCTATCCTCAGCATCTCCACTCACCTCCCAATAACACAACCTGCAGAAACCCATCCACAGCATCTCCACTCACCTCCCAATAACACAACCTGCAGAAACACATCCTCAGCATCTCCACTCACCTCCCAATAACACAACCTGCAGAAACCCATCCACAGCATCTCCACTCACCTCCCAATAACACAACCTGCAGAAACCCATCCTCAGCATCTCCACTAAACTTCCAGTAACACAACCTGCAGAAACCCATCCTCAGCATCTCCACTAAACTTCCAGTAACACAACCTGCAGTAACCCATCCTCAGCATCTCCACTCACCTTCCAATAACACAACCTTCAGAAACCCATCCTCAGCATCTCCACTCACCTCCCAATAACACAACCTGCAGAAACCCATCCTCAGCATCTCCACTAAACTTCCAATAACACAACCTGCAGAAACCCATCCTCAGCATCTCCACTCACCTCCCAATAACACAACCTGCAGAAACCCGTCCTCAGCATCCCCACTCACCTCCCAATAACACAACCTCCAGAAACCCATCCACAGCATCTCCACTCACCTTCCAATAACACAACCTTCAGAAACCCATCCTCAGCATCTCCACTCACCTCCCAATAACACAACCTGCAGAAACCCATCCTCAGCATCTCCACTCACCTCCCAATAACACAACCCACAGAAACCCATCCCCAACATCTCCACTCACCACCCAATAACACAACCTGCAGAAACCCATCCTCAGCATCTCCACTCACCTCCCAATTACACAACCTGCAGAAACCCATCCTCAGATTCTCCAATCACCTCCCAATAACACAACCTGCAGAAACCCATCCCCAACATCTCCACTCACCTCCCAATAAGGCAACATGCAGAAACCCTTCCCCAACATCTCCACTCACCTCCCAATATCACAACCTGCAGAAACCCATCCTCAGCATCTCCACTCACCTCCCAATAACACAACCTGCAGAAACCCATCCCCAACATCTCCACTCACCTCCCAATAACACAACCTGCAGAAACCCATCCTCAGCAACTCCACTAACCTCCCAATAACACAACCTGCAGAAACCCATCCTCAGCATCTCCACTCACCTCCCAGTAACACAACCTGCAGAAACCCATCCTCAACATCTTCACTCACCTCCCAATAACACAACCTGCAGAAACCCATCCTCAGCATCTCCACTAACCACCCAGTAACTCAACCTGCAGAAACCCATCCTCAGCATCTCCACTCACCTCCCAATAACACAACCTGCAGAAACCCATCCTCAGCATCTCCACTCACCTTCCAATAACACAACCTGCAGAAACCCATCCTCAGCATCTCCACTCACCTCCCAATAACACAACCTGCAGAAACCCATCCTCAGCATCTCCACTCACCTCCCAATAACACAACCTGCAGAATCCCATCCTCAGCATTTTCTCTACCCTTCCAATAACACAACCTGCAGAAACCCATCCTCAGCATCTCCACTAAACTTCCAATAACACAACCTGCGGAAACCCATCCTCAGCATCTTCACTCACCTCCCAATAACACAACCTGCAGAAACCCATCCTCAGCATCTCCACTCACCTCCCAATAACACAACCTGCAGAAACCCATCCTCAGCATCTCCACTCACCTCCCAATAACACAACCTGCAGAAACCCATCCTCAGCATCTTCACTCACCTCCCAATAACACAACCTGCAGAAACCCATCCTCAGCATCTTCAATCACCTCCCAATAACACAACCTGCAGAAACCCATCCTCAGCATCTCCACTAAACTTCCAATAACACAACCTGCAGAAACCCATCCTCAGCATCTCCACTAAACTTCCAATAACACAACCTGCAGAAACCCATCCTCAGCATCTTCACTCACCTCCCAATAACACAACCAGCAGAAACCCATCCTCAGCATCTCCACTCACCTTCCCATAACACAACCTGCAGAAACCCATCCTCAGCATCTTCACTCACCTCCCAATAACACAATCTCCAGAAACCCATCCTCAGCATCTTCACTCACCTTCTAATAACACAACCTGCAGAAACCCATCCTCAGCATCTCCACTCACCTCCCAATAACACAACCTGCAGAAACCCATCCTCAGCATCTCCACTCACCTTCCAATAACACAACCTGCAGAAACCCATCCTCATCATCTCCACTCACCTCCCAATAACACAATCTGCAGAAACCCATCCTCAGCATTTTCACTCACCTCCCAATAACACAACCTGCAGAATCCCATCCTCAGCATCTTCAATAACCTTCCAATAACAAAACCTGCAGAAACCCATCCTCAGCATCTCCACTCACCTCCCAATAACACAACCTGCAGAATCCCATCCTCAGCATCTTCAATAACCTTCCAATAACAAAACCTGCAGAAACCCATGCTCAGCATCTCCACTCACCTCCCAATAACACAATCTGCAGAAACCCATCCTCAGCATCTCCACTCACCTTCCCATAACACAACCTGCAGAAACCCATCCTCAGCATCATCATTCACCTCCCAATAACACAACCTGCAGAAACCCATCCTCAGCATCTCCACTCACCTTCCAATAACACAACCTGCAGAAATCCATGCTCAGCATCTTCAATAACCTTCGAATAACAAAACCTGCAGAAACCCATGCTCAGCATCTTCACTCACCTCCCAATAACACAACCTGCAGAAACCCATCCTCAGCATCTCCACTCACCTCCCAATAACCCAACCTGCAGAAATCCATCCTCAGCATCTTTACTAACCTCCCAATAACACAACCTGCAGAAACCCATCCTCAGCATCTCCACTAAACTGCCAATAACACAACCTTCAGAAACCCATCCTCAACATCTCCACTCACCTCCCAATAACACAACCTGCAGAATCCCATCCTCAGCATTTTCACTACCCTTCCAATAACACAACCTGCAGAAACCCATCCTCAGCATCTTCACTCACCTCCCAATAACACAACCTGCAGAAACCCATCCTCAGCATCTCATCTCCACTCACCTCCCAATAACACAACCTGCAGAAACCCATCCTCAGCATCTCCACTCTTCTCCCAATAACACAATCTCCAGAAACCCATCCTCAGCATCTTTACTCACCTCCCAATAACACAACCTGCAGAAACCCATCCTCTGCATCTCCACTCACCTTCCAATAACACAACCTGCAGAAACCCATCCTCAGCATCTTCACTCACCTACCAATAACACAACTGCAGAAACCCAACCTCAGCATCATCACTCACCTCCCAATAACACAACCTGCAGAAACCCATCCTCAGCATCTCCACTCCCCTCCTAATAACACAACCTGCAGAAACCCATCCTCAGCACCTTCACTGAGCTTCCAATAACACAACCTGCAGAAACCCATCCTCAGCATCTCCAATCACCTCCCAATAACACAATCTGCAGAAACCCTTCCTCAGCATCTCCACTCACCACCCAATAACACAACCTGCAGAAACCCATCCTCAGCATCTCCAATCACCTCCCAATAACACAATCTGCAGAAACCCTTCCTCAGCATCTCCACTCACCTCCCAATGACACAACCTGCATAAACCCATCCTCAGCATCTCCACTCACCTCGCAATAACACAACCTGCAGAAACCCATCCTCAGCATCTTCAATAACCTTCCAAGAACAAAACCTGCAGAAACCCATCCTCAGCATCTCCACTCACCTCCCAATAACACAACCTGCAGAAATCCATCCTCAGCATCTTCACTAACCTCCCAATAACTCAACCTGCAGAAACCCATCCTCAGCACCTCCACTAAACTTCCAATAACACAACCTTCAGAAACCCATCCTCAGCATCTCCACTCACCTCCCAAGACCACAACCTGCAGAATCCCATCCTCAGCATTTTCACTACCCTTCCAATAACACAACCTGCAGAAACCCATCCTCAGCATCTCCACTAACGTTCCAATAACACAACCTGCGGAGGCCCATCCTCAGCATATTCACTCACTTCGCAATAACACAACCTGCAGAATCCCATCCTCAGCATCTTCAATAACCTTCCAATAACAAAACCTGCAGAAACCCATCCTCAGCATCTCCACTCACCTCCCAATAACACAACCTGCAGAAACCCATCCTCAGCATCTTCACTCACCTCCCAATAACACAACCTGCAGAAACCCATCCTCAGCATCTCCACTCACCTCCCAATAACACAACCTGCAGAAACCCATCCTCAGCATCTCCACTCACCTTCCAATAACACAACCTGCAGAAATCCATCCTCAGCATCTTTACTAACCTCCCAATAACACAACCTGCAGAAACCCATCCTCAGCATCTCCACTAAACTTCCAATAACACAACCTTCAGAAACCCATCCTCAGCATCTCCACTCACCTCCCAATAACACAACCTGCAGAATCCCATCCTCAGCATCTCCACTCCCCTCCCAATAACACAACCTGCAGAAACCCATCCTCAGCATCTCATCTCCACTCACCTCCCAATAACACAACCTGCAGAAACCCATCCTCAGCATCTCCACTCTCCTCCCAATAACACAATCTCCAGAAACCCATCCTCAGCATCTTCACTCTCCTCCCAATAACACAACCTGCAGAAACACATCCTCTGCATCTCCACTCACCTTCCAATAACACAACCTGCAGAAACCCATCCTCAGCATCTTCACTCATCTACCAACACAACTGCAGAAACCCAACCTCAGCATCTTCACTCACCTCCCAATAACACTACCTGCAGAAACCCATCCTCAGCATCTCCACTCCCCTCCTAATAACACAACCTGCAGAAACCCATCCTCAGCATCTCCAATCACCTCCCAATAACACAATCTGCAGAAACCCTTCCTCAGCATCTCCACTCACCACCCAATAACACAACCTGCAGAAACCCATCCTCAGCATCTTCACTCAGCTCCCAATGACACAACCTGCATAAACCCATCCTCAGCATCTCCACTCACCTCGCAATAACACAACCTGCAGAAACCCATCCTCAGCATCTTCAATAACCTTCCAAGAACAAAACCTGCAGAAACCCATTCTCAGCATCTCCACTAACCTTACAATAACACAACCTGCGGAAACCCATCCTCAGCATCTCCACTCACCTCCCAATAACACAACCTGCAGAAACCCATCCTCAGCATCTTCACACACCTCCCAATAACACAACCTGCAGAAACCCACCCTCAGCATCTTCACTCACCTCCCAATAACACAATCTCCAGAAACCCATCCTCAGCATCTCCACTCACCTCCCAATAAGAGAACCTGCAGAATCCCATCCTCAGCATCTCCACTAAACTTCCAATAACACAACCTGCAGAAACCCATCCTCAGCATCTTCACTCACCTCCCAATAACACAATCTCCAGAAACCCATCCTCAGCATCTCCACTCACCTCCCAATAAGAGAACCTGCAGAATCCCATCCTTAGCATCTTCAATAACCTTCCAGTAACAAAACCTGCAAAAACCCATCCTCAGCATCTTCACTCAGCTCCCAATGACACAACCTGCATAAACCCATCCTCAGCATCTTCACTCACCTCCCAATAACACAATCTCCAGAAACCCATCCTCAGCATCTCCACTCACCTCCCAATAAGAGAACCTGCAGAATCCCATCCTCAGCATCTTCAATAACCTTCCAGTAACAAAACCTGCAGAAAACCATCCTCAGCATCTTCACTCACCTCCCAATAACACAACCTGCAGAAAACCATCCTCAGCATCTCATCTCCACTCACCTCCCAATAACACAACCTGCAGAAACCCATCCTCAGCATCTCCACTCTCCTCCCAATAACACAATCTCCAGAAACCCATCCTCAGCATCTTCACTCACCTCCCAATAACACAACCTGCAGAAACACATCCTCTGCATCTCCACTCACCTTCCAATAACACAACCTGCAGAAACCCAACCTCAGCATCTTCACTCACCTCCCAATAACACTACCTGCAGAAACCCATCCTCAGCATCTCCACTCCCCTCCTAATAACACAACCTGCAGAAACCCATCCTCAGCACCTTCACTCAGCTTCCAATAACACAACCTGCAGAAACCCATCCTCAGCATCTCCAATCACCTCCCAATAACACAATCTGCAGAAACCCTTCCTCAGCATCTCCACTCACCACCCAATAACACAACCTGCAGAAACCAATCCTCAGCATCTTCGATCAGCTCCCAATGACACAACCTGCATAAACCCATCCTCAGCATCTCCACTCAACTCGCAATAACACAACCTGCAGAAACCCATCCTCAGCATCTTCAATAACCTTCCAAGAACAAAACCTGCAGAAACCCATCCTCAGCATCTCCACTCACCTCCCAATAACACAACCTGCAGAAATCCATCCTCGGCATCTTCACTAACCTCCCAATAACACAACCTGCAGAAACCCATCCTCAGCACCTCCACTAAACTTCCAATAACACAACCTGCAGAAACCCATCCTCAGCATCATCACTCACCTCCCAATAACACAACATGCAGAATCCCATCCTCAGCATTTTCACTACCCTTCCAATAACACAACCTGCAGAAACCCATTCTCAGCATCTCCACTAACCTTACAATGACACAACCTGCGGAAACCCATCCTCAGCATCTCCACTCACCTCCCAATAACACAACCTGCAGAAACCCATCCTCAGCATCTCCACTCACCTCCCAATAACACAACCTGCGGAAACCCATCCTCAGCATCTCCACTCACCTCCCAATAACACAACCTGCAGAAACCCATCCTCAGCATCTTCACACACCTCCCAATAACACAACCTGCAGAAACCCATCCTCAGCATCTCCACTAAACTTCCAATAACACAACCTGCAGAAACCCATCCTCAGCATCTTCACTCACCTCCCAATAACACAATCTCCAGAAACCCATCCTCAGCATCTCCACTCACCTCCCAATAAGAGAACCTGCAGAATCCCATCCTCAGCATCTTCAATAACCTTCCAGTAACAAAACCTGCAAAAACCCATCCTCAGCATCTCCACTCACCTCCCAATAACACAACCTGCAGATACCCATCCACAGCATCTCCACTCACCTCCCAATAACACAACCTGCAGAAACCCATCCTCAGCATCTCCACTAACCTCCCAATAACACAACCTGCAGAAATCCATCCTCAGCATCTTTACTAACCTCCCAATAACACAACCTGCAGAAACCCATCCTCAGCATCTCCACTAACCTCCCAATAACACAACCTGCAGAAATCCATCCTCAGCATCTTTACTAACCTCCCAATAACACAACCTGCAGAAACCCATCCTCAGCATCTCCACTAAACTTCCAATAACACAACCTGCAGAAACCCATCCACAGCATCTTCACTCACCTCCCAATAACACAACCTGCAGAAACCCATCCTCAGCATCTCATCTCCACTCACCTCCCAATAACACAACCTGCAGAAACCCATCCTCAGCTTCTCCACTCTCCTCCCAATAACACAATCTCCAGAAACCCATCCTCAGCATCTTCACTCACCTCCCAATAACACAACCTGCAGAAACCCATCCTCACCATCTCCACTCACCTTCCAATAACACAACCTGCAGAAACCCATTCTCAGCATCTCCACTCACCTACCAATAACACAACTGCAGAAACCCAACCTCAGCATCTTCACTCACCTCCCAATAACACAACCTGCAGAAACCCATCCTCAGCATCTCCACTCCCCTCCTAATAACACAACCTGCAGAAACCCATCCTCAGCACCTTCACTCAGCTTCCAATAACACAACCTGCAGAAACACATCCTCAGCATCTCCAATCACCTCCCAATAACACAATCTGCAGAAACCCATCCTCAGCATCTCCACTCCTAATAACACAACCTGCATAAACCCATCCTCAGCACCTTCACTCAGCTTCCAATAACACAACCTGCAGAAACACATCCTCAGCATCTCCAATCACCTCCCAATAACACAATCTGCAGAAACCCATCCTCAGCATCTTCACTCAGCTCATAATAACACAACCTGCAGAAACCCATCCTCAGCATCTCCACTCACCACCCAATAACACAACCTGCAGAAACAGATCCTCAGCATTTTCACTCAGCTCCCAGTGACACAACCTGCATAAACCCATCCACAGCATCTCCACTCACCTCCCAATAACACAACCTGCAGAAACCCATCCTCAGCATCATCACTCACCTCCCAATAACACAACCTTCAGAAACCAATCCTCAGCATCTCCACTCACCTCCCAATAACACAACCTGCAGAATCCCATCCTCAGCATTTTCACTACCCTTCCAATAACACAACCTGCAGAAACCCATCCTCAGCATCTTCACTCACCTCCCAATAACACAACCTGCAGAAACCCATCCTCAGCATCTCATCTCCACTCACCTCCCAATAACACAACCTGCAGAAACCCATCCTCAGCTTCTCCACTCTCCTCCCAATAACACAATCTCCAGAAACCCATCCTCAGCATCTTCATTCACCTCCCAATAACACAACCTGCAGAAACCCATCCTCTGCATCTCCACTCAACTTCCAATAACACAACCTGCAGAAACCCATCCTCAGCATCTCCACTCACCTACCAATAACACAACTGCAGAAACCCAACCTCAGCATCTTCACTCACCTCCCAATAACACAAACTGCAGAAACCCATCCTCAGCATCTCCACTCCCCTCCTAATAACACAACCTGCAGAAACCCATCCTCAGCACCTTCACTCAGCTTCCAATGACACAACCTGCATAAACCCATCCTCAGCATCTCCACTCACCTCGCAATAACACAACCTGCAGAAACCCATCCTCAGCATCTTCAATAACCTTCCAAGAACAAAACCTGCAGAAACCCATCCTCAGCATCTCCACTCACCTCCCAATAACACAACCTGCAGAAATCCATCCTCAGCATCTTCACTAACCTCCCAATAACTCAACCTGCAGAAACCCATCCTCAGCACCTCCACTAAACTTCCAATAACACAACCTTCAGAAACCCATCCTCAGCATCTCCACTCACCTCCCAAGACCACAACCTGCAGAATCCCATCCTCAGCATTTTCACTACCCTTCCAATAACACAACCTGCAGAAACCCATCCTCAGCATCTCCACTAACGTTCCAATAACACAACCTGCGGAGGCCCATCCTCAGCATATTCACTCACTTCGCAATAACACAACCTGCAGAATCCCATCCTCAGCATCTTCAATAACCTTCCAATAACAAAACCTGCAGAAACCCATCCTCAGCATCTCCACTCACCTCCCAATAACACAACCTGCAGAAACCCATCCTCAGCATCTTCACTCACCTCCCAATAACACAACCTGCAGAAACCCATCCTCAGCATCTCCACTCACCTCCCAATAACACAACCTGCAGAAACCCATCCTCAGCATCTCCACTCACCTTCCAATAACACAACCTGCAGAAATCCATCCTCAGCATCTTTACTAACCTCCCAATAACACAACCTGCAGAAACCCATCCTCAGCATCTCCACTAAACTTCCAATAACACAACCTTCAGAAACCCATCCTCAGCATCTCCACTCACCTCCCAATAACACAACCTGCAGAATCCCATCCTCAGCATCTCCACTCCCCTCCCAATAACACAACCTGCAGAAACCCATCCTCAGCATCTCATCTCCACTCACCTCCCAATAACACAACCTGCAGAAACCCATCCTCAGCATCTCCACTCTCCTCCCAATAACACAATCTCCAGAAACCCATCCTCAGCATCTTCACTCTCCTCCCAATAACACAACCTGCAGAAACACATCCTCTGCATCTCCACTCACCTTCCAATAACACAACCTGCAGAAACCCATCCTCAGCATCTTCACTCATCTACCAACACAACTGCAGAAACCCAACCTCAGCATCTTCACTCACCTCCCAATAACACTACCTGCAGAAACCCATCCTCAGCATCTCCACTCCCCTCCTAATAACACAACCTGCAGAAACCCATCCTCAGCATCTCCAATCACCTCCCAATAACACAATCTGCAGAAACCCTTCCTCAGCATCTCCACTCACCACCCAATAACACAACCTGCAGAAACCCATCCTCAGCATCTTCACTCAGCTCCCAATGACACAACCTGCATAAACCCATCCTCAGCATCTCCACTCACCTCGCAATAACACAACCTGCAGAAACCCATCCTCAGCATCTTCAATAACCTTCCAAGAACAAAACCTGCAGAAACCCATTCTCAGCATCTCCACTAACCTTACAATAACACAACCTGCGGAAACCCATCCTCAGCATCTCCACTCACCTCCCAATAACACAACCTGCAGAAACCCATCCTCAGCATCTTCACACACCTCCCAATAACACAACCTGCAGAAACCCACCCTCAGCATCTTCACTCACCTCCCAATAACACAATCTCCAGAAACCCATCCTCAGCATCTCCACTCACCTCCCAATAAGAGAACCTGCAGAATCCCATCCTCAGCATCTCCACTAAACTTCCAATAACACAACCTGCAGAAACCCATCCTCAGCATCTTCACTCACCTCCCAATAACACAATCTCCAGAAACCCATCCTCAGCATCTCCACTCACCTCCCAATAAGAGAACCTGCAGAATCCCATCCTTAGCATCTTCAATAACCTTCCAGTAACAAAACCTGCAAAAACCCATCCTCAGCATCTTCACTCAGCTCCCAATGACACAACCTGCATAAACCCATCCTCAGCATCTTCACTCACCTCCCAATAACACAATCTCCAGAAACCCATCCTCAGCATCTCCACTCACCTCCCAATAAGAGAACCTGCAGAATCCCATCCTCAGCATCTTCAATAACCTTCCAGTAACAAAACCTGCAGAAAACCATCCTCAGCATCTTCACTCACCTCCCAATAACACAACCTGCAGAAAACCATCCTCAGCATCTCATCTCCACTCACCTCCCAATAACACAACCTGCAGAAACCCATCCTCAGCATCTCCACTCTCCTCCCAATAACACAATCTCCAGAAACCCATCCTCAGCATCTTCACTCACCTCCCAATAACACAACCTGCAGAAACACATCCTCTGCATCTCCACTCACCTTCCAATAACACAACCTGCAGAAACCCAACCTCAGCATCTTCACTCACCTCCCAATAACACTACCTGCAGAAACCCATCCTCAGCATCTCCACTCCCCTCCTAATAACACAACCTGCAGAAACCCATCCTCAGCACCTTCACTCAGCTTCCAATAACACAACCTGCAGAAACCCATCCTCAGCATCTCCAATCACCTCCCAATAACACAATCTGCAGAAACCCTTCCTCAGCATCTCCACTCACCACCCAATAACACAACCTGCAGAAACCAATCCTCAGCATCTTCGATCAGCTCCCAATGACACAACCTGCATAAACCCATCCTCAGCATCTCCACTCAACTCGCAATAACACAACCTGCAGAAACCCATCCTCAGCATCTTCAATAACCTTCCAAGAACAAAACCTGCAGAAACCCATCCTCAGCATCTCCACTCACCTCCCAATAACACAACCTGCAGAAATCCATCCTCGGCATCTTCACTAACCTCCCAATAACACAACCTGCAGAAACCCATCCTCAGCACCTCCACTAAACTTCCAATAACACAACCTGCAGAAACCCATCCTCAGCATCATCACTCACCTCCCAATAACACAACATGCAGAATCCCATCCTCAGCATTTTCACTACCCTTCCAATAACACAACCTGCAGAAACCCATTCTCAGCATCTCCACTAACCTTACAATGACACAACCTGCGGAAACCCATCCTCAGCATCTCCACTCACCTCCCAATAACACAACCTGCAGAAACCCATCCTCAGCATCTCCACTCACCTCCCAATAACACAACCTGCGGAAACCCATCCTCAGCATCTCCACTCACCTCCCAATAACACAACCTGCAGAAACCCATCCTCAGCATCTTCACACACCTCCCAATAACACAACCTGCAGAAACCCATCCTCAGCATCTCCACTAAACTTCCAATAACACAACCTGCAGAAACCCATCCTCAGCATCTTCACTCACCTCCCAATAACACAATCTCCAGAAACCCATCCTCAGCATCTCCACTCACCTCCCAATAAGAGAACCTGCAGAATCCCATCCTCAGCATCTTCAATAACCTTCCAGTAACAAAACCTGCAAAAACCCATCCTCAGCATCTCCACTCACCTCCCAATAACACAACCTGCAGATACCCATCCACAGCATCTCCACTCACCTCCCAATAACACAACCTGCAGAAACCCATCCTCAGCATCTCCACTAACCTCCCAATAACACAACCTGCAGAAATCCATCCTCAGCATCTTTACTAACCTCCCAATAACACAACCTGCAGAAACCCATCCTCAGCATCTCCACTAACCTCCCAATAACACAACCTGCAGAAATCCATCCTCAGCATCTTTACTAACCTCCCAATAACACAACCTGCAGAAACCCATCCTCAGCATCTCCACTAAACTTCCAATAACACAACCTGCAGAAACCCATCCACAGCATCTTCACTCACCTCCCAATAACACAACCTGCAGAAACCCATCCTCAGCATCTCATCTCCACTCACCTCCCAATAACACAACCTGCAGAAACCCATCCTCAGCTTCTCCACTCTCCTCCCAATAACACAATCTCCAGAAACCCATCCTCAGCATCTTCACTCACCTCCCAATAACACAACCTGCAGAAACCCATCCTCACCATCTCCACTCACCTTCCAATAACACAACCTGCAGAAACCCATTCTCAGCATCTCCACTCACCTACCAATAACACAACTGCAGAAACCCAACCTCAGCATCTTCACTCACCTCCCAATAACACAACCTGCAGAAACCCATCCTCAGCATCTCCACTCCCCTCCTAATAACACAACCTGCAGAAACCCATCCTCAGCACCTTCACTCAGCTTCCAATAACACAACCTGCAGAAACACATCCTCAGCATCTCCAATCACCTCCCAATAACACAATCTGCAGAAACCCATCCTCAGCATCTCCACTCCTAATAACACAACCTGCATAAACCCATCCTCAGCACCTTCACTCAGCTTCCAATAACACAACCTGCAGAAACACATCCTCAGCATCTCCAATCACCTCCCAATAACACAATCTGCAGAAACCCATCCTCAGCATCTTCACTCAGCTCATAATAACACAACCTGCAGAAACCCATCCTCAGCATCTCCACTCACCACCCAATAACACAACCTGCAGAAACAGATCCTCAGCATTTTCACTCAGCTCCCAGTGACACAACCTGCATAAACCCATCCACAGCATCTCCACTCACCTCCCAATAACACAACCTGCAGAAACCCATCCTCAGCATCATCACTCACCTCCCAATAACACAACCTTCAGAAACCAATCCTCAGCATCTCCACTCACCTCCCAATAACACAACCTGCAGAATCCCATCCTCAGCATTTTCACTACCCTTCCAATAACACAACCTGCAGAAACCCATCCTCAGCATCTTCACTCACCTCCCAATAACACAACCTGCAGAAACCCATCCTCAGCATCTCATCTCCACTCACCTCCCAATAACACAACCTGCAGAAACCCATCCTCAGCTTCTCCACTCTCCTCCCAATAACACAATCTCCAGAAACCCATCCTCAGCATCTTCATTCACCTCCCAATAACACAACCTGCAGAAACCCATCCTCTGCATCTCCACTCAACTTCCAATAACACAACCTGCAGAAACCCATCCTCAGCATCTCCACTCACCTACCAATAACACAACTGCAGAAACCCAACCTCAGCATCTTCACTCACCTCCCAATAACACAAACTGCAGAAACCCATCCTCAGCATCTCCACTCCCCTCCTAATAACACAACCTGCAGAAACCCATCCTCAGCACCTTCACTCAGCTTCCAATAACACAACCTGCAGAAACACATCCTCAGCATCTCCAATCACCTCCCAATAACACAATCTGCAGAAACCCATCCTCAGCATCTTCACTCAGCTCATAATAACACAACCTGCAGAAACCCATCCTCAGCCTCTCCACTCACCACCCAATAACACAACCTGCAGAAACACATCCTCAGCATTTTCACTCAGCTCCCAGTGACACAACCTGCATAAACCCATCCTCAGCATCTCCACTAACCTCCCAATAACGCAACCTGCAGAAACCCATCCTCAGCATCTTCACTCACCTCGCAATAACACAACCTGCAGAAACCCATCCTCAGCATCTTCAATAACCTTCCAAGAACAAAACCTGCAGAAACCCATCCTCAGCATCTCCACTCACCTCCCAATAACACAACCTGTAGAAACCCATCCTCAGCATCTTCACTCATCTCCCAATAACACAACCTGCAGGAACCCATCCTCAGTATCTTCAATCACCTTCCAATAACAAAACCTGCAGATACCCATCCTCAGCATCTCCACTCATCTCCCAATAACACAACCAGCAGAAACCCATCCTCAGTATCTTTACTCACCTTCCAATAACACAACCTGCAGAAACCCATCCTCAGCATCTCCACTCACCTTCCAATAACACAAACTGCAGAAACCCATCCTCAGCATCTCCACTCACCTCCCAATAACACAACCTGCAGAAACCCAACCTCTGCATCTTCACTAACCTCCCAATAACACAGCCTGCAGAAAACCCATCCTCAGCATCCCCACTCACCTCCCAATAACACAACCTGCAGAAACCCATCCACAGCATCTCCACTAAACTTCCAATAACTCAACCTGCAGAAACACTTCCTCAGCATCTTCACTAACCTCCCAATAGCACAACCTGCAGAAACCCATCCTCAGCATCTCCACTCACCTCCCAATAACACAACCTGCAGGAACCCATCCTTAATATCTTCTCTCACCTTCCAATAACACAATCTGCAGAAACCAATCCTCAGCATCTCCACTCACCTCCCAATAACACAACCTGCAGAAACCCATCCTCAGCATCTCCGCTCACCTCCCAATAACACAACCTGCAGAAACCCATCCTCAGCATCTTCACACACCTCCCAATAACACAACCTGCAGAAACCCACCCTCAGCATCTTCACTCACCTCCCAATAACACAATCTCCAGAAACCCATCCTCAGCATCTCCACTCACCTCCCAATAAGAGAACCTGCAGAATCCCATCCTCAGCATCTCCACTAAACTTCCAATAACACAACCTGCAGAAACCCATCCTCAGCATCTTCACTCACCTCCCAATAACACAATCTCCAGAAACCCATCCTCAGCATCTCCACTCACCTCCCAATAAGAGAACCTGCAGAATCCCATCCTTAGCATCTTCAATAACCTTCCAGTAACAAAACCTGCAAAAACCCATCCTCAGCATCTCCACTCACCTCCCAATAACACAACCTGCAGAAACCCATCCTCAGCATCTCCACTCACCTTCCAATAACACAACCTGCAGAAACCCATCCTCAGCATCTTCACTCAGCTCCCAATGACACAACCTGCATAAACCCATCCTCAGCATCTTCACTCACCTCCCAATAACACAATCTCCAGAAACCCATCCTCAGCATCTCCACTCACCTCCCAATAAGAGAACCTGCAGAATCCCATCCTCAGCATCTTCAATAACCTTCCAGTAACAAAACCTGCAGAAAACCATCCTCAGCATCTTCACTCACCTCCCAATAACACAACCTGCAGAAAACCATCCTCAGCATCTCATCTCCACTCACCTCCCAATAACACAACCTGCAGAAACCCATCCTCAGCATCTCCACTCTCCTCCCAATAACACAATCTCCAGAAACCCATCCTCAGCATCTTCACTCACCTCCCAATAACACAACCTGCAGAAACACATCCTCTGCATCTCCACTCACCTTCCAATAACACAACCTGCAGAAACCCAACCTCAGCATCTTCACTCACCTCCCAATAACACTACCTGCAGAAACCCATCCTCAGCATCTCCACTCCCCTCCTAATAACACAACCTGCAGAAACCCATCCTCAGCACCTTCACTCAGCTTCCAATAACACAACCTGCAGAAACCCATCCTCAGCATCTCCAATCACCTCCCAATAACACAATCTGCAGAAACCCTTCCTCAGCATCTCCACTCACCACCCAATAACACAACCTGCAGAAACCCATCCTCAGCATCTTCGATCAGCTCCCAATGACACAACCTGCATAAACCCATCCTCAGCATCTCCACTCAACTCGCAATAACACAACCTGCAGAAACCCATCCTCAGCATCTTCAATAACCTTCCAAGAACAAAACCTGCAGAAACCCATCCTCAGCATCTCCACTCACCTCCCAATAACACAACCTGCAGAAATCCATCCTCGGCATCTTCACTAACCTCCCAATAACACAACCTGCAGAAACCCATCCTCAGCACCTCCACTAAACTTCCAATAACACAACCTGCAGAAACCCATCCTCAGCATCATCACTCACCTCCCAATAACACAACATGCAGAATCCCATCCTCAGCATTTTCACTACCCTTCCAATAACACAACCTGCAGAAACCCATTCTCAGCATCTCCACTAACCTTACAATGACACAACCTGCGGAAACCCATCCTCAGCATCTCCACTCACCTCCCAATAACACAACCTGCAGAAACCCATCCTCAGCATCTCCACTCAGCTCCCAATAACACAACCTGCGGAAACCCATCCTCAGCATCTCCACTCACCTCCCAATAACACAACCTGCAGAAACCCATCCTCAGCATCTTCACACACCTCCCAATAACACAACCTGCAGAAACCCATCCTCAGCATCTCCACTAAACTTCCAATAACACAACCTGCAGAAACCCATCCTCAGCATCTTCACTCACCTCCCAATAACACAATCTCCAGAAACCCATCCTCAGCATCTCCACTCACCTCCCAATAAGAGAACCTGCAGAATCCCATCCTCAGCATCTTCAATAACCTTCCAGTAACAAAACCTGCAAAAACCCATCCTCAGCATCTCCACTCACCTCCCAATAACACAACCTGCAGATACCCATCCACAGCATCTCCACTCACCTCCCAATAACACAACCTGCAGAAACCCATCCTCAGCATCTCCACTAACCTCCCAATAACACAACCTGCAGAAATCCATCCTCAGCATCTTTACTAACCTCCCAATAACACAACCTGCAGAAACCCATCCTCAGCATCTCCACTAACCTCCCAATAACACAACCTGCAGAAATCCATCCTCAGCATCTTTACTAACCTCCCAATAACACAACCTGCAGAAACCCATCCTCAGCATCTCCACTAAACTTCCAATAACACAACCTGCAGAAACCCATCCACAGCATCTTCACTCACCTCCCAATAACACAACCTGCAGAAACCCATCCTCAGCATCTCATCTCCACTCACCTCCCAATAACACAACCTGCAGAAACCCATCCTCAGCTTCTCCACTCTCCTCCCAATAACACAATCTCCAGAAACCCATCCTCAGCATCTTCACTCACCTCCCAATAACACAACCTGCAGAAACCCATCCTCACCATCTCCACTCACCTTCCAATAACACAACCTGCAGAAACCCATTCTCAGCATCTCCACTCACCTACCAATAACACAACTGCAGAAACCCAACCTCAGCATCTTCACTCACCTCCCAATAACACAACCTGCAGAAACCCATCCTCAGCATCTCCACTCCCCTCCTAATAACACAACCTGCAGAAACCCATCCTCAGCACCTTCACTCAGCTTCCAATAACACAACCTGCAGAAACACATCCTCAGCATCTCCAATCACCTCCCAATAACACAATCTGCAGAAACCCATCCTCAGGATCTCCACTCCTAATAACACAACCTGCATAAACCCATCCTCAGCACCTTCACTCAGCTTCCAATAACACAACCTGCAGAAACACATCCTCAGCATCTCCAATCACCTCCCAATAACACAATCTGCAGAAACCCATCCTCAGCATCTTCACTCAGCTCATAATAACACAACCTGCAGAAACCCATCCTCAGCATCTCCACTCACCACCCAATAACACAACCTGCAGAAACAGATCCTCAGCATTTTCACTCAGCTCCCAGTGACACAACCTGCATAAACCCATCCACAGCATCTCCACTCACCTCCCAATAACACAACCTGCAGAAACCCATCCTCAGCATCATCACTCACCTCCCAATAACACAACCTTCAGAAACCAATCCTCAGCATCTCCACTCACCTCCCAATAACACAACCTGCAGAATCCCATCCTCAGCATTTTCACTACCCTTCCAATAACACAACCTGCAGAAACCCATCCTCAGCATCTTCACTCACCTCCCAATAACACAACTTGCAGAAACCCATCCTCAGCATCTCATCTCCACTCACCTCCCAATAACACAACCTGCAGAAACCCATCCTCAGCTTCTCCACTCTCCTCCCAATAACACAATCTCCAGAAACCCATCCTCAGCATCTTCATTCACCTCCCAATAACACAACCTGCAGAAACCCATCCTCTGCATCTCCACTCAACTTCCAATAACACAACCTGCAGAAACCCATCCTCAGCATCTCCACTCACCTACCAATAACACAACTGCAGAAACCCAACCTCAGCATCTTCACTCACCTCCCAATAACACAAACTGCAGAAACCCATCCTCAGCATCTCCACTCCCCTCCTAATAACACAACCTGCAGAAACCCATCCTCAGCACCTTCACTCAGCTTCCAATAACACAACCTGCAGAAACACATCCTCAGCATCTCCAATCACCTCCCAATAACACAATCTGCAGAAACCCATCCTCAGCATCTTCACTCAGCTCATAATAACACAACCTGCAGAAACCCATCCTCAGCATCTCCACTCACCACCCAATAACACAACCTGCAGAAACACATCCTCAGCATTTTCACTCAGCTCCCAGTGACACAACCTGCATAAACCCATCCTCAGCATCTCCACTAACCTCCCAATAACGCAACCTGCAGAAACCCATCCTCAGCATCTTCACTCACCTCGCAATAACACAACCTGCAGAAACCCATCCTCAGCATCTTCAATAACCTTCCAAGAACAAAACCTGCAGAAACCCATCCTCAGCATCTCCACTCACCTCCCAATAACACAACCTGTAGAAACCCATCCTCAGCATCTTCACTCATCTCCCAATAACACAACCTGCAGGAACCCATCCTCAGTATCTTCAATCACCTTCCAATAACAAAACCTGCAGATACCCATCCTCAGCATCTCCACTCATCTCCCAATAACACAACCAGCAGAAACCCATCCTCAGTATCTTTACTCACCTTCCAATAACACAACCTGCAGAAACCCATCCTCAGCATCTCCACTCACCTTCCAATAACACAAACTGCAGAAACCCATCCTCAGCATCTCCACTCACCTCCCAATAACACAACCTGCAGAAACCCAACCTCTGCATCTTCACTAACCTCCCAATAACACAGCCTGCAGAAAACCCATCCTCAGCATCCCCACTCACCTCCCAATAACACAACCTGCAGAAACCCATCCACAGCATCTCCACTAAACTTCCAATAACTCAACCTGCAGAAACACTTCCTCAGCATCTTCACTAACCTCCCAATAGCACAACCTGCAGAAACCCATCCTCAGCATCTCCACTCACCTCCCAATAACACAACCTGCAGGAACCCATCCTTAATATCTTCTCTCACCTTCCAATAACACAATCTGCAGAAACCAATCCTCAGCATCTCCACTCACCTCCCAATAACACAACCTGCAGAAACCCATCCTCAGCATCTCCGCTCACCTCCCAATAACACAACCTGCAGAAACCCATCCTCAGCATCTCCACTCACCTCCCAATAACACAACCTGCAGAAACCCACCCTCAGCATCTTCACTAACCTCCCAATAACACAACCTGCAGAAAATCAATCCTCAGCATCTTCCCTAACCTTCCAATAACACAACCTGCAGAAACCCATCCTCAGCATCTTCACTCACCTCCCAATAACACAACCTGCAGAAACCCATCCTCAGCATCTTCACTCACCTTCCAATAACACAACCTGCAGAAACCCATCCTCAGCATCTTCACCCACCTCCCAATAACACAACCTGCAGAAACCCATCCTCAGCATCTTCACCCACCTTCCAATAACATAACCTGCAGAAACCAATCCTCAGCATCTCCACTCACCTCCAAGTAACACAACCTGCAGAAACCCATCCTCAGCATCTCCACTCACCTCCCAGTAACACAACCTGCAGAAACCCATCCACAGCATCTTCACTCACCTCCCAATAACACAACCTGCAGAAACCCATCCTCAGCACCTCCACTAAACTTCCAATAACACAACCTTCAGAAACCCATCCTCAGCATCTCCACTCACCTCCCAATAACACAACCTGCAGAATCCCATCCTCAGCATTTTCACTACCCTTCCAATAACACAACCTGCAGAAACCCATCCTCAGCATCTCCACTAACCTTCCAATAACACAACCTGCGGAAACACATCCTCAGCATATTCACTCACTTCGCAATAACACAACCTGCAGAATGCCATCCTCAGCATCTTCAATAACCTTCCAATAACAAAACCTGCAGAAACCCATGCTCAGCATCTCCACTCACCTCCCAATAACACAACCTGCAGAAACCCATCCTCAGCATCTTCACTCACCTCCCAATAACACAACCTGCAGAAACCCATCCTCAGCATCTCCACTCACCTCCCAATAACACAACCTGCAGAAACCCATGCTCAGCATCTCCACTCACCTTCCAATAACACAACCTGCAGAAAACCCATCCTCAGCATCTCCACTCACCTTCCAATAACACAACCTGCAGAAATCCGTCCTCAGCATCTTTACTAACCTCCCAATAACACAACCTGCAGAAACCCATCCTCAGCATCTCCACTAAACTTCCAATAACACAACCTTCAGAAACCCATCCTCAGCATCTCCACTCACCTCCCAATAACACAACCTGCAGAATCCCATCCTCAGCATTTTCACTACCCTTCCAATAACACAACCTGCAGAAAACCATCCTCAGCATCTTCACTCACCTCCCAATAACACAACCTGCAGAAACCCATCCTCAGCATCTCATCTCCACTCACCTCCCAATAACACAACCTGCAGAAACCCATCCTCAGCATCTCCACTCTCCTCCCAATAACACAATCTCCAGAAACCCATCCTCAGCATCTTCACTCACCTCCCAATAACACAACCTGCAGAAACCCATCCTCTGCATCTCCACTCACCTTCCAATAACACAACCTGCAGAAACCCATCCTCAGCATCTTCACTCACCTACCAACACAACTGCAGAAACCCAACCTCAGCATCTTCACTCACCTCCCAATAACACAACCTGCAGAAACCCATCCTCAGCATCTCCACTCCCCTCCTAATAACACAGCCTGCAGAAACCCATCCTCAGCACCTTCACTCAGCTTCCAATACCACAACCTGCAGAAACCCATCCTCAGCATCTCCAATCACCTCCCAATAACACAACCTGCAGAAACCCATCCTCAGCATCTTCACTCAGCTCCCAATGACACAACCTGCATAAACCCATCCTCAGCATCTCCACTCACCTCGCAATAACACAACCTGCAGAAACCCATCCTCAGCATCTTCAATAACCTTCCAAGAACAAAACCTGCAGAAACCCATCCTCAGCATCTCCACTCACCTCCCAATAACACAACCTGCAGAAATCCATCCTCAGCATCTTCACTAACCTCCCAATAACACAACCTGCAGAAACCCATCCTCAGCACCTCCACTAAACTTCCAATAACACAACCTGCAGAAACCCATCCTCAGCATCATCACTCACCTCCCAATAACACAACATGCAGAATCCCATCATCAGCATTTTCACTACCCTTCCAATAACACAACCTGCAGAAACCCATTCTCAGCATCTCCACTAACCTTCCAATAACACAACCTGCGGAAACCCATCCTCAGCATCTCCACTCACCTCCCAATAACACAACCTGCAGAAACCCATCCTCAGCATCTTCACACACCTCCCAATAACACAACCTGCAGAAACCCACCCTCAGCATCTTCACTCACCACCCAATAACACAACCTGCAGAAACCCATCCTCAGCATCTCCACTAAACTTCCAATAACACAACCTGCAGAAACCCATCCTCAGCATCTTCACTCACCTCCCAATAACACAAGCTCCAGAAACCCATCCTCAGCATCTCCACTCACCTCCCAATAAGAGAACCTGCAGTATCCCATCCTCAGCATCTTCAATAACCTTCCAGTAACAAAACCTGCAGAAACCCATCCTCAGCATCTCCACTCACCTCCCAATAACACAACCTGCAGAAACCCATCCTCAGCATCTCCACTAACCTCCCAATAACACAACCTGCAGAAATCCATTCTTAGCATCTTTACTAACCTCCCAATAACACAACCTGCAGAAACCCATCCTCAGCATCTCCACTAACCTCCCAATAACACAACCTGCAGAAATCCATCCTCAGCATCTTTACTAACCTCCCAATAACACAACCTGCAGAAACCCATCCTCAGCATCTCCGCTAAACTTCCAATAACACAACCTGCAGAAACCCATCCTCAGCATCATCACTCACCTCCCAATAACACAACCTTCAGAAACCCATCCTCAGCATCTCCACTCACCTCCCAATAACACAACCTGCAGAATCCCATCCTCAGCATTTTCACTACCCTTCCAATAACACAACCTGCAGAAACCCATCCTCAGCATCTTCACTCACCTCCCAATAACACAACCTGCAGAAACCCATCCTCAGCATCTCATCTCCACTCACCTCCCAATAACACAACCTGCAGAAACCCATCCTCAGCTTCCCCACTCTCCTCCCAATAACACAATCTCCAGAAACCCATCCTCAGCATCTTCACTCACCTCCCAATAACACAACCTGCAGAAACCCATCCTCTGCATCTCCACTCACCTTCCAATAACACAACCTGCAGAAACCCATCCTCAGCATCTCCACTCACCTACCAATAACACAACTGCAGAAACCCAACCTCAGCATCTTCACTCACCTCCCAATAACACAACCTGCAGAAACCCATCCTCAGCATCTCCACTCCCCTCCTAATAACACAACCTGCAGAAACCCATCCTCAGCACCTTCACTCAGCTTCCAATAACACAACCTGCAGAAACACATCCTCAGCATCTCCAATCACCTCCCAATAACACAATCTGCAGAAACCCATCCTCAGCATCTCCACTCCCCTCCTAATAACACAACCTGCAGAAACCCATCCTCAGCACCTTCACTCAGCTTCCAATAACACAACCTGCAGAAACACATCCTCAGCATCTCCAATCACCTCCCAATAACACAATCTGCAGAAACCCATCCTCAGCATCTTCACTCAGCTCATAATAACACAACCTGCAGAAACCCATCCTCAGCATCTCCAATCACCACCCAATAACACAACCTGCGGAAACACATCCTCAGCATATTCACTCAGCTCCCAGTGACACAACCTGCATAAACCCATCCTCAGCATCTCCACTAACCTCCCAATAACGCAACCTGCAGAAACCCATCCTCAGCATCTTCACTCACCTCGCAATAACACAACCTGCAGAAACCCATCCTCAGCATCTTCAATAACCTTCCAAGAACAAAACCTGCAGAAACCCATCCTCAGCATCTCCACTCACCTCCCAATAACACAACCTGGAGAAGCCCATCCTCAGCATCTTCACTCATCTCCCAATAACACAACCTGCAGGAACCCATCCTCAGTATCTTCAATCACCTTCCAATAACAAAACCTGCAGATACCCATCCTCAGCATCTCCACTCATCTCCCAATAACACAACCTGCAGAAACCCATCCTCAGCATCATCACTCACCTCCCAATAACACAACCTTCAGAAACCCATCCTCAGCATCTCCACTCACCTCCCAATAACACAACCTGCAGAATCCCATCCTCAGCATTTTCACTACCCTTCCAATAACACAACCTGCAGAAACCCATCCTCAGCATCTTCACTCACCTCCCAATAACACAACCTGCAGAAACCCATCCTCAGCATCTCATCTCCACTCACCTCCCAATAACACAACCTGCAGAAACCCATCCTTAGCTTCTCCACTCTCCTCCCAATAACACAATCTCCAGAAACCCATCCTCAGCATCTTCACTCACCTCCCAATAACACAACCTGCAGAAACCCATCCTCTGCATCTCCACTCACCTTCCAATAACACAACCTGCAGAAACCCAACCTCAGCATCTTCACTCACCTCCCAATAACACAACCTGCAGAAACCCATCCTCAGCATCTCCACTCCCCTCCTAATAACACAACCTGCAGAAACCCATCCTCAGCACCTTCACTCAGCTTCCAATAACACAACCTGCAGAAACACATCCTCAGCATCTCCAATCACCTCCCAATAACACAATCTGCAGAAACCCATCCTCAGCATCTCCACTCCCCTCCTAATAACACAACCTGCAGAAACCCATCCTCAGCACCTTCACTCAGCTTCCAATAGCACAACCTGCAGAAACACATCCTCAGCATCTCCAATCACCTCCCAATAACACAATCTGCAGAAACCCATCCTCAGCATCTTCACTCAGCTCATAATAACACAACCTGCAGAAACCCATCCTCAGCATCTCCACTCACCACCCAATAACACAACCTGCAGAAACACATCCTCAGCATATTCACTCAGCTCCCAGTGACACAACCTGCATAAACCCATCCTCAGCATCTCCACTAACCTCCCAATAACGCAACCTGCAGAAACCCATCCTCAGCATCTTCACTCACCTCGCAATAACACAACCTGCAGAAACCCATCCTCAGCATCTTCAATAACCTTCCAAGAACAAAACCTGCAGAAACCCATCCTCAGCATCTCCACTCACCTCCCAATAACACAACCTGTAGAAGCCCATCCTCAGCATCTTCACTCATCTCCCAATAACACAACCTGCAGGAACCCATCCTCAGTATCTTCAATCACCTTCCAATAACAAAACCAGCAGATACCCATCCTCAGCATCTCCACTCATCTCCCAATAACACAACCTGCAGAAACCCATCCTCAGCATCATCACTCACCTCCCAATAACACAACCTTCAGAAACCCATCCTCAGCATCTCCACTCACCTCCCAATAACACAACCTGCAGAATCCCATCCTCAGCATTTTCACTACCCTTCCAATAACACAACCTACAGAAACCCATCCTCAGCATCTTCACTCACCTCCCAATAACACAACCTGCAGAAACCCATCCTCAGCATCTCATCTCCACTCACCTCCCAATAACACAACCTGCAGAAACCCATCCTTAGCTTCTCCACTCTCCTCCCAATAACACAATCTCCATAAACCCATCCTCAGCATCTTCACTCACCTCCCAATAACACAACCTGCAGAAACCCATCCTCTGCATCTCCACTCACCTTCCAATAACACAACCTGCAGAAACCCATCCTCAGCATCTCCACTCACCTACCAATAACACAACTGCAGAAACCCAACCTCAGCATCTTCACTCACCTCCCAATAACACAACCTGCAGAAACCCATCCTCAGCGTCTCCACTCCCCTCCTAATAACACAACCTGCAGAAACCCATCCTCAGCACCTTCACTCAGCTTCCAATAACACAACCTGCAGAAACACATCCTCAGCATCTCCAATCACATCCCAATAACACAATCTGCAGAAACCCATCCTCAGCATCTCCACTCCCCTCCTAATAACACAAGCTGCAGAAACCCATCCTCAGCACCTTCACTCAGCTTACAATAACACAACCTGCAGAAACACATCCTCAGCATCTCCAATCACCTCCCAATAACACAATCTGCAGAAACCCATCCTCAGCATCTTCACTCAGCTCATAATAACACAACCTGCAGAAACCCATCCTCAGCATCTCCACTCACCACCCAATAACACAACCTGCAGAAACACATCCTCAGCATTTTCACTCAGCTCCCAGTGACACAACCTGCATAAACCCATCCTCAGCATCTCCACTAACCTCCCAATAACGCAACCTGCAGAAACCCATCCTCAGCATCTTCACTCACCTCGCAATAACACAACCTGCAGAAACCCATCCTCAGCATCTTCAATAACCTTCCAAGAACAAAACCTGCAGAAACCCATCCTCAGCATCTCCACTCACCTCCCAATAACACAACCTGTAGAAACCCATCCTCAGCATCTTCACTCATCTCCCAATAACACAACCTGCAGGAACCCATCCTCAGTATCTTCAATCACCTTCCAATAACAAAACCTGCAGATACCCATCCTCAGCATCTCCACTCATCTCCCAATAACACAACCAGCAGAAACCCATCCTCAGTATCTTTACTCACCTTCCAATAACACAACCTGCAGAAACCCATCCTCAGCATCTCCACTCACCTTCCAATAACACAAACTGCAGAAACCCATCCTCAGCATCTCCACTCACCTCCCAATAACACAACCTGCAGAAACCCATCATCTGCATCTTCACTAACCTCCCAATAACACAGCCTGCAGAAAACCCATCCTCAGCATCCCCACTCACCTCCCAATAACACAACCTGCAGAAACCCATCCACAGCATCTCCACTAAACTTCCAATAACTCAACCTGCAGAAACCCTTCCTCAGCATCTTCACTAACCTCCCAATAACACAACCTGCAGAAACCCATCCTCAGCATCTTCACTCACCTCCCAATAACACAACCTGCAGAAACCCATCCTCAGCATCTCCACTCACCTCCCAATAACACAACCTGCAGGAACCCATCCTTAGTATCTTCTCTCACCTTCCAATAACACAATCTGCAGAAACCAATCCTCAGCATCTCCACTCACCTCCCAATAACACAACCTGCAGAAACCCATACTCAGCATCTCCGCTCACCTCCCAATAACACAACCTGCAGAAACCCATCCTCAGCATCTCCACTCACCTCCCAATAACACAACCTGCAGAAACCCATCCTCAGCATCTTCACTAACCTTCCAATAACACAACCTGCAGAAAATCCATCCTCAGCATCTTCCCTAACCTTCCAATAACACAACCTGCAGAAACCCATCCTCAGCATCTTCACTCACCTCCCAATAACACAACCTGCAGAAACCCATCCTCAGCATCTTCACTCACCTCCCAATAACACAACCTGCAGAAACCCATCCTCAACATCTTCACTCACCTCCCTAAACACAACCTGCAGGAAGCCATCCTTAGTATCTTCTCTCACCTTCCAAGAACACAATCTGCAGAAACCAATCCTCAGCATCTTCACTAACCTCCCAATAACACAACCTGCAGAAACCCATCCTCAGCATCTTCACTCACCTTCCAATAACACAACCTGCAGAAACCCATCCTCAGCATCATCACTCACCTCCCAATAACACAACCTTCAGAAACCCATCCTCAGCATCTCCACTCACCTCCCAATAACACAACCTGCAGAATCCCATCCTCAGCATTTTCACTACCCTTCCAATAACACAACCTACAGAAACCCATCCTCAGCATCTTCACTCACCTCCCAATAACACAACCTGCAGAAACCCATCCTCAGCATCTCATCTCCACTCACCTCCCAATAACACAACCTGCAGAAACCCATCCTTAGCTTCTCCACTCTCCTCCCAATAACACAATCTCCATAAACCCATCCTCAGCATCTTCACTCACCTCCCAATAACACAACCTGCAGAAACCCATCCTCTGCATCTCCACTCACCTTCCAATAACACAACCTGCAGAAACCCATCCTCAGCATCTCCACTCACCTACCAATAACACAACTGCAGAAACCCAACCTCAGCATCTTCACTCACCTCCCAATAACACAACCTGCAGAAACCCATCCTCAGCGTCTCCACTCCCCTCCTAATAACACAACCTGCAGAAACCCATCCTCAGCACCTTCACTCAACTTCCAATAACACAACCTGCAGAAACACATCCTCAGCATCTCCAATCACATCCCAATAACACAATCTGCAGAAACCCATCCTCAGCATCTCCACTCCCCTCCTAATAACACAACCTGCAGAAACCCATCCTCAGCACCTTCACTCAGCTTCCAATAACACAACCTGCAGAAACACATCCTCAGCATCTCCAATCACCTCCCAATAACACAATCTGCAGAAACCCATCCTCAGCATCTTCACTCAGCTCATAATAACACAACCTGCAGAAACCCATCCTCAGCATCTCCACTCACCACCCAATAACACAACCTGCAGAAACACATCCTCAGCATTTTCACTCAGCTCCCAGTGACACAACCTGCATAAACCCATCCTCAGCATCTCCACTAACCTCCCAATAACGCAACCTGCAGAAACCCATCCTCAGCATCTTCACTCACCTCGCAATAACACAACCTGCAGAAACCCATCCTCAGCATCTTCAATAACCTTCCAAGAACAAAACCTGCAGAAACCCATCCTCAGCATCTCCACTCACCTCCCAATAACACAACCTGTAGAAACCCATCCTCAGCATCTTCACTCATCTCCCAATAACACAACCTGCAGGAACCCATCCTCAGTATCTTCAATCACCTTCCAATAACAAAACCTGCAGATACCCATCCTCAGCATCTCCACTCATCTCCCAATAACACAACCAGCAGAAACCCATCCTCAGTATCTTTACTCACCTTCCAATAACACAACCTGCAGAAACCCATCCTCAGCATCTCCACTCACCTTCCAATAACACAAACTGCAGAAACCCATCCTCAGCATCTCCACTCACCTCCCAATAACACAACCTGCAGAAACCCATCATCTGCATCTTCACTAACCTCCCAATAACACAGCCTGCAGAAAACCCATCCTCAGCATCCCCACTCACCTCCCAATAACACAACCTGCAGAAACCCATCCACAGCATCTCCACTAAACTTCCAATAACTCAACCTGCAGAAACCCTTCCTCAGCATCTTCACTAACCTCCCAATAACACAACCTGCAGAAACCCATCCTCAGCATCTTCACTCACCTCCCAATAACACAACCTGCAGAAACCCATCCTCAGCATCTCCACTCACCTCCCAATAACACAACCTGCAGGAACCCATCCTTAGTATCTTCTCTCACCTTCCAAGAACACAATCTGCAGAAACCAATCCTCAGCATCTTCACTAACCTCCCAATAACACAACCTGCAGAAACCCATCCTCAGCATCTTCACTCACCTTCCAATAACACAACCTGCAGAAACCCATCCTCAGCATCTTCACCCACCTCCCAATAACACAACCTGCAGAAACCCATCCTCAGCATCTTCACCCACCTTCCAATAACACAACCTGCAGAAACCCATCCTCAGCATCTCCACTCACCTCCCAGTAACACAACCTGCAGAAATCCATCCTCAGCATCTCCACTCACCTCCCAGTAACACAACCTGCAGAAACCCATCCACAGCATCTTCACTCACCTCCCAATAACACAACCTGCAGAAACCCATCCTCAGCATCTTCACCCACCTTCCAATAACACAACCTGCAGAAACCCATCCTCAGCATCTCCACTCACCTCCCAGTAACACAACCTGCAGAAACCCATCCACAGCATCTTCACTCACCTCCCAATAACATAACCTGCAGAAACCCATCCTCAGCATCTCCAATCTCCTCCTAATAACACAACCTGCAGAAACCCATTCTCAGCATCTCCACTCACCTACCAATAACACAACCTGCAGAAACCCATCCTCAGCATCTCCACTCACCTCCCAGTAACACAACCTGCAGAAACCCATCCTCAACATCTTCACTCACCTCCCAATAACACAACCTGCAGGAACCCATCCTTAGTATCTTCTCTCACCTCCCAGTAACACAACCTGCAGAAACCCATCCTCAGCATCTCCACTCACCTTCCAATAACACAACCTGCAGAAACCCATCCTCAGCATCTCCACTCACCTCCCAATAACACAACCTGCAGAAATACATCCTCAGCATCTTCACTCACCTCCCAATAACACAACCTGCAGAAACGCATCCTCAGCATCTCCACTCACCTTCCAATAACACAACCTGCAGAAACCCATCCTCAGCATCTTCACTCACCTCCCAATAACACAACCTGCAGAAACCCATGCTCAGCATCTCCACTCACCTCCCAATAACACAACCTGCAGAAATACATCCTCAGCATCTCCAGTCACGTTCCAATAACACAACCTGCAGAAACCCATCCTCAGCTTCTCCACCCGCCTCCCAATAACACAATCTGCAGAAACCCATCCTCAGCATCTCCAATAAACTTCCAATAACACAACCTGCAGAAACCCATCCTCAGCATCTTCACTCACCTTCCAATAACACAACCTGCAGAAACCCACCCTCAGCATCTCCACTCACCTACCAATAACACAACTGCAGAAACCCAACCTCAGCATCTTCACTGACCTCCCAATAACACAACCTGCAGAAACCCATCCTCAGCATCTCCACTCCCCTCCTAATAACACAACCTGCAGAAACCCATCCTCAGCACCTTCACTCAGCTTCCAATAACACAACCTGCAGAAACCCATCCTCAGCATCTTCTCTCACCTTCCAATAACACAATCTGCAGAAACCAATCCTCAGCATCTCCACTCACCTCCCAATAACACAACCTGCAGAAACCCATACTCAGCATCTCCGCTCACCTCCCAATAACACAACCTGCAGAAACCCATCCTCAGCATCTCCACACACCTCCCAATAACACAACCTGCAGAAACCCATCCTCAGCATCTTCACTAACCTTCCAATAACACAACCTGCAGAAAATCCATCCTCAGCATCTACCCTAACCTTCCAATAACACAACCTGCAGAAACCCATCCTCAGCATCTCCACTCACCTCCCAATAACACAACCTGCAGAAACCCATCCTCAGCATCTTCACTCACCTCCCAATAACACAACCTGCAGAAACCCATCCTCAGCATCTTCACTCACCTCCCAATAACACAACCTGCAGAAACCCATCCTCAACATCTTCACTCACCTCCCTAAACACAACCTGCAGGAAGCCATCCTTAGTATCTTCTCTCACCTTCCAAGAACACAATCTGCAGAAACCAATCCTCAGCATCTTCACTAACCTTCCAATAACACAACCTGCAGAAACCCATCCTCAGCATCTTCACCCACCTCCCAATAACACAACCTGCAGAAACCCATCCTCAGCATCTTCACCCACCTTCCAATAACACAACCTGCAGAAACCCATCCTCAGCATCTTCACTCACCTCCCAATAACACAACCTGCAGAAATCCATCCTCAGCATCTCCACTCACCTCCCAGTAACACAACCTGCAGAAACCCATCCACAGCATCTTCACTCACCTCCCAATAACACAACCTGCAGAAACCCATCCTCAGCATCTTCACCCACCTTCCAATAACACAACCTGCAGAAACCCATCCTCAGCATCTCCACTCACCTCCCAGTAACACAACCTGCAGAAACCCATCCACAGCATCTTCACTCACCTCCCAATAACATAACCTGCAGAAACCCATCCTCAGCATCTCCACTCACCTCCTAATAACACAACCTGCAGAAACCCATTCTCAGCATCTCCACTCACCTACCAATAACACAACCTGCAGAAACCCATCCTCAGCATCTCCACTCACCTCCCAGTAACACAACCTGCAGAAACCCATCCTCAACATCTTCACTCACCTCCCAATAACACAACCTGCAGGAACCCATCCTTAGTATCTTCTCTCACCTCCCAGTAACACAACCTGCAGAAACCCATCCTCAGCATCTCCACTCACCTTCCAATAACACAACCTGCAGAAACCCATCCTCAGCATCTCCACTCACCTCCCAATAACACAACCTGCAGAAATACATCCTCAGCATCTTCACTCACCTCCCAATAACACAACCTGCAGAAACGCATCCTCAGCATCTCCACTCACCTTCCAATAACACAACCTGCAGAAACCCATCCTCAGCATCTTCACTCACCTCCCAATAACACAACCTGCAGAAACCCATCCTCAGCATCTCCACTCACCTCCCAATAACACAACCTGCAGAAATACATCCTCAGCATCTCCAGTCACGTTCCAATAACACAACCTGCAGAAACCCATCCTCAGCTTCTCCACCCGCCTCCCAATAACACAATCTGCAGAAACCCATCCTCAGCATCTCCAATAAACTTCCAATAACACAACCTGCAGAAACCCATATTCAGCATCTTCACTCACCTTCCAATAACACAACCTGCAGAAACCCACCCTCAGCATCTCCACTCACCTACCAATAACACAACTGCAGAAACCCAACCTCAGCATCTTCACTGACCTCCCAATAACACAACCTGCAGAAACCCATCCTCAGCATCTCCACTCCCCTCCTAATAACACAACCTGCAGAAACCCATCCTCAGCACCTTCACTCAGCTTCCAATAACACAACCTGCAGAAACCCATCCTCAGCATCTTCACTCAGCTCCTAATAACACAACCTGCAGAAACCCATCCTCAGCATCTCCACTCACCACCCAATAATACAACCTGCAGAAACCCATCCTCAGCATCTTCACTCATCTCCCAATAACACAACCTGCATAAACCCACCCTCAGCATCTCCACTCACCTCGCAATAACACAACCTGCAGAAACCCATCCTCAGCATCTTCAATAACCTTCCAAGAACAAAACCTGCAGAAAGCTATCCTCAGCACCTCCACTCACCTCCCAATAACACAACCTGTAGAAACCCATCCTCAGCATCTTTACTCACCTCGCAATAACACAACCTGCAGAAACCCATCCTCAGCATCTTCAATAACCTTCCAAGAACAAAACCTGCAGAAACCCATCCTCAGCATCTCCACTCACCTCCCAATAAGACAGCCTGCAGACACCCATCCTCAGCATCTCCACTCACCTCCCAAGAACACAACCTGCAGAAACCCATCCTCAGCATCTCCACTAAACTTCCAATAACACAACCTGCTGAAACCCATCCTCAGCATCTTCACTCACCTCCCAATAACACAACCTGCAGAAATCCATCCTCAGCATCTCCACTCACCTCCCAGTAACACAAACTGTAGAAACCCATCCTCAACAACTTCACTCACCTTCCAATAACACAACCTGCAGAAACCCATCCTCAGCTTCTCCACTAAACTTCCAATACCTCAACCTGCAGAAAACCTTCCTCAGCATCTTCACTCACCTCCCAATAACACAACCTGCAGAAACCCATCCTCAGCATCTCCACTCACCTCCCAATAACACAACCTGCAGAAACCCATTCTCAGCATCTCCACTCACCTCCCAAGAACACAACCTGCAGGAACCTATCGTTAGTATCTTCTCTCACCTTCCAATAACACAATCTGCAGAAACCAATCCTCAGCATCTTCACTAACCTCCCAATAACACAACCTGCAGAAACCCATTCTCAGCATTTCCACTCACCTCCCAATAACACAACCTGCAGAAACCCATCCTCAGCATCTCCACTCACCTCCCAATAACACAACCTGCAGAAATCCATCCTCAGCATCTTCACTAACCTTCCAATAACACAACCTGCAGAAACCCATCCTCAGCATCTTCACTCACCTTCCAATAACACAACCTGCAGAAATCCATCCTCAGCATCTTCACTAACCTCCCAATAACACAACCTGCAGAAACCCATCCTCAGCATCTCCACTAAACTTCCAATAACACAACCTGCAGAAACCCATCCTCAGCATCTCCACTCACCTCCCAACAACACAACCTTCAGAAACCCTTCCTCTGCATCTCCAGTCACCTCCCAATAACACAACCTGCAGAATCCAATCCTCAGCATTTTCACTACCCTTCCAATAACACAACCTGCAGAAATCCATCCTCAGCATCTCCACTAAACTTCCAATAACACAACCTGCAGAAACCCATCCTCAGCATCTTCACTCACCTCCCAATAACACAACCTGCAGAAACCCATCCTCAGCATCTCCACTCACCTCCCAATAACACAACCTGCAGAAACCCATCCTCAGCATCTCCACTCTCCTCCCAATAACACAATCTCCAGAAACCCATCCTCAGCATCTTCACTCACTTCCCAATAACACAACCTGCAGAAACCCATCCTCAGCATCTCCACTCACCTTCCAATAACACAACCTGCAGAAACCCATCCTCAGCATCTCCACTCACCTCCCAATAACACAACCTGCAGAAACACATCCTCAGCATCTTCACTCACCTCATAATAACACAACCTGCAGAAACCCATCCTCAGCATCTCCACTCACCTTCCAATAACACAACCTGCAGAAACCCATCCTCAGCATCTCCACTCACCTCCCAAGAACACAACCTGCAGAAACCCATCCTCAGCATCTTCACTCACCTCCCAATAACACAACCTGCAGAAACCCATCCTCAGCATCTCCACTTACCTCCCAATAACACAACCTGCAGAAACCCATCCTCAGCATCTTCACTCAATTCCAAATAACACAACCTGCAGAAACCCATCCTCAGTATCATCACTCACCTTCCAATAACACAACCTGCAGAAATCCATCCTCAGCATCTTCACTAACCTCCCAATAACACAACCTGCAGAAACCCATCCTCAGCATCTCCACTAAACTTCCAATAACACAACCTGCAGAAACCCATCCTCAGCATCTCCACTCACCTCCCAACAACACAACCTTCAGAAACCCTTCCTCTGCATCTCCAGTCACCTCCCAATAACACAACCTGCAGAATCCAATCCTCAGCATTTTCACTACCCTTCCAATAACACAACCTGCAGAAATCCATCCTCAGCATCTCCACTAAACTTCCAATAACACAACCTGCAGAAACCCATCCTCAGCATCTTCACTCACCTCCCAATAACACAACCTGCAGAAACCCATCCTCAGCATCTCCACTCACCTCCCAATAACACAACCTGCAGAAACCCATCCTCAGCATCTCCACTCTCCTCCCAATAACACAATCTCCAGAAACCCATCCTCAGCATCTTCACTCACTTCCCAATAACACAACCTGCAGAAACCCATCCTCAGCATCTCCACTCACCTTCCAATAACACAACCTGCAGAAACCCATCCTCAGCATCTCCACTCACCTCCCAATAACACAACCTGCAGAAACACATCCTCAGCATCTTCACTCACCTCATAATAACACAACCTGCAGAAACCCATCCTCAGCATCTCCACTCACCTTCCAATAACACAACCTGCAGAAACCCATCCTCAGCATCTCCACTCACCTCCCAAGAACACAACCTGCAGAAACCCATCCTCAGCATCTTCACTCACCTCCCAATAACACAACCTGCAGAAACCCATCCTCAGCATCTCCACTTACCTCCCAATAACACAACCTGCAGAAACCCATCCTCAGCATCTTCACTCAATTCCAAATAACACAACCTGCAGAAACCCATCCTCAGCATCTCCACTCACCTCCCAATAACACAACCTGCAGAAACCCATCCTCAGCATCTCCACTCACCTCCCAATAACACAACCTGCAGAAACCCATCCTCAGCATCTCCACTCACCACCCAATAACACAACCTGCAGAAACCCATCCTCAGCATCTCCACTCACCTCCTAATAACACAAACTGCAGAAACCCATTCTCAGCATCTCCACTCACCACCCAATAACACAACCTGCAGAAACCTATCCTCAGCATTTCCACACACCTCCCAATAAAACAACCTGCAGAAACCCATCCTCAGCATCTTCACTCACCTCCCAATAACACAACCTGCAGAAACCCATCCTCAGCATCTCCACTCACCTCCCAATAACACAACCTGCAGAAACCCATCCTCAGCATCTCCAATCACCTCCCAATATTTCACAATCTGCAGAAACCCATCCTCAGCATCTGCACTCAGCTCATAATAACACAACCTGCAGAAACCTATCCTCAGCATCTCCACTCACCTCCCAATAACGCAACCTGCAGAAACCCATCCTCAGCATCTCCACTCACCTCCCAATAACACAACCTGCAGAAACCCATCCTCAGCATCTCCAATCACCTCCCAATAACAGAACCTGCAGAAACCATCCTCAGCATCTCCACTCACCTCCCAATAACGCAACCTGCAGAAACCCATCCTCAGCATCTCCACTCACCTCCCAATAACACAACCTGCAGAAACCCATCCTCAGCATCTCCAATCACCTCCCAATATTTCACAATCTGCAGAAACCCATCCTCAGCATCTGCACTCAGCTCATAATAACACAACCTGCAGAAACCCATCCTCAGCATCTTCACTCACTTCCAAATAACACAACCTGCAGAAACCCATCCTCAGCATCTCCACTCACCTTCCAATAACACAACCTGCAGAAACCCATCCTCAGCATCTCCACTCACCTTCCAATAACACCACCTGCAGAAACCCATCCTCAGCATCTCCACTCACCTCCTAATAACACAAGCTGCAGAAACCCATTCTCAGCATCTCCACTCACCACCCAATAACACAACCTGCAGAAACCCATCCTCAGCATCTCCACTCACCTTCCAATAACACAACCTGCAGAAACCCATCCTCAGCATCTTCACTCACCTCCCAATAACACAACCTGTAGAAACCTATCCTCAGCATCTCCACACACCTCCCAATAACACAACCTGCAGAAACCCATCCTCAGCATCTCCAATCACCTCCCAATATTTCACAATCTGCAGAAACCCATCCTCAGCATCTGCACTCAGCTCATAATAACACAACCTGCAGAAACCCATCCTCAGCATCTTCACTCACTTCCAAATAACACAACCTGCAGAAACCCATCCTCAGCATCTCCACTCACCTTCCAATAACACAACCTGCAGAAACCCATCCTCAGCATCTCCACTCACCTTCCAATAACACCACCTGCAGAAACCCATCCTCAGCATCTCCACTCACCTCCTAATAACACAATCTGCAGAAACCCATTCTCAGCATCTCCACTCACCACCCAATAACACAACCTGCAGAAACCCATCCTCAGCATCTCCACTCACCTTCCAATAACACAACCTGCAGAAACCCATCCTCAGCATCTCCACTCACCTCCCAATAACACAACCTGCAGAAACCCATCCTCAGCATCTCCAATCACCTCCCAATAACACAATCTGCAGAAACCCATCCTCAGCATCTGCACTCAGCTCATAATAACACAACCTGCAGAAACCCATCCTCAGCATCTCCACTCACCTCCCAATAACACAACCTGCAGAAACCCATCCTCAGCATCTCCACTAAACTTCCAATAACTCAACCTGCAGAAACCCTTCCTCAGCATCTTCACTCACCACCCAATAACACAACCTGCAGAAACCCATCCTCAGCATCTCCACTCACCTCCAAATAACACAACCTGCAGAAACCCTTCCTCAGCATCTTCACTCACCACCCAATAACACAACCTGCAGAAACCCATCCTCAGCATCTCCACTCACCTCCCAATGACACAACCTGCAGAAACCCATCCTCAGCATTTCCACTCACCTCCCAATAACACAACCTGCAGAAACCCATCCTCAGCATCTCCACTCACCTCCCAATAACACAACCTGCAGAAACCCATCCTCAGCATCTCCTCTCACCTCCCAATAACACAACCTGCAGGAACCCATCCTCAGCATCTTCACTAACCTCCCAATAACACAACCTCCAGAAATCCATCCTCAGCATCTTCACTAACCTCCCAATAACACAACCTGCAGAAACCCATCCTCAGCATCTCCACTAAACTTCCAATAACACAACCTGCAGAAACCCATCCTCAGCATCTCCACTCACCTCCCAACAACACAACCTTCAGAAACCAATCCTCAGCATCTCCAGTCACCTCCCAATAACACAACCTGCAGAATCCAATCCTCAGCATTTTCACTACCCTTCCAATAACACAACCTGCAGAAATCCATCCTCAGCATCTCCACTAAACTTCCAATAACACAACCTGCAGAAACCCATCCTCAGCATCTTCACTCACCTCCCAATAACACAACCTGCAGAAACCCATCCTCAGCATCTCCACTCACCTCCCAATAACGCAACCTGCAGAAACCCATCCTCAGCATCTCCACTCACCTCCCAATAACACAACCTGCAGAAACCCATCCTCAGCATCTCCAATCACCTCCCAATATTTCACAATCTGCAGAAACCCATCCTCAGCATCTGCACTCAGCTCATAATAACACAACCTGCAGAAACCCATCCTCAGCATCTTCACTCACTTCCAAATAACACAACCTGCAGAAACCCATCCTCAGCATCTCCACTCACCTTCCAATAACACAACCTGCAGAAACCCATCCTCAGCATCTCCACTCACCTTCCAATAACACCACCTGCAGAAACCGATCCTCAGCATCTCCACTCAACTCCTAATAACACAAGCTGCAGAAACCCATTCTCAGCATCTCCACTCACCACCCAATAACACAACCTGCAGAAACCCATCCTCAGCATCTCCACTCACCTTCCAATAACACAACCTGCAGAAACCCATCCTCAGCATCTTCACTCACCTCCCAATAACACAACCTGTAGAAACCTATCCTCAGCATCTCCACACACCTCCCAATAACACAACCTGCAGAAACCCATCCTCAGCATCTCCAATCACCTCCCAATATTTCACAATCTGCAGAAACCCATCCTCAGCATCTGCACTCAGCTCATAATAACACAACCTGCAGAAACCCATCCTCCGCATCTTCACTCACTTCCAAATAACACAACCTGCAGAAACCCATCCTCAGCATCTCCACTCACCTTCCAATAACACAACCTGCAGAAACCCATCCTCAGCATCTCCACTCACCTTCCAATAACACCACCTGCAGAAACCCATCCTCAGCATCTCCACTCACCTCCTAATAACACAATCTGCAGAAACCCATTCTCAGCATCTCCACTCACCACCCAATAACACAACCTGCAGAAACCCATCCTCAGCATCTCCACTCACCTTCCAATAACACAACCTGCAGAAACCCATCCTCAGCATCTCCACTCACCTCCCAATAACACAACCTGCAGAAACCCATCCTCAGCATCTCCAATCACCTCCCAATAACACAATCTGCAGAAACCCATCCTCAGCATCTGCACTCAGCTCATAATAACACAACCTGCAGAAACCCATCCTCAGCATCTCCACTCACCTCCCAATAACACAACCTGCAGAAACCCATCCTCAGCATCTCCACTAAACTTCCAATAACTCAACCTGCAGAAACCCTTCCTCAGCATCTTCACTCACCACCCAATAACACAACCTGCAGAAACCCATCCTCAGCATCTCCACTCACCTCCAAATAACACAACCTGCAGAAACCCTTCCTCAGCATCTTCACTCACCACCCAATAACACAACCTGCAGAAACCCATCCTCAGCATCTCCACTCACCTCCCAATGACACAACCTGCAGAAACCCATCCTCAGCATTTCCACTCACCTCCCAATAACACAACCTGCAGAAACCCATCCTCAGCATCTCCACTCACCTCCCAATAACACAACCTGCAGAAACCCATCCTCAGCATCTCCACTCACCTCTCAATAACACAACCTGCAGGAACCCATCCTCAGCATCTTCACTAACCTCCCAATAACACAACCTCCAGAAATCCATCCTCAGCATCTTCACTAACCTCCCAATAACACAACCTGCAGAAACCCATCCTCAGCATCTCCACTAAACTTCCAATAACACAACCTGCAGAAACCCATCCTCAGCATCTCCACTCACCTCCCAACAACACAACCTTCAGAAACCAATCCTCAGCATCTCCAGTCACCTCCCAATAACACAACCTGCAGAATCCAATCCTCAGCATTTTCACTACCCTTCCAATAACACAACCTGCAGAAATCCATCCTCAGCATCTCCACTAAACTTCCAATAACACAACCTGCAGAAACCCATCCTCAGCATCTTCACTCACCTCCCAATAACACAACCTGCAGAAACCCATCCTCAGCATCTCCACTCACCTCCCAATAACACAACCTGCAGAAACCCATCCTCAGCATCTCCACTCTCCTCCCAATAACACAATCTCCAGAAACCCATCCTCAGCATCTTCACTCACTTCCCAATAACACAACCTGCAGAAACCCATCCTCAGCATCTCCACTCACCTTCCAATAACACAACCTGCAGAAACCCATCCTCAGCATCTCCACTCACCTCCCAATAACACAACCTGCAGAAACACATCCTCAGCATCTTCACTCACCTCATAATAACACAACCTGCAGAAACTCATCCTCAGCATCTCCACTCACCTTCCAATAACACAACCTGCAGAAACCCATCCTCAGCATCTCCACTCACCTCCCAAGAACACAACCTGCAGAAACCCATCCTCAGCATCTTCACTCACCTCCCAATAACACAACCTGCAGAAACCCATCCTCAGCATCTCCACTTACCTCCCAATAACACAACCTGCAGAAACCCATCCTCAGCATCTTCACTCAATTCCAAATAACACAACCTGCAGAAACCCATCCTCAGCATCTCCACTCACCTCCCAATAACACAACCTGCAGAAACCCATCCTCAGCATCTCCACTCACCACCCAATAACACAACCTGCAGAAACCCATCCTCAGCATCTCCACTCACCTCCTAATAACACAAGCTGCAGAAACCCATTCTCAGCATCTCCACTCACCACCCAATAACACAACCTGCAGAAACCTATCCTCAGCATTTCCACACACCTCCCAATAAAACAACCTGCAGAAACCCATCCTCAGCATCTCCACTCACCTTCCAATAACACAACCTGCAGAAACCCATCCTCAGCATCTCCACTCACCTCCCAATAACACAACCTGCAGAAACCCATCCTCAGCATCTTCACTCACCTCCCAATAACACAATCTGCAGAAACCCATCCTCAGCATCTCCACTCACCTCCCAATAACACAACCTGCAGAAACCCATCCTCAGCATCTCCAATCACCTCCCAATATTTCACAATCTGCAGAAACCCATCCTCAGCATCTGCACTCAGCTCATAATAACACAACCTGCAGAAACCCATCCTCAGCATCTCCACTCACCTCCCAATAACGCAACCTGCAGAAACCCATCCTCAGCATCTCCACTCACCTCCCAATAACACAACCTGCAGAAACCCATCCTCAGCATCTTCACTAACCTCCCAATAACACAACCTCCAGAAATCCATCCTCAGCATCTTCACTAACCTCCCAATAACACAACCTGCAGAAACCCATCCTCAGCATCTCCACTAAACTTCCAATAACACAACCTGCAGAAACCCATCCTCAGCATCTCCACTCACCTCCCAACAACACAACCTTCAGAAACCAATCCTCAGCATCTCCAGTCACCTCCCAATAACACAACCTGCAGAATCCAATCCTCAGCATTTTCACTACCCTTCCAATAACACAACCTGCAGAAATCCATCCTCAGCATCTCCACTAAACTTCCAATAACACAACCTGCAGAAACCCATCCTCAGCATCTTCACTCACCTCCCAATAACACAACCTGCAGAAACCCATCCTCAGCATCTCCACTCACCTCCCAATAACACAACCTGCAGAAACCCATCCTCAGCATCTCCACTCTCCTCCCAATAACACAATCTCCAGAAACCCATCCTCAGCATCTTCACTCACTTCCCAATAACACAACCTGCAGAAACCCATCCTCAGCATCTCCACTCACCTTCCAATAACACAACCTGCAGAAACCCATCCTCAGCATCTCCACTCACCTCCCAATAACACAACCTGCAGAAACACATCCTCAGCATCTTCACTCACCTCATAATAACACAACCTGCAGAAACTCATCCTCAGCATCTCCACTCACCTTCCAATAACACAACCTGCAGAAACCCATCCTCAGCATCTCCACTCACCTCCCAAGAACACAACCTGCAGAAACCCATCCTCAGCATCTTCACTCACCTCCCAATAACACAACCTGCAGAAACCCATCCTCAGCATCTCCACTTACCTCCCAATAACACAACCTGCAGAAACCCATCCTCAGCATCTTCACTCAATTCCAAATAACACAACCTGCAGAAACCCATCCTCAGCATCTCCACTCACCTCCCAATAACACAACCTGCAGAAACCCATCCTCAGCATCTCCACTCACCACCCAATAACACAACCTGCAGAAACCCATCCTCAGCATCTCCACTCACCTCCTAATAACACAAGCTGCAGAAACCCATTCTCAGCATCTCCACTCACCACCCAATAACACAACCTGCAGAAACCTATCCTCAGCATTTCCACACACCTCCCAATAAAACAACCTGCAGAAACCCATCCTCAGCATCTCCACTCACCTTCCAATAACACAACCTGCAGAAACCCATCCTCAGCATCTCCACTCACCTCCCAATAACACAACCTGCAGAAACCCATCCTCAGCATCTTCACTCACCTCCCAATAACACAATCTGCAGAAACCCATCCTCAGCATCTCCACTCACCTCCCAATAACACAACCTGCAGAAACCCATCCTCAGCATCTCCAATCACCTCCCAATATTTCACAATCTGCAGAAACCCATCCTCAGCATCTGCACTCAGCTCATAATAACACAACCTGCAGAAACCCATCCTCAGCATCTCCACTCACCTCCCAATAACGCAACCTGCAGAAACCCATCCTCAGCATCTCCACTCACCTCCCAATAACACAACCTGCAGAAACCCATCCTCAGCATCTCCAATCACCTCCCAATAACACAACCTGCAGAAACCATCCTCAGCATCTCCACTCATCTCCCAATAACGCAACCTGCAGAAACCCATCCTCAGCATCTCCACTCAGCTCCCAATAACACAACCTGCAGAAACCCATCCTCAGCATCTCCAATCACCTCCCAATATTTCACAATCTGCAGAAACCCATCCTCAGCATCTGCACTCAGCTCATAATAACACAACCTGCAGAAACCCATCCTCAGCATCTTCACTCACTTCCAAATAACACAACCTGCAGAAACCCATCCTCAGCATCTCCACTCACCTTCCAATAACACAACCTGCAGAAACCCATCCTCAGCATCTCCACTCACCTTCCAATAACACCACCTGCAGAAACCCATCCTCAGCATCTCCACTCACCTCCTAATAACACAAGCTGCAGAAACCCATTCTCAGCATCTCCACTCACCACCCAATAACACAACCTGCAGAAACCCATCCTCAGCATCTCCACTCACCTCCCAATAACACAACCTGCAGAAACCCATCCTCAGCATCTGCAATCACCTCCCAATAACACAACCTGCAGAAACCATCCTCAGCATCTCCACTCACCTCCCAATAACGCAACCTGCAGAAACCCATCCTCAGCATCTCCACTCACCTCCCAATAACACAACCTGCAGAAACCCATCCTCAGCATCTCCAATCACCTCCCAATAACACAATCTGCAGAAACCCATCCTCAGCATCTGCACTCAGCTCATAATAACACAACCTGCAGAAACCCATCCTCAGCATCTCCACTCACCTCCCAATAACACAACCTGCAGAAACCCATCCTCAGCATCTCCACTAAACTTCCAATAACTCAACCTGCAGAAACACTTCCTCAGCATCTTCACTCACCACCCAATAACACAACCTGCAGAAACCCATCCTCAGCATCTCCACTCACCTCCCAATAACACAACCTGCAGAAACCCTTCCTCAGCATCTTCACTCACCACCCAATAACACAACCTGCAGAAACCCATCCTCAGCATCTCCACTCACCTCCCAATGACACAACCTGCAGAAACCCATCCTCAGCATTTCCACTCACCTCCCAATAACACAACCTGCAGAAACCCATCCTCAGCATCTCCACACACCTTTCAAGAACACAATCTGCAGAAACCCATCCTCAGCATCTCCACTCACCTCCCAATAACACAAACTGCAGAAATCCATCCTCAGCATCTCCACTAACCTCCCAATAACACAACCTGCAGAAACCCATCCTCAGCATCTCAACCCACCTCCCAATAACACAACCTGCAGAAACCCATCCTCAGCATCTCCACTCATCTTCCAATAACACAACCTGCAGAAATCCATCCTCAGCATCTCCACTAACCTCCCAATAACACAACCTGCAGAAACCCATCCTCAGCATCTCAACCCACCTCCCAATAACACAACCTGCCGAAACCAATCCTCAGCATCTCCACTCACCTCCCAATAACACAACCTGCAGACACCCATCCGCAGCATCTCCACTCATCTCCCAATAACACAACCTGCAGGAACCCATCCTCAGTATCTTCACTCACCTTCCAATAACACAACCTGCAGGAACCCATCCTCAGTATCTCCTCTCATCTCCCAATAACAGAACCTGCAGGAACCCATCCTCAGTATCTTCACTCACCTTCCAATAACACAACCTGCAGAAATCCATCCTCAGCATCTTCACTAACCTCCCAATAACACAACTTGCAGAAACCCATCCTCAGCATCTCCACTCATCTCCCAATAACACAACCTGCAGGAACCCATCCTCAGTATCTTCACTCACATTCCAATAACACAACCTGCAGAAATCCATCCTCAGCATCTTCACTAACCTCCCAATAACACAACCTGCAGAAACCCATCCTCAGCATCTCCACTAAACTTCCAAAATCACAACCTGCAGAAACCCATCCTCAGCATCATCACTCACCTCCCAATAACACAACCTTCAGAAACCCATCCTCAGCATCTCCACTCACCTCCCAATAACACAACCTGCAGAATCCCATCCTCAGCATCTCCACTCACCTCCCAGTAACACAAACTGCAGAAACCCATCCTCAGCATCTCCACTCACCTTCCAATAACACAACCTGCAGAAATCCATCCTCAGCATCTCCACTAACCTCCCAATAACACAGCCTGCAGAAACCCGTCCTCAGCATCTCCACTCACCTACCAATAACACAACCTGCAGAAAACCCATTCTCAGCATCTCCACTCACCTCCCAATAACACAACCTGCAGAAACCCATCCTCAGCATCTCCACTAAACTTCCAATAACACAACCTGCTGAAGCCCATCCTCAGCATCTCCACTCACCTACCAATAACACAACCTGCAGAAACCCATCCTCAGCATCTTCACTCACCTCCCAATAACACAACCTGCAGAAACCCATCCTCAGCATCTTCACTAACCTTCCAATAACACAACCTGCAGAACCCCATCCTCAGCATCTTCACTAACCTTCCAATAACACAACCTGCAGAAACCCATCCTCAGCATCTCCAGTAACTTCCCAATAACACAAACTGTAGAAACCCATCCTCAGCATCCTCAGCATCTCCACTCACCTCCCAATAACACAACCTGCAGAAACCCATCCTCAGCATCTCCACTCACCTCCCAGTAACACAACCTGCAGAAACCCATCTTGAGCATCTCCACTCACCTTCCAATAACACAACCTGCAGAAACCCATCCTCAGCATATCCACCCACCTCACAATAACACAACCTGCAGAAACCCATCCTCAGCATCTCCACTCACTTTCCAATAACACAACCTGCAGAAACCCATCCACAGCATCTCCACTCACCTTCCAATAACACAACCTGCAGAAACCCATCCTCAGCATCTCCACTCATCTCCCAATAACACAACCTGCAGGAACCCATCCTCAGTATCTTCACTCACCTTCCAATAACACAACCTGCAGAAATCCATCCTCAGCATCTTCACTAACCTCCCAATAACACAACATGCAGTAACCCATCCTCAGCATCTCCACTAAACTTCCAAATTCACAACCTGCAGAAACCCATCCTCAGCATCATCACTCACCTCCCCATAACACAACCTTCAGAAACCCATCCTCAGCATCTCCACTCACCTCCCAATAACACAACTTGCAGAATCCCATTCTCAGCATTTTCACTACCCTTCCAATAACACAACCTGCAGAAACCCACCCTCAGCATCTCCACCAAACTTCCAATAATACAACCTGCAGAAACCCATCCTCAGCATCTTCACTCATCTCCCAACAACACAACCTGCAGAAACCCATCCTCAGCATCTCCACTCACCTCCCAATAACACAACCTGCAGAAACCCATCCTCAGCATCTCCACTCACCTCCCAATAACACAACCTGCAGGAACCCATCCTCAGCATCACCACTCACCTCCCAATAACACAACCTGCAGGAACCCATCCTCAGCATCTTCACTCACCTCCCAATGACACAACCTGCAGAAACTCATCCTCAGCATCTCCACTCCCCTCCCAGTAACACAACCTGCAGAAACCCATCCTCAACATCTTCACTCACCTCCCAATAACACAACCTGCAGAAACCCATCCTCAGCATCTCCACTCACCTCCCAGTAACACAACCTGCAGAAACCCATCCTCAACATCTTCACTCACCTCCCAAGAACACAACCTGCAGGAACCCATCCTTAGTATCTTCTCTCACCTTCCAATAACACAATCTGCAGAAACCAATCCTCAGCATCTTCACTCACCACCCAATAACACAACCTGCAGAAACCCATCCTCAGCATCTCCACTCACCTCCCAGTAACACAACCTGCAGAAACCCATCCTCAACATCTTCACTCACCTCCCAAGAACACAACCTGCAGGAACCCATCCTTAGTATCTTCTCTCACCTTCCAATAACACAATCTGCAGAAACCAATCCTCAGCATCTTCACTAACCTCCCAATAACACAACCTGCAGAAACCCATCCTCAGCATCTCCACTCACCTCCCAATAACACAACCTGCAGAAACCCATCCTCAGCATCTCCACTCACCTCCTAATAACACAACCTGCAGAAACCCATCCTCAGCATCTCCACTCACCACCCAATAACACAACCTGCAGAAACCCATCCTCAGCATCTCCACTCACCACCCAATTACACTACCTGCAGAAACCCATCCTCAGCATCTCCACTCACCTCCCAGTAACACAACCTGCAGAAACCCGTCCTCAACATCTTCACTAACCTTCCAATAACACAACCTGCAGAAACCCATCCTCAGCATCTCCACTAAACGTCCAATAACTCAACCTGCAGAAACCCTTCCTCAGCATCTTCACTCACCTCCCAATAACACAACCTGCAGAAACCCATCCTCAGCATCTCCACTCACCCCCCAATAACACAACCTGCAGAAACCCATCCTCAGCATCTCCACTCTCCTTCCAATAACACAACTTGCAGAAACCCATCCTCAGCATCTCCACCCACCTCCCAATAACACAACCTGCAGAAACCCATCCTCAGCATCTCCACTCACCTTCCAATAACACATCCTGCAGACACCCTTCCACAGCATCTCCACACAGTTTCCAATAACACAACCTGCCGAAACCCATCCTCAGCATCTCCACACACCTTCCAAGAACACAATCTGCAGAAACCCATCCTCAGCATCTCCACTCACCTCCCAATAACACAAACTGCAGAAATCCATCCTCAGCATCTCCACTAACCTCCCAATAACACAACCTGCAGAAACCCATCCTCAGCATCTCAACCCACCTCCCAATAACACAACCTGCAGAAACCCATCCTCAGCATCTCCACTCATCTTCCAATAACACAACCTGCAGAAATCCATCCTCAGCATCTCCACTAACCTCCCAATAACACAACCTGCAGAAACCCATCCTCAGCATCTCAACCCACCTCCCAATAACACAACCTGCCGAAACCAATCCTCAGCATCTCCACTCACCTCCCAATAACACAACCTGCAGACACCCATCCTCAGCATCTCCACTCATCTCCCAATAACACAACCTGCAGGAACCCATCCTCAGTATCTTCACTCACCTTCCAATAACACAACCTGCAGGAACCCATCCTCAGTATCTCCTCTCATCTCCCAATAACAGAACCTGCAGGAACCCATCCTCAGTATCTTCACTCACCTTCCAATAACACAACCTGCAGAAATCCATCCTCAGCATCTTCACTAACCTCCCAATAACACAACTTGCAGAAACCCATCCTCAGCATCTCCACTCATCTCCCAATAACACAACCTGCAGGAACCCATCCTCAGTATCTTCACTCACATTCCAATAACACAACCTGCAGAAATCCATCCTCAGCATCTTCACTAACCTCCCAATAACACAACCTGCAGAAACCCATCCTCAGCATCTCCACTAAACTTCCAAAATCACAACCTGCAGAAACCCATCCTCAGCATCATCACTCACCTCCCAATAACACAACCTTCAGAAACCCATCCTCAGCATCTCCACTCACCTCCCAATAACACAACCTGCAGAATCCCATCCTCAGCATCTCCACTCACCTCCCAGTAACACAACCTGCAGAAACCCATCCTCAGCATCTCCACTCACCTTCCAATTCCACAACCTGCAGAAATCCATCCTCAGCATCTCCACTAACCTCCCAATAACACAGCCTGCAGAAACCCGTCCTCAGCATCTCCACTCACCTCCCAATAACACAACCTGCAGAAACCCATCCTCAGCATCTTCACTAACCTTCCAATAACACAACCTGCAGAACCCCATCCTCAGCATCTTCACTAACCTTCCAATAACACAACCTGCAGAACCCCATCCTCAGCATCTCCACTCACCTTCCAATTCCACAACCTGCAGAAATCCATCCTCAGCATCTCCACTAACCTCCCAATAACACAGCCTGCAGAAACCCGTCCTCAGCATCTCCACTCACCTCCCAATAACACAACCTGCAGAAACCCATCCTCAGCATCTTCACTAACCTTCCAATAACACAACCTGCAGAACCCCATCCTCAGCATCTTCACTAACCTTCCAATAACACAACCTGCAGAACCCCATCCTCAGCATCTCCACTAACCTCCCAATAACACAGCCTGCAGAAACCCGTCCTCAGCATCTCCACTCACCTACCAATAACACAACCTGCAGAAAGCCCATTCTCAGCATCTCCACTCACCTCCCAATAACACAACCTGCAGAAACCCATCCTCAGCATCTCCACTAAACTTCCAATAACACAACCTGCTGAAGCCCATCCTCAGCATCTCCACTCACCTACCAATAACACAACCTACAGAAACCCATCCTCAGCATCTTCACTCACCTCCCAATAACACAACCTGCAGAAACCCATCCTCAGCATCTTCACTAACCTTCCAATAACACAACCTGCAGAACCCCATCCTCAGCATCTTCACTAACCTTCCAATAACACAACCTGCAGAAACCCATCCTCAGCATCTCCAGTAACTTCCCAATAACACAAACTGTAGAAACCCATCCTCAGCATCCTCAGCATCTCCACTCACCTCCCAATAACACAACCTGCAGAAACCCATCCTCAGCATCTCCACTCACCTCCCAGTAACACAACCTGCAGAAACCCATCTTGAGCATCTCCACTCACCTTCCAATAACACAACCTGCAGAAACCCATCCTCAGCATATCCACCCACCTCACAATAACACAACCTGCAGAAACCCATCCTCAGCATCTCCACTCACTTTCCAATAACACAACCTGCAGAAACCCATCCACAGCATCTCCACTCACCTTCCAATAACACAACCTGCAGAAACCCATCCTCAGCATCTCCACTCATCTCCCAATAACACAACCTGCAGGAACCCATCCTCAGTATCTTCACTCACCTTCCAATAACACAACCTGCAGAAATCCATCCTCAGCATCTTCACTAACCTCCCAATAACACAACATGCAGTAACCCATCCTCAGCATCTCCACTAAACTTCCAAATTCACAACCTGCAGAAACCCATCCTCAGCATCATCACTCACCTCCCCATAACACAACCTTCAGAAACCCATCCTCAGCATCTCCACTCACCTCCCAATAACACAACTTGCAGAATCCCATTCTCAGCATTTTCACTACCCTTCCAATAACACAACCTGCAGAAACCCACCCTCAGCATCTCCACCAAACTTCCAATAACACAACCTGCAGAAACCCATCCTCAGCATCTTCACTCATCTCCCAACAACACAACCTGCAGAAACCCATCCTCAGCATCTCCAATCACCTCCCAATAACACAACCTGCAGAAACCCATCCTCAGCATCACCACTCACATCCCAATAACACAACCTGCAGGAACCCATCCTCAGCATCTTCACTCACCTCCCAATCACACAACCTTCAGAACCCCATCCTCAGCATCTTCACTAACCTTCCAATAACACAACCTGCAGAAACCCATCCTCAGCATCTCCAGTAACCTCCCAGTAACACAACCTGCAGAAACCCATCCTCAGCATCTCCACTCACCTCCCAATAACACAACCTGCAGAAACCCATCCTCAGCATCTCCACTCACCTCCCAGTAACACAACCTGCAGAAACCCATCCTCAGCATCTTCACTAACCTCCCAATAACACAACCTGCAGAAACCCATCCTCAGCATCTCCACTAAACTTCCAAAATCACAACCTGCAGAAACCCATCCTCAGCATCATCACTCACCTCCCAATAACACAACCTTCAGAAACCCATCCTCTGCATCTCCACTCACCTCCCAATAACACAACCTGCAGAATCCCATCCTCAGCATTTTCACTACCCTTCCAATAACACAACCTGCAGAAATCCACCCTCAGCATCTCCACTAAACTTCCAATAACACAACCTGTAGAAACCCATCCTCAGCATCTCCACTCACCTCCTAATAACACAACCTGCAGAAACCCATTCTCAGCATCTCCACTCACCACCCAATAACACAACCTGCAGAAACCTATCCTCAGCATCTCCACACAGCTCCCAATAACACAACCTGCAGAAAATCCATTCTCAGCATCTTCACTCACCTCCCAATAACACAGCCTGCAGAAACCCATCCTCAGCATCTTCACTCACCTCCCAATTACACAACCTGCAGAAACCCATCCTCAGCAACTCCACTCACCTCCCAGTAACACAACCTGCAGAAACCCATCCTCAACATCTTCACTAACCTTCCAATAACACTACCTGCAGAAACCCATCCTCAGCATCTCCACTAAACGTCCAATAACTCAACCTGCAGAAACACTTCCTCAGCATCTTCACTCACCTCCCAATAACACAACCTGCAGAAACCCATCCTCAGCATCTCCACTCACCTCCCAATAACACAACCTGCAGAAACCCATCCTCAGCATCTCCACTCACCTTCCAATAACACATCCTGCAAAAACACATCCTCAGCATCTCTACCCACCTCCCAATAACACAACCTGCAGAAACCCATCCTCAGCATCTCCACTCACCTCCCAATAACACAACCTGCAGAAACCCATCCTCAGCATCTCCACTCACCTTCCAATAACACATCCTGCAAAAACACATCCTCAGCATCTCCACTCACCTTCCAACAACACAACCTGCAGACACCCTTCCACAGCATCTCCACACACCTTCCAATAACACAATCTGCCGAAAACCATCCTCAGCATCTCCACTCACCTCCCAATAACACAACCTGCAGAAACCCATCCTCAGCATCTTCACTCACCTCCCAATAACACAACCTGCAGAAACCCATCCTCAGCATCTCCACTAACTTACCAATAACACAACCTGCAGAAACCCTTCCTCAGCATCTTCACTCACCTCCCAATAACACAACCTGCAGAGACCCATCCTCAGCATCTCCACTCACCTCCCAGTAACACAACCTGCAGAAACCCATCCTCAGCATCTCCACTCACCTCCCAATAACACAACCTGCAGAAACCCATTCTCAGCATCATCACTCACCTCCCAATAACACAACCTTCATAAACCCATCCTCAGCATCTGCACTCACCTCCCAATAACACAATCTGCAGAATCCCATCCTCAGCATTTTCACTACCCTTCCAATAACACAACCTGCAGAAACCCACCCTCAGCATCTCCAGTAAACGTCCAATAACACAACCTGCAGAAACCTATCCTCAGCATCTTCACTCATCTCCCAACAACACAACCTGCAGAAACCCATCCTCAGCATCTCCAATCACCTCCCAATAACACAACCTGCAGAAACCCATCCTCAGCATCTCCAATCACATCCCAATAACACAACCTGCAGGAACTCATCCTCAGTATCTTCACTCACCTCCCAATAACACAACTTGCAGAAACCCATCCCCCACATCTCCACTCACCTCCCAATAACACAACCTCCAGAAAGCCATCCTCAGCATCTTCACTCACCTCCCAATAAGAGAACCTGCAGAAACCCATCCCCAACATCTTCACTCACCTTCCAATAACACAACCTGCAGAAACACATCCTCAGCATCTCCACTCACCTCCCAATAACACAACCTGCAGAAACACATCCTCAGCATCTCCACTCACCTTCCAATAACACAACCTGCAGAAACCCATCCTCAGCATCTCCACTCACCTCCCAATAACACAACCTGCAGAAACACATCCTCAGCATCTCCACTCACCTTCCAATAACACAACCTGCAGAAACCCATCCTCATCATCTTCACTCACCTCCCAATAACACAACCTGCAGAAACCCATCCTCAGCATCTCCACTCACCTCCCAATAACACAACCTGCAGAAACCCATCCACAGCATCTCCACTCACCTTCCAATAACACAACCTGCAGAAACCCATCCTCAGCATCTCCACTCACCTACCTATAACACAACTGCAGAAACGCATCCTCAGCATCTTCACTCACCTCCCAAAAACACAACCTGCAGAAACCCATCCTCAGCATCTCCACTCCCCTCCTAATAACACAACCTGCAGAAACCCATCCTCAGCATATTCACTCACCTTCCAAAAACACATCCTGCAGGAACCCATCCTCAGTATCTCCACTCATCTCCCAATAACAGAACCTGCAGGAACCCATCCTCAGTATCTTCACTCACCTTCCAATAACACAACCTGCAGAAATCCATCCTCAGCATCTTCACTAACCTCCCAATAACACAACTTGCAGAAACCCATCCTCAGCATCTCCACTCATCTCCCAATAACACAACCTGCAGGAACCCATCCTCAGTATCTTCACTCACCTTCCAATAACACAACCTGCAGAAATCCATCCTCAGCATCTTCACTAACCTCCCAATAACACAACCTGCAGAAACCCATCCTCAGCATCTCCACTAAACTTCCAAAATCACAACCTGCAGAAACCCATCCTCAGCATCATCACTCACCTCCCAATAACACAACCTTCAGAAACCCATCCTCAGCATCTCCACTCACCTCCCAATAACACAACCTGCAGAATCCCATCCTCAGCATCTCCACTCACCTCCCAGTAACACAACCTGCAGAAACCCATCCTCAGCATCTCCACTCACCTTCCAATAACACAACCTGCAGAAATCCATCCTCAGCATCTCCACTAACCTCCCAATAACACAGCCTGCAGAAACCCGTCCTCAGCATCTCCACTCACCTACCAATAACACAACCTGCAGAAAACCCATTCTCAGCATCTCCACTCACCTCCCAATAACACAACCTGCAGAAACCCATCCTCAGCATCTCCACTAAACTTCCAATAACACAACCTGCTGAAGCCCATCCTCAGCATCTCCACTCACCTACCAATAACACAACCTGCAGAAACCCATCCTCAGCATCTTCACTCACCTCCCAATAACACAACCTGCAGAAACCCATCCTTAGCATCTTCACTAACCTTCCAATAACACAACCTGCAGAACCCCATCCTCAGCATCTTCACTAACCTTCCAATAACACAACCTGCAGAAACCCATCCTCAGCATCTCCAGTAACTTCCCAATAACACAAACTGTAGAAACCCATCCTCAGCATCCTCAGCATCTCCACTCACCTCCCAATAACACAACCTGCAGAAACCCATCCTCAGCATCTCCACTCACCTCCCAGTAACACAACCTGCAGAAACCCATCTTGAGCATCTCCACTCACCTTCCAATAACACAACCTGCAGAAACCCATCCTCAGCATATCCACCCACCTCACAATAACACAACCTGCAGAAACCCATCCTCAGCATCTCCACTCACTTTCCAATAACACAACCTGCAGAAACCCATCCACAGCATCTCCACTCACCTTCCAATAACACAACCTGCAGAAACCCATCCTCAGCATCTCCACTCATCTCCCAATAACACAACCTGCAGGAACCCATCCTCAGTATCTTCACTCACCTTCCAATAACACAACCTGCAGAAATCCATCCTCAGCATCTTCACTAACCTCCCAATAACACAACATGCAGTAACCCATCCTCAGCATCTCCACTAAACTTCCAAATTCACAACCTGCAGAAACCCATCCTCAGCATCATCACTCACCTCCCCATAACACAACCTTCAGAAACCCATCCTCAGCATCTCCACTCACCTCCCAATAACACAACTTGCAGAATCCCATTCTCAGCATTTTCACTACCCTTCCAATACCACAACCTGCAGAAACCCACCCTCAGCATCTCCACCAAACTTCCAATAATACAACCTGCAGAAACCCATCCTCAGCATCTTCACTCATCTCCCAACAACACAACCTGCAGAAACCCATCCTCAGCATCTCCAATCACCTCCCAATAACACAACCTGCAGAAACCCATCCTCAGCATCTCCACTCACCTCCCAATAACACAACCTGCAGAAACCCATCCACAGCATCTCCACTCACCTTCCAATAACACAACCTGCAGAAACCCATCCTCAGCATCTCCACTCACCTACCTATAACACAACTGCAGAAACGCAACCTCAGCATCTTCACTCACCTCCCAATAACACAACCTGCAGAAACCCATTCTCAGCATCTCCACTCCCCTCCTAATAACACAACCTGCAGAAACCCATCCTCAGCATATTCACTCACCTTCCAAAAACACATCCTGCAGGAACCCATCCTCAGTATCTCCACTCATCTCCCAATAACAGAACCTGCAGGAACCCATCCTCAGTATCTTCACTCACCTTCCAATAACACAACCTGCAGAAATCCATCCTCAGCATCTTCACTAACCTCCCAATAACACAACTTGCAGAAACCCATCCTCAGCATCTCCACTCATCTCCCAATAACACAACCTGCAGGAACCCATCCTCAGTATCTTCACTCACCTTCCAATAACACAACCTGCAGAAATCCATCCTCAGCATCTTCACTAACCTCCCAATAACACAAACTGCAGAAACCCATCCTCAGCATCTCCACTAAACTTCCAAAATCACAACCTGCAGAAACCCATCCTCAGCATCATCACTCACCTCCCAATAACACAACCTTCAGAAACCCATCCTCAGCATCTCCACTCACCTCCCAATAACACAACCTGCAGAATCCCATCCTCAGCATCTCCACTCACCTCCCAGTAACACAACCTGCAGAAACCCATCCTCAGCATCTCCACTCACCTTCCAATAACACAACCTGCAGAAATCCATCCTCAGCATCTCCACTAACCTCCCAATAACACAGCCTGCAGAAACCCGTCCTCAGCATCTCCACTCACCTACCAATAACACAACCTGCAGAAAACCCATTCTCAGCATCTCCACTCACCTCCCAATAACACAACCTGCAGAAACCCATCCTCAGCATCTCCACTAAACTTCCAATAACACAACCTGCTGAAGCCCATCCTCAGCATCTCCACTCACCTACCAATAACACAACCTGCAGAAACCCATCCTCAGCATCTTCACTCACCTCCCAATAACACAACCTGCAGAAACCCATCCTTAGCATCTTCACTAACCTTCCAATAACACAACCTGCAGAACCCCATCCTCAGCATCTTCACTAACCTTCCAATAACACAACCTGCAGAAACCCATCCTCAGCATCTCCAGTAACTTCCCAATAACACAAACTGTAGAAACCCATCCTCAGCATCCTCAGCATCTCCACTCACCTCCCAATAACACAACCTGCAGAAACCCATCCTCAGCATCTCCACTCACCTCCCAGTAACACAACCTGCAGAAACCCATCTTGAGCATCTCCACTCACCTTCCAATAACACAACCTGCAGAAACCCATCCCCAGCATATCCACCCACCTCACAATAACACAACCTGCAGAAACCCATCCTCAGCATCTCCACTCACTTTCCAATAACACAACCTGCAGAAACCCATCCACAGCATCTCCACTCACCTTCCAATAACACAACCTGCAGAAACCCATCCTCAGCATCTCCACTCATCTCCCAATAACACAACCTGCAGGAACCCATCCTCAGTATCTTCACTCACCTTCCAATAACACAACCTGCAGAAATCCATCCTCAGCATCTTCACTAACCTCCCAATAACACAACATGCAGTAACCCATCCTCAGCATCTCCACTAAACTTCCAAATTCACAACCTGCAGAAACCCATCCTCAGCATCATCACTCACCTCCCCATAACACAACCTTCAGAAACCCATCCTCAGCATCTCCACTCACCTCCCAATAACACAACTTGCAGAATCCCATTCTCAGCATTTTCACTACCCTTCCAATAACACAACCTGCAGAAACCCATCCTCAGCATCTCCAGTAACCTCCCAGTAACACAACCTGTAGAAACCCATCCTCAGCATCTCCACTCACCTCCCAATAACACAACCTGCAGAAACCCATCCTCAGCATCTCCACTCACCTCCCAGTAACACAAACTGCAGAAACCCATCTTCAGCATCTCCACTCATCTCCCAATAACACAACCTGCAGGAACCCATCCTCAGTATCTTCACTCACCTTCCAATAACACATCCTGCAGAAATCCATCCTCAGCATCTTCACTAACGTCCCAATAACACAACCTGCAGAAACCCATCCTCAGCATCTCCACTAAACTTCCAAAATCACAACCTGCAGAAACCCATCCTCAGCATCATCACTCACCTCCCAATAACACAACCTTCAGAAACCCATCCTCTGCATCTCCACTCACCTCCCAATAACACAACCTGCAGAATCCCATCCTCAGCATTTTCACTACCCTTCCAATAACACAACCTGCAGAAATCCACCCTCAGCATCTCCACTAAACTTCCAATAACACAACCTGTAGAAACCCATCCTCAGCATCTCCACTCACCTCCTAATAACACAACCTGCAGAAACCCATTCTCAGCATCTCCACTCACCACCCAATAACACAACCTGCAGAAACCTATCCTCAGCATCTCCACACAGCTCCCAATAACACAACCTGCAGAAAATCCATTCTCAGCATCTTCACTCACCTCCCAATAACACAGCCTGCAGAAACCCATCCTCAGCATCTTCACTCACCTCCCAATAACACAACCTGCAGAAACCCTTCCTCAGCAACTCCACTCACCTCCCAGTAACACAACCTGCAGAAACCCATCCTCAACATCTTCACTAACCTTCCAATAACACAACCTGCAGAAACCCATCCTCAGCATCTCCACTAAACGTCCAATAACTCAACCTGCAGAAACCCTTCCTCAGCATCTTCACTCACCTCCCAATAACACAACCTGCAGAAACCCATCCTCAGCATCTCCACTCACCTCCCAATAACACAACCTGCAGAAACCCATCCTCAGCATCTCCACTCACCTTCCAATAACACATCCTGCAAAAACACATCCTCAGCATCTCTACCCACCTCCCAATAACACAACCTGCAGAAACCCATCCTCAGCATCTCCACTCATCTTCCAACAACACAACCTGCAGACACCCTTCCACAGCATCTCCACACACCTTCCAATAACACAATCTGCCGAAAACCATCCTCAGCATCTCCACTCACCTCCCAATAACACAACCTGCAGAAACCCATCCTCAGCATCTTCACTCACCTCCCAATAACACAACCTGCAGAAACCCATCCTCAGCATCTCCACTAACTTACCAATAACACAACCTGCAGAAAACCTTCCTCAGCATCTTCACTCACCTCCCAATAATACAACCTGCAGAGACCCATCCTCAGCATCTCCACTCACCTCCCAGTAACACAACCTGCAGAAACCCATCCTCAGCATCTCCACTCACCTCCCAATAACACAACCTGCAGAAACCCATTCTCAGCATCATCACTCACCTCCCAATAACACAACCTTCAGAAACTCATCCTCAGCATCTGCACTCACCTCCCAATAACACAATCTGCAGAATCCCATCCTCAGAATTTTCACTACCCTTCCAATAACACAACCTGCAGAAACCCATCCTCAGCATCTTCACTCATCTCCCAACAACACAACCTGCAGAAACCCATCCTCAGCATCTTCACTCATCTCCCAACAACACAACCTGCAGAAACCCATCCTCAGCATCTCCAATCACCTCCCAATAACACAACCTGCAGAAACCCATCCTCAGCATCTCCACTCACATCCCAATAACACAACCTGCAGGAACTCATCCTCAGTATCTTCACTCACCTCCCAATAACACAACTTGCAGAAACCCATCCCCCACATCTCCACTCACCTCCCAATAACACAACCTCCAGAAAGCCATCCTCAGCATCTTCACTCACCTCCCAATAAGAGAACCTGCAGAAACCCATCCCCAACATCTTCACTCACCTTCCAATAACACAACCTGCAGAAACACATCCTCAGCATCTCCACTCACCTCGCAATAACACAACCTGCAGAAACACATCCTCAGCATCTCCACTCACCTTCCAATAACACAACCTGCAGAAACCCATCCTCAGCATCTCCACTCACCTCCCAATAACACAACCTGCAGAAACACATCCTCAGCATCTCCGCTCACCTTCCAATAACACAACCTGCAGAAACCCATCCTCATCATCTTCACTCACCTCCCAATAACACAACCTGCAGAAACCCATCCTCAGCATCTCCACTCACCTCCCAATAACACAACCTGCAGAAACCCATCCACAGCATCTCCACTCACCTCCCAATAACACAACCTGCAGAAATCCATCCTCAGCATCTCCACTCACCTACCTATAACACAACTGCAGAAACGCAACCTCAGCATCTTCACTCACCTCCCAATAACACAACCTGCAGAAACCCATCCTCAGCATCTCCACTCCCCTCCTAATAACACAACCTGCAGAAACCCATCCTCAGCATATTCACTCAGCGACCAATAACACAACCTGCAGAAACCCATCCTCAGCATCTCCACTCACCTTCCAACAACACAACCTGCAGACACCCTTCCACAGCATCTCCACACACCTTACAATAACACAACCTGCAGAAACCCATCCTCAGCATCTTCACTCACCTCCCAATACCACAACCTGCAGAAACCCATCCTCAGCATCTCCACTCACTTACCAATAACACAACCTGCAGAAACCCTTCCTCAGCATCTTCACTCACCTCCCAATAACACAACCTGCAGAGACCCATCCTCAGCATCTCCACTCACCTCCAAGTAACACAACCTGCAGAAACCCATCCTCAGCATCTCCACTCACCTCCCAATAACACAACCTGCAGAAACCCATTCTCAGCATCATCACTCACCTCCCAATAACACAACCTTCAGAAACCCATCCTCAGCATCTGCACTCACCTCCCAATAACACAATCTGCAGAATCCCATCCTCAGCATTTTCACTACCCTTCCAATAACACAACCTGCAGAAACCCACCCTCAGCATCTCCACTAAACTTCCAATAACACAACCTGCAGAAACCCATCCTCAGCATCTTCACTCATCTCCCAACAACACAACCTGCAGAAACCCATCCTCAGCATCTCCAATCACCTCCCAATAACACAACCTGCAGAAACCCATCCTCAGCATCTCCACTCACATCCCAATAACACAACCTGCAGGAACTCATCCTCAGTATCTTCACTCACCTCCCAATAACACAACTTGCAGAAACCCATCCCCCACATCTCCACTCACCTCCCAATAACACAACCTCCAGAAAGCCATCCCCAACATCTTCACTCACCTTCCAATAACACAACCTGCAGAAACACATCCTCAGCATCTCCACTCACCTCCCAATAACACAACCTGCAGAAACACATCCTCAGCATCTCCACTCACCTTCCAATAACACAACCTGCAGAAACCCATCCTCAGAATCTCCACTCACCTCCCAATAACACAACCTGCAGAAACACATCCTCAGCATCTCCACTCACCTTCCAATAACACAACCTGCAGAAACCCATCCTCATCATCTTCACTCACCTCCCAATAACACAACCTGCAGAAACCCATCCTCAGCATCTCCACTCACCTCCCAATAACACAACCTGCAGAAACCCATCCACAGCATCTCCACTCACCTTCCAATAACACAACCTGCAGAAACCCATCCTCAGCATCTCCACTCACCTACCTATAACACAACTGCAGAAACGCAACCTCAGCATCTTCACTCACCTCCCAATAACACAACCTGCAGAAACCCATCCTCAGCATCTCCACTCCCCTCCTAATAACACAACCTGCAGAAACCCATCCTCAGCATATTCACTCAGCTACCAATAACACAACCTGCAGAAACCCTTCCTCAGCATCTCCAATCGCCTCCCAATAACACAACCTGCAGAAACTCATCCTCAGCATCTCCACTAAACTGCCAATAACACAACCTGCAGAAACCCATCCTCAGCATCATCACTCACCTCCCAATAACACAGCCTTCAGAAACCCATCCTCAGCATCTCCACTCACCTCCCAATAACATAACCTGCAGAATCCCATCCTCAGCATTTGCACTACTCTTCCAACAACACAACCTGCAGAAACCCATCCTCAGCATCTCCACTCACCTCCCAATAACACAACCTGCAGAAACCCATCCTCAGCATCTCCACTCACCTCCTAATAACACAACCTGCAGAAACCCATTCTCAGCATCTCCACTCATCACCCAATAACACAACCTGCAGAAATCTATCCTCAGCATCTCCACACAGCTCCCAATAACACAACCTGCAGAAAATCCATTCTCAGCATCTTCACTCACCTCCCAATAACACAGCCTGCAGAAACCCATCCTCAGCATCTTCACTCACCTCCCAATTACACAACCTGCAGAAAACCATCCACAGCATCTTCACTCACCTCCCAATAACACAACCTGCAGAAACCCATCCTCAGCATCTCCACTAAATGTCCAATAACTCAACCTGCAGAAACCCTTCCTCAGCATCTTCACTCACCTCCCAATAACACAACCTGCAGAAACCCATCCTCAGCATCTCCACTCACCTCCCAATAACACAACCTGCAGAAACCCTTCCACAGCATCTCCACACACCTTCCAATAACACAATCTGCCGAAACCCATCCTCAGCATCTCCACTCACCTCCCAATAACACAACCTGCAGAAACCCATCCACAGCATCTTCACTCACCTCCCAGTAACACAACCTGCAGAAACCCATCCTCAGCATCTCCACTAACTTACCAATAACACAACCTGCAGAAACCCTTCCTCAGCATCTTCACTCACCTCCCAATAACACAACCTGCAGAGACCCATCCTTAGCATCTCCACTCACCTCCCAGTGACACAACCTGCAGAAACCCATCCTCAGCATCTCCACTCACCTCCCAATAACACAACCTGCAGAGACCCATCCTCAGCATCTCCACTCACCTCCCAGTAACACAACCTGCAGAAACCCACCCTCAGCATCTCCACTCACCTCCCAATAACACAACCTGCAGATACCCATTCTCAGCATCATCACTCACCTCCCAATAACACAACCTGCAGAAACCCATCCTCAGCATCTCCACTAACTTACCAATAACACAACCTGCAGAAACCCATTGTCAGCATCATCACTCACCTCCCAGTAACACAACTTGCAGAAACCCATCCTCAGCATCTCCACTCACCTCCCAATAACACAACCTGCAGAAACCCATCCTCAGCATCTCCACTCACCTTCCAATAACACATCCTGCAAAAACACATCCTCAGCATCTCTACCCACCTCCCAATAACACAACCTGCAGAAACCCATCCTCAGCATCTCCACTCATCTTCCAACAACACAACCTGCAGACACCCTTCCACAGCATCTCCACACACCTTCCAATAACACAATCTGCCGAAAACCATCCTCAGCATCTCCACTCACCTCCCAATAACACAACCTGCAGAAACCCATCCTCAGCATCTCCACTAACTTACCAATAACACAACCTGCAGAAAACCTTCCTCAGCATCTTCACTCACCTCCCAATAACACAACCTGCAGAGACCCATCCTCAGCATCTCCACTCACCTCCCAGTAACACAACCTGCAGAAACCCATCCTCAGCATCTCCACTCACCTCCCAATAACACAACCTGCAGAAACCCATTCTCAGCATCATCACTCACCTCCCAATAACACAACCTTCAGAAACCCATCCTCAGCATCTGCACTCACCTCCCAATAACACAATCTGCAGAATCCCATCCTCAGCATTTTCACTACCCTTCCAATAACACAACCTGCAGAAACCCACCCTCAGCATCTCCACTAAACGTCCAATAACACAACCTGCAGAAACCCATCCTCAGGATCTTCACTCATCTCCCAACAACACAACCTGCAGAAACCCATCCTCAGCATCTCCAATCACCTCCCAATAACACAACCTGCAGAAACCCATCCTCAGCATCTCCACTCACATCCCAATAACACAACCTGCAGGAACTCATCCTCAGTATCTTCACTCACCTCCCAATAACACAACTTGCAGAAACCCATCCCCCACATCTCCACTCACCTCCCAATAACACAACCTCCAGAAAGCCATCCTCAGCATCTTCACTCACCTCCCAATAAGAGAACCGGCAGAAACCCATCCCCAACATCTTCACTCACCTTCCAATAACACAACCTGCAGAAACACATCCTCAGCATCTCCACTCACCTCCCAATAACACAACCTGCAGAAACACATCCTCAGCATCTCCACTCACCTTCCAATAACACAACCTGCAGAAACCCATCCTCAGCATCTCCACTCACCTCCCAATAACACAACCTGCAGAAACACATCCTCACCATCTCCACTCACCTTCCAATAACACAACCTGCAGAAACCCATCCTCATCATCTTCACTCACCTCCCAATAACACAACCTGCAGAAACCCATCCTCAGCATCTCCACTCACCTCCCAATAACACAACCTGCAGAAACCCATCCACAGCATCTCCACTCACCTTCCAATAACACAACCTGCAGAAACCCATCCTCAGCATCTCCACTCACCTACCTATAACACAACTGCAGAAATGCAACCTCAGCATCTTCACTCACCTCCCAATAACACAACCTGCAGAAACCCATCCTCAGCATCTCCACTCCCCTCCTAATAACACAACCTGCAGAAACCCATCCTCAGCATATTCACTCAGCTACCAATAACACAACCTGCCGAAACCCATCCTCAGCATCTCCACTCACCTCCCAATAACACAACCTGCAGAAACCCATCCTCAGCATCTTCACTCACCTCCCAATAACACAACCTGCAGAAACCCATCCTCAGCATCTCCACTCACTTACCAATAACACAACCTGCAGAAACCCTTCCTCAGCATCTTCACTCACCTCCCAATAACACAACCTGCAGAGAGCCATCCTTAGCATCTCCACTCACCTCCCAGTGACACAACCTGCAGAAACCCATCCTCAGCATCTCCACTCACCTCCCAATAACACAACCTGCAGAGACCCATCCTCAGCATCTCCACTCACCTCCCAGTAACACAACCTGCAGAAACCCACCCTCAGCATCTCCACTCACCTCCCAATAACACAACCTGCAGATACCCATTCTCAGCATCATCACTCACCTCCCAATAACACAACCTGCAGAAACCCATCCTCAGCATCTCCACTAACTTACCAATAACACAACCTGCAGAAACCCATTCTCAGCATCATCACTCACCTCCCAGTAACACAACTTGCAGAAACCCATCCTCAGCATCTCCACTCACCTCCCAATAACACAACCTGCAGAAACCCATCCTCAGCATCTCCACTCACCTTCCAATAACACATCCTGCAAAAACACATCCTCAGCATCTCTACCCACCTCCCAATAACACAACCTGCAGAAACCCATCCTCAGCATCTCCACTCATCTTCCAACAACACAACCTGCAGACACCCTTCCACAGCATCTCCACACACCTTCCAATAACACAATCTGCCGAAAACCATCCTCAGCATCTCCACTCACCTCCCAATAACACAACCTGCAGAAACCCATCCTCAGCATCTCCACTAACTTACCAATAACACAACCTGCAGAAAACCTTCCTCAGCATCTTCACTCACCTCCCAATAACACAACCTGCAGAGACCCATCCTCAGCATCTCCACTCACCTCCCAGTAACACAACCTGCAGAAACCCATCCTCAGCATCTCCACTCACCTCCCAATAACACAACCTGCAGAAACCCATTCTCAGCATCATCACTCACCTCCCAATAACACAACCTTCAGAAACCCATCCTCAGCATCTGCACTCACCTCCCAATAACACAATCTGCAGAATCCCATCCTCAGCATTTTCACTACCCTTCCAATAACACAACCTGCAGAAACCCACCCTCAGCATCTCCACTAAACGTCCAATAACACAACCTGCAGAAACCCATCCTCAGCATCTTCACTCATCTCCCAACAACACAACCTGCAGAAACCCATCCTCAGCATCTCCAATCACCTCCCAATAACACAACCTGCAGAAACCCATCCTCAGCATCTCCACTCACATCCCAATAACACAACCTGCAGGAACTCATCCTCAGTATCTTCACTCACCTCCCAATAACACAACTTGCAGAAACCCATCCCCCACATCTCCACTCACCTCCCAATAACACAACCTCCAGAAAGCCATCCTCAGCATCTTCACTCACCTCCCAATAAGAGAACCGGCAGAAACCCATCCCCAACATCTTCACTCACCTTCCAATAACACAACCTGCAGAAACACATCCTCAGCATCTCCACTCACCTCCCAATAACACAACCTGCAGAAACACATCCTCAGCATCTCCACTCACCTTCCAATAACACAACCTGCAGAAACCCATCCTCAGCATCTCCACTCACCTCCCAATAACACAACCTGCAGAAACACATCCTCACCATCTCCACTCACCTTCCAATAACACAACCTGCAGAAACCCATCCTCATCATCTTCACTCACCTCCCAATAACACAACCTGCAGAAACCCATCCTCAGCATCTCCACTCACCTCCCAATAACACAACCTGCAGAAACCCATCCACAGCATCTCCACTCACCTTCCAATAACACAACCTGCAGAAACCCATCCTCAGCATCTCCACTCACCTACCTATAACACAACTGCAGAAATGCAACCTCAGCATCTTCACTCACCTCCCAATAACACAACCTGCAGAAACCCATCCTCAGCATCTCCACTCCCCTCCTAATAACACAACCTGCAGAAACCCATCCTCAGCATATTCACTCAGCTACCAATAACACAACCTGCCGAAACCCATCCTCAGCATCTCCACTCACCTCCCAATAACACAACCTGCAGAAACCCATCCTCAGCATCTTCACTCACCTCCCAATAACACAACCTGCAGAAACCCATCCTCAGCATCTCCACTCACTTACCAATAACACAACCTGCAGAAACCTTTCCTCAGCATCTTCACTCACCTCCCAATAACACAACCTGCAGAGACCCATCCACAGCATCTCCACTCACCTTCCAATAACACAACCTGCAGAAACCCATCCTCAGCATCTCCACTCACCTACCTATAACACAACTGCAGAAATGCAACCTCAGCATCTTCACTCACCTCCCAATAACACAACCTGCAGAAACCCATCCTCAGCATCTCCACTCCCCTCCTAATAACACAACCTGCAGAAACCCATCCTCAGCATATTCACTCAGCTACCAATAACACAACCTGCCGAAACCCATCCTCAGCATCTCCACTCACCTCCCAATAACACAACCTGCAGAAACCCATCCTCAGCATCTTCACTCACCTCCCAATAACACAACCTGCAGAAACCCATCCTCAGCATCTCCACTCACTTACCAATAACACAACCTGCAGAAACCCTTCCTCAGCATCTTCACTCACCTCCCAATAACACAACCTGCAGAGACCCATCCTTAGCATCTCCACTCACCTCCCAGTGACACAACCTGCAGAAACCCATCCTCAGCATCTCCACTCACCTCCCAATAACACAACCTGCAGAGACCCATCCTCAGCATCTCCACTCACCTCCCAGTAACACAACCTGCAGAAACCCACCCTCAGCATCTCCACTCACCTCCCAATAACACAACCTGCAGATACCCATTCTCAGCATCATCACTCACCTCCCAATAACACAACCTGCAGAAACCCATCCTCAGCATCTCCACTAACTTACCAATAACACAACCTGCAGAAACCCATTCTCAGCATCATCACTCACCTCCCAGTAACACAACTTGCAGAAACCCATCCTCAGCATCTCCACTCACCTCCCAATAACACAACCTGCAGAAACCCATCCTCAGCATCTCCACTCACCTTCCAATAACACATCCTGCAAAAACACATCCTCAGCATCTCTACCCACCTCCCAATAACACAACCTGCAGAAACCCATCCTCAGCATCTCCACTCATCTTCCAACAACACAACCTGCAGACACCCTTCCACAGCATCTCCACACACCTTCCAATAACACAATCTGCCGAAAACCATCCTCAGCATCTCCACTCACCTCCCAATAACACAACCTGCAGAAACCCATCCTCAGCATCTCCACTAACTTACCAATAACACAACCTGCAGAAAACCTTCCTCAGCATCTTCACTCACCTCCCAATAACACAACCTGCAGAGACCCATCCTCAGCATCTCCACTCACCTCCCAGTAACACAACCTGCAGAAACCCATCCTCAGCATCTCCACTCACCTCCCAATAACACAACCTGCAGAAACCCATTCTCAGCATCATCACTCACCTCCCAATAACACAACCTTCAGAAACCCATCCTCAGCATCTGCACTCACCTCCCAATAACACAATCTGCAGAATCCCATCCTCAGCATTTTCACTACCCTTCCAATAACACAACCTGCAGAAACCCACCCTCAGCATCTCCACTAAACGTCCAATAACACAACCTGCAGAAACCCATCCTCAGCATCTTCACTCATCTCCCAACAACACAACCTGCAGAAACCCATCCTCAGCATCTCCAATCACCTCCCAATAACACAACCTGCAGAAACCCATCCTCAGCATCTCCACTCACATCCCAATAACACAACCTGCAGGAACTCATCCTCAGTATCTTCACTCACCTCCCAATAACACAACTTGCAGAAACCCATCCCCCACATCTCCACTCACCTCCCAATAACACAACCTCCAGAAAGCCATCCTCAGCATCTTCACTCACCTCCCAATAAGAGAACCGGCAGAAACCCATCCCCAACATCTTCACTCACCTTCCAATAACACAACCTGCAGAAACACATCCTCAGCATCTCCACTCACCTCCCAATAACACAACCTGCAGAAACACATCCTCAGCATCTCCACTCACCTTCCAATAACACAACCTGCAGAAACCCATCCTCAGCATCTCCACTCACCTCCCAATAACACAACCTGCAGAAACACATCCTCACCATCTCCACTCACCTTCCAATAACACAACCTGCAGAAACCCATCCTCATCATCTTCACTCACCTCCCAATAACACAACCTGCAGAAACCCATCCTCAGCATCTCCACTCACCTCCCAATAACACAACCTGCAGAAACCCATCCACAGCATCTCCACTCACCTTCCAATAACACAACCTGCAGAAACCCATCCTCAGCATCTCCACTCACCTACCTATAACACAACTGCAGAAATGCAACCTCAGCATCTTCACTCACCTCCCAATAACACAACCTGCAGAAACCCATCCTCAGCATCTCCACTCCCCTCCTAATAACACAACCTGCAGAAACCCATCCTCAGCATATTCACTCAGCTACCAATAACACAACCTGCCGAAACCCATCCTCAGCATCTCCACTCACCTCCCAATAACACAACCTGCAGAAACCCATCCTCAGCATCTTCACTCACCTCCCAATAACACAACCTGCAGAAACCCATCCTCAGCATCTCCACTCACTTACCAATAACACAACCTGCAGAAACCTTTCCTCAGCATCTTCACTCACCTCCCAATAACACAACCTGCAGAGACCCATCCTCAGCATCTCCACTCACTTACCAATAACACAACCTGCAGAAACCTTTCCTCAGCATCTTCACTCACCTCCAAGTAACACAACCTGCAGAAACCCATCCTCAGCATCTCCACTCACCTCCCAATAACACAACCTGCAGAAACCTTTCCTCAGCATCTTCACTCACCTCCAAGTAACACAACCTGCAGAAACCCATCCTCAGCATCTCCACTCACCTCCCAATAACACAACCTGCAGAAACCCATCCTCAGCATCATCACTCACCTCCCAATAACACAACCTTCAGAAACCCATCCTCAGCATCTGCACTCACCTCCCAATAACACAATCTGCAGAATCCCATCCTCAGCATTTTCACTACCCTTCCAATAACACAACCTGCAGAAACCCACCCTCAGCATCTCCACTAAACTTCCAATAACACAACCTGCAGAAACCCATCCTCAGCATCTTCACTCATCTCCCAACAACACAACCTGCAGAAACCCATCCTCAGCATCTCCAATCACCTCCCAATAACACAACCTGCAGAAACCCATCCTCAGCATCTCCACTCACATCCCAATAACACAACCTGCAGGAACTCATCCTCAGTATCTTCACTCACCTCCCAATAACACAACTTGCAGAAACCCATCCCCCACATCTCCACTCACCTCCCAATAACACAACCTCCAGAAAGCCATCCTCAGCATCTTCACTCACCTCCCAATAAGAGAACCTGCAGAAACCCATCCCCAACATCTTCACTCACCTTCCAATAACACAACCTGCAGAAACACATCCTCAGCATCTCCACTCACCTCGCAATAACACAACCTGCAGAAACACATCCTCAGCATCTCCTCTCACCTTCCAATAACACAACCTGCAGAAACCCATCCTCAGCATCTCCACTCACCTCCCAATAACACAACCTGCAGAAACACATCCTCAGCATCACCACTCACCTTCCAATAACACAACCTGCAGAAACCCATCCTCATCATCTTCACTCACCTCCCAATAACACAACCTGCAGAAACCCATCCTCAGCATCTCCACTCACCTCCCAATAACACAACCTGCAGAAACCCATCCACAGCATCTCCACTCACCTTCCAATAACACAACCTGCAGAAACCCATCCTCAGCATCTCCACTCACCTACCTATAACACAACTGCAGAAACGCAACCTCAGCATCTTCACTCACCTCCCAATAACACAACCTGCAGAAACCCATCCTCAGCATCTCCACTCCCCTCCTAATAACACAACCTGCAGAAACCCTTCCACAGCATCTCCACACACCTTACAATAACACAACCTGCCGAAACCCATCCTCAGCATCTCCACTCACCTCCCAATAACACAACCTGCAGAAACCCATCCTCAGCATCTTCACTCACCTCCCAATAACACAACCTGCAGAAACCCATCCTCAGCATCTCCACTCACTTACCAATAACACAACCTGCAGAAACCCTTCCTCAGCATCTTCACTCACCTCCCAATAACACAACCTGCAGAGACCCATCCTCAGCATCTCCACTCACCTTCCAATAACACAACCTGCAGAAACCCATTCTCAGCATCATCACTCACCTCCCAATAACACAACCTGCAGAAACCCATTCTCAGCATCATCACTCACCTCCCAATAACACAACCTGCAGAAAGCCAACCTCAGCATCTCCACTCCCCTCCTAATAACACAACCTGCAGAAACCCATCCTCAGCATATTCACTCAGCTACCAATAACACAACCTGCAGAAACCCTTCCTCAGCATCTCCAATCGCCTCCCAATAACACAACCTGCAGAAACTCATCCTCAGCATCTCCACTAAACTGCCAATAACACAACCTGCAGAAACCCATCCTCAGCATCATCACTCACCTCCCAATAACACAGCCTTCAGAAACCCATCCTCAGCATCTCCACTCACCTCCCAATAACATAACCTGCAGAATCCCATCCTCAGCATTTGCACTACTCTTCCAACAACACAACCTGCAGAAACCCATCCTCAGCATCTCCACTCACCTCCCAATAACACAACCTGCAGAAACCCATCCTCAGCATCTCCACTCACCTCCTAATAACACAACCTGCAGAAACCCATTCTCAGCATCTCCACTCATCACCCAATAACACAACCTGCAGAAATCTATCCCCAGCATCTCCACACAGCTCCCAATAACACAACCTGCAGAAAATCCATTCTCAGCATCTTCACTCACCTCCCAATAACACAGCCTGCAGAAACCCATCCTCAGCATCTTCACTCACCTCCCAATTACACAACCTGCAGAAAACCATCCACAGCATCTTCACTCACCTCCCAATAACACAACCTGCAGAAACCCATCCTCAGCATCTCCACTAAATGTCCAATAACTCAACCTGCAGAAACCCTTCCTCAGCATCTTCACTCACCTCCCAATAACACAACCTGCAGAAACCCATCCTCAGCATCTCCACTCACCTCCCAATAACACAACCTGCAGAAACCCTTCCACAGCATCTCCACACACCTTCCAATTACACAATCTGCCGAAACCCATCCTCAGCATCTCCACTCACCTCCCAATAACACAACCTGCAGAAACCCATCCACAGCATCTTCACTCACCTCCCAGTAACACAACCTGCAGAAACCCATCCTCAGCATCTCCACTAACTTACCAATAACACAACCTGCAGAAACCCTTCCTCAGCATCTTCACTCACCTCCCAATAACACAACCTGCAGAGACCCATCCTTAGCATCTCCACTCACCTCCCAGTAACACAACCTGCAGAAACCCATCCTCAGCATCTCCACTCACCTCCCAATAACACAACCTGCAGAGACCCATCCTCAGCATCTCCACTCACCTCCCAGTAACACAACCTGCAGAAACCCACCCTCAGCATCTCCACTCACCTCCCAATAACACAACCTGCAGATACCCATTCTCAGCATCATCACTCACCTCCCAATAACACAACCTGCAGAAACCCATCCTCAGCATCTCCACTAACTTACCAATAACACAACCTGCAGAAACCCATTCTCAGCATCATCACTCACCTCCCAGTAACACAACTTGCAGAAACCCATCCTCAGCATCTCCACTCACCTCCCAATAACACAACCTGCAGAAACCCATCCTCAGCATCTCCACTCACCTTCCAATAACACATCCTGCAAAAACACATCCTCAGCATCTCTACCCACCTCCCAATAACACAACCTGCAGAAACCCATCCTCAGCATCTCCACTCATCTTCCAACAACACAACCTGCAGACACCCTTCCACAGCATCTCCACACACCTTCCAATAACACAATCTGCCGAAAACCATCCTCAGCATCTCCACTCACCTCCCAATAACACAACCTGCAGAAACCCATCCTCAGCATCTCCACTAACTTACCAATAACACAACCTGCAGAAACCCATCCTCAGCATCTCCACTCACCTCCAAGTAACACAACCTGCAGAAACCCATCCTCAGCATCTCCACTCACCTCCCAATAACACAACCTGCAGAGACCCATCCTCAGCATCTCCACTCACCTCCAAGTAACACAACCTGCAGAAACCCATCCTCAGCATCTCCACTCACCTCCCAATAACACAACCTGCAGAAACCCATTCTCAGCATCATCACTCACCTCCCAATAACACAACCTTCAGAAACCCATCCTCAGCATCTGCACACACCTCCCAATAACACAATCTGCAGAATCCCATCCTCAGCATTTTCACTACCCTTCCAATAACACAACCTGCAGAAACCCACCCTCAGCATCTCCACTAAACTTCCAATAACACAACCTGCAGAAACCCATCCTCAGCATCTTCACTCATCTCCCAACAACACAACCTGCAGAAACCCATCCTCAGCATCTCCAATCACCTCCCAATAACACAACCTGCAGAAACCCATCCTCAGCATCTCCACTCACATCCCAATAACACAACCTGCAGGAACTCATCCTCAGTATCTTCACTCACCTCCCAATAACACAACTTGCAGAAACCCATCCCCCACATCTCCACTCACCTCCCAATAACACAACCTCCAGAAAGCCATCCTCAGCATCTTCACTCACCTCCCAATAAGAGAACCTGCAGAAACCCATCCCCAACATCTTCACTCACCTTCCAATAACACAACCTGCAGAAACACATCCTCAGCATCTCCACTCACCTCCCAATAACACAACCTGCAGAAACACATCCTCAGCATCTCCACTCACCTTCCAATAACACAACCTGCAGAAACCCATCCTCAGCATCTCCACTCACCTCCCAATAACACAACCTGCAGAAACACATCCTCAGCATCTCCACTCACCTTCCAATAACACAACCTGCAGAAACCCATCCTCATCATCTTCACTCACCTCCCAATAACACAACCTGCAGAAACCCAACCTCAGCATCTCCACTCACCTCCCAATAACACAACCTGCAGAAACCCATCCACAGCATCTCCACTCACCTTCCAATAACACAACCTGCAGAAACCCATCCTCAGCATCTCCACTCACCTACCTATAACACAACTGCAGAAACGCAACCTCAGCATCTTCACTCACCTCCCAATAACACAATCTGCAGAAAGCCATCCTCAGCATCTCCACTCCCCTCCTAATAACACAATCTGCAGAAAGCCATCCTCAGCATCTCCACTCCCCTCCTAATAACACAACCTGCAGAAACCCATCCTCAGCATATTCACTCAGCTACCAATAACACAACCTGCAGAAACTCATCCTCAGCATCTCCACTAAACTGCCAATAACACAACCTGCAGAAACCCATCCTCAGCATCATCACTCACCTCCCAATAACACAGCCTTCAGAAACCCATCCTCAGCATCTCCACTCACCTCCCAATAACATAACCTGCAGAATCCCATCCTCAGCATTTGCACTACTCTTCCAACAACACAACCTGCAGAAACCCATCCTCAGCATCTCCACTCACCTCCCAATAACACAACCTGCAGAAACCCATCCTCAGCATCTCCACTCACCTCCTAATAACACAACCTGCAGAAACCCATTCTCAGCATCTCCACTCACCACCCAATAACACAACCTGCAGAAACCTATCCTCAGCATCTCCACACAGCTCCCAATAACACAACCTGCAGAAAATCCATTCTCAGCATCTTCACTCACCTCCCAATAACACAGCCTGCAGAAACCCATCCTCAGCATCTTCACTCACCTCCCAATTACACAACCTGCAGAAAACCATCCACAGCATCTTCACTCACCTCCCAATAACACAACCTGCAGAAACCCATCCTCAGCAACTCCACTCACCTCCCAGTAACACAACCTGCAGAAACCCATCCTCAACATCTTCACTAACCTTGCAATAACACAACCTGCAGAAACCCATCCTCAGCATCTCCACTAAACGTCCAATAACTCAACCTGCAGAAACCCTTCCTCAGCATCTTCACTCACCTCCCAATAACACAACCTGCAGAAACCCATCCACAGCATCTTCACTCACCTCCCAGTAACACAACCTGCAGAAACCCATCCTCAGCATCTCCACTAACTTACCAATAACACAACCTGCAGAAGCCCTTCCTCAGCATCTTCACTCACCTCCCAATAACACAACCTGCAGAGACCCATCCTTAGCATCTCCACTCACCTCCCAGTAACACAACCTGCAGAAACCCATCCTCAGCATCTCCACTCACCTCCCAATAACACAACCTGCAGAAACCCATTCTCAGCATCATCACTCACCTCCCAGTAACACAACTTGCAGAAACCCATCCTCAGCATCTCCACTCACCTCCCAATAACACAACCTGCAGAATCCCATCCTCAGCATTTTCACTACCCTTCCAATAACACAACCTGCAGAAACCAACCCTCAGCATCTCCACTAAACTTCCAATAACACAACCTGCAGAAACCCATCCTCAGCATCTTCACTCATCTCCCAACAACACAACCTGCAGAAACCCATCCTCAGCATCTCCAATCACCTCCCAATAACACAACCTGCAGAAACCCATCCTCAGCATCTCCACTCACATCCCAATAACACAACCTGCAGGAACTCATCCTCAGTATCTTCACTCACCTCGCAACAACACAACTTGCAGAAACCCATCCCCCACATCTCCACTCACCTCCCAATAACACAACCTCCAGAAAGCCATCCTCAGCATCTTCACTCACCTCCCAATAAGAGAACCTGCAGAAACCCATCCCCAACATCTTCACTCACCTTCCAATAACACAACCTGCAGAAACACATCCTCAGCATCTCCACTCACCTCCCAATAACACAACCTGCAGAAACACATCCTCAGCATCTCCACTCACCTTCCAATAACACAACCTGCAGAAACCCATCCTCAGCATCTCCACTCACCTCCCAATAACACAACCTGCAGAAACACATCCTCAGCATCTTCACTCACCTTCCAATAACACAACCTGCAGAAACCCATCCTCATCATCTTCACTCACCTCCCAATAACACAACCTGCAGAAACCCATCCTCAGCATCTCCACTCACCTCCCAATAACACAACCTGCAGAAACCCATCCACAGCATCTCCACTCACCTTCCAATAACACAACCTGCAGAAACCCATCCTCAGCATCTCCACTCACCTACCTATAACACAACTGCAGAAACGCAACCTCAGCATCTTCACTCACCTCCCAATAACACAACCTGCAGAAACCCATCCTCAGCATCTCCACTCCCCTCCTAATAACACAACCTGCAGAAACCCATCCTCAGCATTTTCACTCAGCTACCAATAACACAACCTGCAGAAACCCATCCTCAGCATCTCCACTCACCTTCCAACAACACAACCTGCAGACACCCTTCCACAGCATCTCCACACACCTTCCAATAATACAACCTGCCGAAACCCATCCTCAGCATCTCCACTCACCTCCCAATAACACAACCTGCAGAAACCCATCCTCAGCATCTTCACTCACCTCCCAATAACACAACCTGCAGAAACCCATCCTCAGCATCTCCACTAACTTACCAATAACACAACCTGCAGAAACCCTTCCTCAGCATCTTCACTCACCTCCCAATAACACAACCTGCAGAGACCCATCTTCAGCATCTCCACTCACCTCCAAGTAACACAACCTGCAGAAACCCATCCTCAGCATCTCCACTCACCTCCCAATAACACAACCTGCAGAAACCCAATCTGAGCATCATGACTCACCTCCCAATAACACAACCTTCAGAAACCCATCCTCAGCATCTGCACTCACCTCCCAATAACACAATCTGCAGAATCCCATCCTCAGCATTTCACTACCCTTCCAATAACACAACCTGCAGAAACCCACCCTCAGCATCTCCACTAAACTTCCAATAACACAACCTGCAGAAACCCATCCTCAGCATCTTCACTCATCTCCCAACAACACAACCTGCAGAAACCCATCCTCAGCATCTCCAATCACCTCCCAATAACACAACCTGCAGAAACCCATCCTCAGCATCTCCACTCACATCCCAATAACACAACCTGCAGGAACTCATCCTCAGTATCTTCACTCACCTCCCAATATCACAACTTGCAGAAACCCATCCCCCACATCTCCACTCACCTCCCAATAACACAACCTCCAGAAAGCCATCCTCAGCATCTTCACTCACCTCCCAATAAGAGAACCTGCAGAAACCCATCCCCAACATCTTCACTCACCTTCCAATAACACAACCTGCAGAAACACATCCTCAGCATCTCCACTCACCTCCCAATAACACAACCTGCAGAAACACATCCTCAGCATCTCCACTCACCTTCCAATAACACAACCTGCAGAAACCCATCCTCAGCATCTCCACTCACCTCCCAATAACACAACCTGCAGAAACACATCCTCAGCATCTCCACTCACCTTCCAATAACACAACCTGCAGAAACCCATCCTCATCATCTTCACTCACCTCCCAATAACACAACCTGCAGAAACACATCCTCAGCATCTCCACTCACCTCCCAATAACACAACCTGCAGAAACCCATCCACAGCATCTCCACTCACCTTCCAATAACACAACCTGCAGAAACCCATCCTCAGCATCTCCACTCACCTACCTATAACACAACTGCAGAAACGCAACCTCAGCATCTTCACTCACCTCCCAATAACACAACCTGCAGAAACCCATCCTCAGCATCTCCACTCCCCTCCTAATAACACAACCTGCAGAAACCCATCCTCAGCATATTCACTCAGCTACCAATAACACAACCTGCAGAAACCCTTCCTCAGCATCTCCAATCGCCTCCCAATAACACAACCTGCAGAAACTCATCCTCAGCATCTCCACTAAACTGCCAATAACACAACCTGCAGAAACCCATCCTCAGCATCATCACTCACCTCCCAATAACACAGCCTTCAGAAACCCATCCTCAGCATCTCCACTCACCTCCCAATAACATAACCTGCAGAATCCCATCCTCAGCATTTGCACTACTCTTCCAATAACACAACCTGCAGAAACCCATGCTCAGCATCTCCATTCACCTTCCAAAAACAGAACCTGCAGAAATCCATCCTCCGCATCTTCACTCACCTCCCAATAACACAACCTGTAGAAACCCATCCTCAGCATCTCCAATCACCTCCCAATAACACAACCTGCTGAAACCCATCCTCAGCATCTTCACTCACCTCCCAATAACACAACCTGCAGAAACCCATCCTCAGCATCTTCACTAACCTTCCAATAACACAACCTGCAGAAACCCATCCTCAGCATCTCCACTCATCTCCCAATAACACAACCTGCAGGAACCCATCCTCAGTATCTTCACTCACCTTCCAATAACACAACCTGCAGAAACCCATCCTCAGCATCTCCACTAAACTTCCAAAATCACAACCTGCAGAAACCCATCCTCAGCATCATCACTCACCTCCCAATAACACAACCTTCAGAAACCCATCCTCAGCATCTCCACTCACTTCCCACTAACACAACCTGCAGAATCCCATCCTCAGCATTTTCACTACCCATCCAATAACACAACCTGCAGAAACCCACCCTCAGCAGCTCCACTAAACTTCCAATAACACAACCTGCAGAAACCCATCCTCAGCATCTCCACTCACCTACCAATAACACAACTGCAGAAACCCAACCTCAGCATCTTCACTCACCTCCCAATAACACAACCTGCAGAAACCCATCCTCAGCATCTCCACTCCCCTCCTAATAACACAACCTGCAGAAACCCATCCTCAGCATCTTCACTCAGCTACCAATAACACAACCTGCAGAAACCCATCCTCAGCATCTCCAATCACCTCCCAATAACACAACCTGCAGAAACCCATCCTCAGCATCTCCACTAAACTGCCAATAACACAAACTGCAGAAACCCATTCTCAGCATCATCACTCACCTCCCAATAACACAACCTGCAGAAACACATCCTCAGCATCTCCACTAAACTGCCAATAACACAACCTGCAGAAACCCATCCACAGCATCTCCACTCACCTTCCAATAACACAACCTGCAGAAACCCATCCTCAGCATCTCCACTCATCTCCCAATAACATAACCTGCAGGAACCCATCCTCAGTATCTTCACTCACCTTCCAATAACACAACCTGCAGAAAACCATCCTCAGCATCTTCACTAACCTCCCAATAACACAACATGCAGTAACCCATCCTCAGCATCTCCACTAAACTTCCAAATTCACAACCTGCAGAAACCCATCCTCAGCATCATCACTCACCTCCCCATAACACAACCTTCAGAAACCCATCCTCAGCATCTCCACTCACCTCCCAATAACACAACTTGCAGAATCCCATTCTCAGCATTTTCACTACCCTTCCAATAACACAACCTGCAGAAACCCACCCTCAGCATCTCCACCAAACTTCCAATAATACAACCTGCAGAAACCCATCCTCAGCATCTTCACTCATCTCCCAACAACACAACCTGCAGAAACCCATCCTCAGCATCTTCACTCACCTCCCAATCACACAACCTTCAGAACCCCATCCTCAGCATCTTCACTGACCTTCCAATAACACAACCTGCAGAAACCCATCCTCAGCATCTCCAGTAACTTCCCAGTAACACAACCTGTAGAAACCCATCCTCAGCATCTCCACTCACCTTCCAATAACACAACCTGCAGAAACCCATCCTCAGCATCTCCACTCACCTCCCAGTAACACAACCTGCAGAAACCCATCTTCAGCATCTCCACTCATCTCCCAATAACACAACCTGCAGGAACCCATCCTCAGTAACTTCACTCACCTTCCAATAACACATCCTGCAGAAATCCATCCTCAGCATCTTCACTAACCTCCCCATAACACAACCTTCAGAAACCCATCCTCAGCATCTCCACTCACCTCCCAATAACACAACCTGCAGAAACCCATCCTCAGCATCTCCAATCACCTCCCAATAACACAACCTGCAGAAACCCATCCTCAGCATCACCACTCACATCCCAATAACACAACCTTCAGAACCCCATCCTCAGCATCTTCACTAACCTTCCAATAACACAACCTGCAGAAACCCATCCTCAGCATCTCCAGTAACTTCCCAGTAACACAACCTGTAGAAACCCATCCTCAGCATCTCCACTCACCTCCCAATAACACAACCTGCAGAAACCCATCCTCAGCATCTCCACTCACCTCCCAGTAACACAACCTGCAGAAACCCATCTTCAGCATCTCCACTCATCTCCCAATAACACAACCTGCAGGAACCCATCCTCAGTATCTTCACTCACCTTCCAATAACACATCCTGCAGATATCCATCCTCAGCATCTTCACTAACCTCCCCATAACACAACCTTCAGAAACCCATCCTCAGCATCTCCACTCACCTCCCAATAACACAACCTGCAGAAACCCATCCACAGCATCTCCACTCACCTTCCAATAACACAACCTGCAGAAACCCATCCTCAGCATCTTCACTCACCTCCCAATAACACAACCTGCAGAAACACATCCTCAGCATCTCCACTCACCTTCCAATAACACAACCTGCAGAAACCCATCCTCATCATCTTCACTCACCTCCCAATAACACAACCTGCAGAAACACATCCTCAGCATCTCCACTCACCTCCCAATAACACAACCTGCAGAAACCCATCCACAGCATCTCCACTCACCTTCCAATAACACAACCTGCAGAAACCCATCCTCAGCATCTCCACTCACCTACCTATAACACAACTGCAGAAACGCAACCTCAGCATCTTCACTCACCTCCCAATAACACAACCTGCAGAAACCCATCCTCAGCATCTCCACTCCCCTCCTAATAACACAACCTGCAGAAACCCATCCTCAGCATATTCACTCAGCTACCAATAACACAACCTGCAGAAACCCTTCCTCAGCATCTCCAATCGCCTCCCAATAACACAACCTGCAGAAACTCATCCTCAGCATCTCCACTAAACTGCCAATAACACAACCTGCAGAAACCCATCCTCAGCATCATCACTCACCTCCCAATAACACAGCCTTCAGAAAGCCATCCTCAGCATCTCCACTCACCTCCCAATAACATAACCTGCAGAATCCCATCCTCAGCATTTGCACTACTCTTCTAATAACACAACCTGCAGAAACCCATGCTCAGCATCTCCATTCACCTTCCAAAAACAGAACCTGCAGAAATCCATCCTCCGCATCTTCACTCACCTCCCAATAACACAACCTGTAGAAACCCATCCTCAGCATCTCCAATCACCTCCCAATAACACAACCTGCTGAAACCCATCCTCAGCATCTTCACTCACCTCCCAATAACACAACCTGCAGAAACCCATCCTCAGCATCTTCACTAACCTTCCAATAACACAACCTGCAGAAACCCATCCTCAGCATCTCCACTCATCTCCCAATAACACAACCTGCAGGAACCCATCCTCAGTATCTTCACTCACCTTCCAATAACACAACCTGCAGAAACCCATCCTCAGCATCTCCACTAAACTTCCAAAATCACAACCTGCAGAAACCCATCCTCAGCATCATCACTCACCACCCAATAACACAACCTTCAGAAACCCATCCTCAGCATCTCCACTCACTTCCCACTAACACAACCTGCAGAATCCCATCCTCAGCATTTTCACTACCCATCCAATAACACAACCTGCAGAAACCCACCCTCAGCAGCTCCACTAAACTTCCAATAACACAACCTGCAGAAACCCATCCTCAGCATCTCCACTCACCTACCAATAACACAACTGCAGAAACCCAACCTCAGCATCTTCACTCACCTCCCAATAACACAACCTGCAGAAACCCATCCTCAGCATCTCCACTCCCCTCCTAATAACACAACCTGCAGAAACCCATCCTCAGCATCTTCACTCAGCTACCAATAACACAACCTGCAGAAACCCATCCTCAGCATCTCCAATCACCTCCCAATAACACAACCTGCAGAAACCCATCCTCAGCATCTCCACTAAACTGCCAATAACACAAACTGCAGAAACCCATTCTCAGCATCATCACTCACCTCCCAATAACACAACCTGCAGAAACACATCCTCAGCATCTCCACTAAACTGCCAATAACACAACCTGCAGAAACCCATCCACAGCATCTCCACTCACCTTCCAATAACACAACCTGCAGAAACCCATCCTCAGCATCTCCACTCATCTCCCAATAACATAACCTGCAGGAACCCATCCTCAGTATCTTCACTCACCTTCCAATAACACAACCTGCAGAAAACCATCCTCAGCATCTTCACTAACCTCCCAATAACACAACATGCAGTAACCCATCCTCAGCATCTCCACTAAACTTCCAAATTCACAACCTGCAGAAACCCATCCTCAGCATCATCACTCACCTCCCCATAACACAACCTTCAGAAACCCATCCTCAGCATCTCCACTCACCTCCCAATAACACAACTTGCAGAATCCCATTCTCAGCATTTTCACTACCCTTCCAATAACACAACCTGCAGAAACCCACCCTCAGCATCTCCACCAAACTTCCAATAATACAACCTGCAGAAACCCATCCTCAGCATCTTCACTCATCTCCCAACAACACAACCTGCAGAAACCCATACTCAGCATCTTCACTCACCTCCCAATCACACAACCTTCAGAACCCCATCCTCAGCATCTTCACTGACCTTCCAATAACACAACCTGCAGAAACCCATCCTCAGCATCTCCAGTAACTTCCCAGTAACACAACCTGTAGAAACCCATCCTCAGCATCTCCACTCACCTTCCAATAACACAACCTGCAGAAACCCATCCTCAGCATCTCCACTCACCTCCCAGTAACACAACCTGCAGAAACCCATCTTCAGCATCTCCACTCATCTCCCAATAACACAACCTGCAGGAACCCATCCTCAGTAACTTCACTCACCTTCCAATAACACATCCTGCAGAAATCCATCCTCAGCATCTTCACTAACCTCCCCATAACACAACCTTCAGAAACCCATCCTCAGCATCTCCACTCACCTCCCAATAACACAACCTGCAGAAACCCATCCTCAGCATCTCCAATCACCTCCCAATAACACAACCTGCAGAAACCCATCCTCAGCATCACCACTCACATCCCAATAACACAACCTTCAGAACCCCATCCTCAGCATCTTCACTAACCTTCCAATAACACAACCTGCAGAAACCCATCCTCAGCATCTCCAGTAACTTCCCAGTAACACAACCTGTAGAAACCCATCCTCAGCATCTCCACTCACCTCCCAATAACACAACCTGCAGAAACCCATCCTCAGCATCTCCACTCACCTCCCAGTAACACAACCTGCAGAAACCCATCTTCAGCATCTCCACTCATCTCCCAATAACACAACCTGCAGGAACCCATCCTCAGTATCTTCACTCACCTTCCAATAACACATCCTGCAGATATCCATCCTCAGCATCTTCACTAACCTCCCCATAACACAACCTTCAGAAACCCATCCTCAGCATCTCCACTCACCTCCCAATAACACAACCTGCAGAAACCCATCCACAGCATCTCCACTCACCTTCCAATAACACAACCTGCAGAAACCCATCCTCAGCATCTCCACTCACCTACCAATAACACAACTGCAGAAACCCAACCTTAGCATCTTCACTCACCTCCCAATAACACAACCTGCAGAAACCCATCCTCAGCATCTCCACTCCCCTCCTAATAACACAACCTGCAGAAACCCATCCTCAGCATCTTCACTCAGCTACCAATAACACAACCTGCAGAAACCCTTCCTCAGCATCTCCAATCACCTCCCAATAACACAACCTGCAGAAACCCATCCTCAGCATCTCCACTAAACTGCCAATAACACAAACTGCAGAAACCCATTCTCAGCATCATCACTCACCTCCCAATAACACAACCTTCAGAAACCCATCCTCAGCATCTCCACTAAACTGCCAATAACACAACCTGCAGAAACCCATCCACAGCATCTCCACTCACCTTCCAATAACACAACCTGCAGAAACCCATCCTCAGCATCTCCACTCATCTCCCAATAACACAACCTGCAGGAACCCATCCTCAGTATCTTCACTCACCTTCCAATAACACAACCTGCAGAAAACCATCCTCAGCATCTTCACTAACCTCCCAATAACACAACATGCAGTAACCCATCCTTAGCATCTCCACTAAACTTCCAAATTCACAACCTGCAGAAACCCATCCTCAGCATCATCACTCACCTCCCCAAACACAACCTTCAGAAACCCATCCTCAGCATCTCCACTCACCTCCCAATAACACAACTTGCAGAATCCCATTCTCAGCATTTTCACTACCCTTCCAATAACACAACCTGCAGAAACCCACCCTCAGCATCTCCACCAAACTTCCAATAATACAACCTGCAGAAACCCATCCTCAGCATCTTCACTCATCTCCCAACAACACAACCTGCAGAAACCCATCCTCAGCATCTCCAATCACCTCCCAATAACACAACCTGCAGAAACCCATCCTCAGCATCACCACTCACATCCCAATAACACAACCTGCACAAACCCATCCTCAGCATCTTCACTCACCTCCCAATCACACAACCTTCAGAACCCCATCCTCAGCATCTTCACTAACCTTCCAATAACACAACCTGCAGAAACCCATCCTCAGCATCTCCAGTAACTTCCCAGTAACACAACCTGTAGAAACCCATCCTCAGCATCTCCACTCACCTTCCAATATCACAACCTGCAGAAACCCATCCTCAGCATCTCCACTCACCTCCCAGTAACACAACCTGCAGAAACCCATCTTCAGCATCTCCACTCATCTCCCAATAACACAACCTGCAGGAACCCATCCTCAGTATCTTCACTCACCTTCCAATAACACATCCTGCAGAAATCCATCCTCAGCATCTTCATTAACCTCCCCATAACACAACCTTCAGAAACCCATCCTCAGCATCTCCACTCACCTCCCAATAACACAACCTGCAGAAACCCATCCTCAGCATCTCCAATCACATCCCAATAACACAACCTGCAGAAACCCATCCTCAGCATCACCACTCACATCCCAATAACACAACCTGCAGGAACCCATCCTCAGCATCTTCACTCATCTCCCAATCACACAACCTTCAGAACCCCATCATCAGCATCTTCACTAACCTTCCAATAACACAACCTGCAGAAACCCATCCTCAGCATCTTCACTCATCTCCCAATAACACAACCTGCAGAAACCCATCCTCAGCATCTCCACTCACATCTCAATAACACAACCGGCAGGAACCCATCCTCAGTATCTTCACTCACCTTCCAATAACACAACCTGCAGAAACCCATCCTCATCATCTCCACTCACCTCCCAATAACACAACCTGCAGAAACCCATCCTCATCATCTCCACTCACCTCCCAATAACACAACCTGCAGAAACCCATCCTCAGCATCTCCACTCACCTCCCAATAACACAACCTGCAGAAACCCATCCTCAGCATCTCCACTCACCTCCCAATAACACAACTTGGAGAATCCCATTCTCAGCATTTTCACTACCCTTCCAAAATCACAACCTGCAGAAACCCATCCTCAGCATCTCCACTCACCTCCCAAAAACACAACCTTCAGAAACCCTTCCACAGCATCTCAACTCACCTCCCAGTAACACAACCTGCAGAAACCCATCCTCAGCATCTCCACTCACGTCCCAATAACACAACCTGCAGAAACCCACCCTCAGCATCTCCACTAAACTTCCAATAACACAACCTGCAGAAACCCATCCTCAGCATCTTCACTCATCTTCCAACAACACAACCTGCAGAAACCCATCCTCAGCATCTCCACTCACCTCCCAATTACACAACCTGCAGAAACCCATCCTCAGCATCTCCACTCACCTCCTAATAACACAACCTGCAGAAACCCATTCTCAGCATCTCCACTCACCACCCAATAACACAACCTGCAGAAACCTATCCTCAGCATCTCCACACAGCTCCCAATAACACAACCTGCAGAAAATCCATTCTCAGCATCTTCACTCACCTCCCAATAACACAATCTGCAGAATCCCATCCTCAGCATTTTCACTCACCTCCCAATAACACAACCTGCAGAAACCCATCCTCAGCATCTCCACAAACCTCCCAATAAAGCAACCTGCAGAAACCCATCCTCAGCATCTTCACTCAGCTCCCAATAACACAACCTGCAGAAACCCATCCTCAGCATCTCCACTCACCACCCAATAACACAACCGGCAGAAACCCATCCTCAGCATCTTCACTCACCTCCCAATAACACAACCTGCAGAAACACATCCTCAGCATCTCCACTCACCTCCCAATAACACAACCTGCAGAAACCCATCCTCAGCATCTCCACTCACCGTCCAATAACACAACCTGCAGAAACCCATCCTCAGCATCTCCACTCACCACCCAATAACACAACTTGCAGAAACCCATCCTCAGCATCTCCACTCACCTCCCAATAACACAACCTGCAGAAACCCATCCTCAGCATCTCCACTCACCTCCCAATAACACAACCTGCAGAAACCCATCCTCAGCATCTTCACTCAGCTCCCAATGACACAACCTGCATAAACCCATCCTCAGCATCTCCACTAACCTCCCAATAACGCAACCTGCAGAAACCCATCCTCAGCATCTTCACTCACCTCGCAATAACACAACCTGCAGAAACCCATCCTCAGCATCTTCAATAACCTTTCAAGAACAAAACCTTCAGAAACCCATCCTCAGCATCTCCACTCACCTCCCAATAACACAACCTGTAGAAACCCATCCTCAGCATCTTCACTCACCTTGCAATAACACAACCTGCAGAAGCCCATCCTTAGCATCTTCAATCACCTTCTTATAACAAAACCTGCAGAAACCCATCCTCAGCATCTCCACTCAACTCCCAGTAACACAACCTGTAGAAACCCATCCTCAGCATCTTCACTCACCTCCCAATAATCCAACCTGCAGAAACCCATCCTCAGCATTTTCACTTACCTTCTAATAACACAACCTGCAGAAACCCATCTTCAGCATCTCCACTCATCACCCAATAACACAACCTGCAGGAACCCATCCTCAGTATCTTCACTCACCTTCCAATAACACAACCTGCAGAAACCCATCCTCAGCATCTCCACTCACCTCCCAATAACACAACCTACAGAAACCCATCCTCAGCATCTGCACTCACCTCCCAGTAACACAAACTGCAGAAACCCATCCTCAGCATCTCCACTCAACACCCTGTAACACAACCTGTAGAAACCCAAACTCAGCATCTTCACTCACCTCCCAATAATACAACCTGCAGAAACCCATCCTCAGCATCTCCACTAAACTTCCAAAATCACAACCTGCAGAAACTCATCCTCAGCATCATCACTCACCTCCCAATAACACAACCTTCAGAAACCCATCCTCAGCATCTCCACTCACCTGCCAATAACACAACCTGCAGAATCCCATCCTCAGCATTTTCACTACCCTTCCAATAACACAACCTGCAGAAACCCACCCTCAGCATCTCCACTAAACTTCCAATAACACAACCTGCAGAAACCCATCCTCAGCATCTTCACTCATCTCCCAACAACACAACCTGCAGAAACCCATCCTCAGCATCTCCAATCACCTCCCAATAACACAACCTGCAGAAACCCATCCTCAGCATCTCCACTCACATCCCAATAACACAACCTGCAGGAACCCATCCTCAGTATCTTCACTCACCTTCCAATAACACAATCTGCAGAAACCAATCCTCAGCATCTTCACTAATCTCCCAATAACACAACCTGCAGAAACCCATCCTCAGCATCTCCACTCACCTCCCAATAACAAAACCTGCAGAAACCCATCCTCAGCATCTCCACTCACCTCCTAATAACACAACCTGCAGAAACCCATTCTCAGCATCTCCACTCACCACCCAATAACAGAACCTGCAGAAACCTATCCTCAGCATCTCCACACACCTCCCAATAACACAACCTGCAGAAAATCCATCCTCAGCATCTTCACTCACCTCCCAATTACACAACCTGCAGAAACCCATCCACAGCATCTTCACTCACCTCCCAATAACACAATCTGCAGAAACCCATCCCCAACATCTCCACTCACCTCCCAATTACACAACCTCCAGAAACCCATCCTCCGCATCTTCAATCACCTTCCAATAACACAAACTGCAGAAACCCATCCTCAGCATCTCCACTCACCTCCCAGTAACACAACCTGCAGAAACCCATCCTCAGCATCTTCCCTAACCTCCCAATAACACAACCTGCAGAAACCCATCCTCAGCATCTCCACTAAACTTCCAATAACTCAACCTGCAGAAACCCATCCTCAGCAACTTGACTCACCTCCCAATAACACAACCTGCAGAAACCTATCCTCAGCATCTCCACTCACCTCCCAATAACACAACCTCCAGAAACCCATCCTCAGCATCTCCACTCACCTCCCAATAACACAACCTGCAGTAACCCATCCTCAGCATCTCCACTCACCTTCCAATAACACAACCTCCAGAAACCCATCCTTAGTATCTTCTCTCACCATCCAATAACCCAACCTGCAGAAACCAATCCTCAGCATCTTCACTAACCTCCCAATAACACCACCTGCAGAAACCCATCCTCAGCATCTTCACAGATCTCCCAATTACACAACCTGCAGAAACCCATCCACAGCATCTTCACTAACCTTCCGATAACACAACCTGCAGAAACCCATCCTCAGCATCTCCACTCACCTCCCAATAACACAACCTACAGAAACCCATCCTCAGCATCTCCACTCACCTCCCAGTAACACAAACTGCAGAAACCCATCCTCAGCATCTCCACTCAACACCCTGTAACACAACCTGTAGAAACTCATCCTCAGCATCTTCACTCACCTCCCAATAACACAACCTTCAGAAACCCATCCTCAGCATCTCCACTCACCTGCCAATAACACAACCTGCAGAATCCCATCCTCAGCATTTTCACTACCCTTCCAATAACACAACCTGCAGAAACCCACCCTCAGCATCTCCACTAAACTTCCAATAACACAACCTGCAGAAACCCATCCTCAGCATCTTCACTCATCTCCCAACAACACAACCTGCAGAAACCCATCCTCAGCATCTCCAATCACCTTCCAATAACACAACCTGCAGAAACCCATCCTCAGCATCTCCACTCACATCCCAATAACACAACCTGCAGGAACCCATCCTCAGTATCTTCACTCACCTTCCAATAACACAATCTGCAGAAACCAATCCTCAGCATCTCCACTCACCTCCTAATAACACAACCTGCAGAAACCCATTCTCAGAATCTTCACTCACCACCCAATAACACAACCTGCAGATACCTATCCTCAGCATCTCCACACACCTCCCAATAACACAACCTGCAGAAAATCCATCCTCAGCATCTTCACTCACCTCCCAATAACACAACCTGCAGAAACCCATCCTCAGCATCTTCACTCACCTCCCAATTACACAACCTGCAGAAACCCATCCACAGCATCTTCACTCACCTCCCAATAACACAACCTGCAGAAAACCATCCTCAGCATCTCCACTCACCTCCCAGTAACACAGCCTGCAGAAACCCATCCTCAACATCTTCACTAACCTTCCAATAACACAACCTGCAGAAACCCATCCTCAGCATCTCCACTAAACGTCCAATTACTCAACCTGCAGAAACCCTTCCTCAGCATCTTCACTCACCTCCCAATAACACAACCTGCAGAACCCCATCCTCAGCATCTCCACTCACCTCCCAATAACACAACCTGCAGAAACCCATCCTCAGCATCTCCACTCACCTTCCAATAACACAACCTGCAGAAATCCATCCTCAGCATCTCCACCCACCTCCCAATAACACAACCTGCAGAAACCCATCCTCAGCATCTCCACTCACCTTCCAATAACACAACCTGTAGAAACCCATCCTCAGCATCTCCACCCACCTCCCAATAATACAACCTGCAGAAACCCATCCTCAGCATCTCCACTAAACTTCCAAAATCACAACCTGCAGAAACCCATCCTCAGCATCTTCACTCATCTCCCAAAAACACAACCTACAGAAACCCATCCTCAGCATCTCCACTCACCTTCCAATAACACAACCTGCAGAAACCCATCCTCAGCATCTCCACCCACCTCTCAATAACACAACCTGCAGAAACCCATCCTCAGCATCTCCACTCACCTTCCAATAATACAACCTGCAGAAACCCATCCTCAGCATCTCCACTCACCTTCCAATAACACAACCTGTAGAAACCCATCCTCAGCATCTCCACCCACCTCCCAATAACACAACCTGCAGAATCCCATCCTCAGCATTTTCACTACCCTTCCAATAACACAACCTGCAGAAACCCACCCTCAGCATCTCCACTAAACTTCCAATAACACAACCTGCAGAAACCCATCCTCAACATCTTCACTCATCTCTCAACAACACAACCTGCAGAAACCCATCCTCAGCATCTCCACTCACCTCCCAATAACACAACCTGCAGAAACCCATCCTCAGCATCTCCACTCACCTTCCAATAACACAACCTGCAGACACCCATCCACTGCATCTCCACTCACCTTCCAATAACACAACCTGCAGGAACCCATCCTCAGTATCTTCACTCACCTTCCAATAACACAAACAGCAGAAATCCATCCTCAGCATCTTCACTAACCTCCCAATAACACAACCTGCAGAAACCCATCCTCAGCATCTCCACTAAACTTCCAAAATCACAACCTGCAGAAACCCATCCTCAGCATCATCACTCACCTCCCAATAACACAACCTTCAGAAACCCATCCTCAGCATCTCCACTCACCTCCCAATAACACAACCTGCAGAATCCCATCCTCAGCATTTTCACTACCCTTCCAATAACACAACCTGTAGAAACCGACCCTCATCATCTCCACTAAACTTCCAATTACACAACCTGCAGAAACCATCCTCAGCATCTTCACTCATCTCCCAATAACACAACCTGCAGAAACACATCCTCAGCATCTCCACTCACATCTCAATAACACAACCGGCAGGAACCCATCCTCAGTATCTTCACTCACCTTCCAATAACACAACCTGCAGAAACCCATCCTCATCATCTCCACTCACCTCCCAATAACACAACCTGCAGAAACCCATCCTCATCATCTCCACTCACCTCCCAATAACACAACCTGCAGGAACCCATCCTCAGCATCTCCACTCACCTCCCAATAACACAACCTGCAGAAACCCATCCTCAGCATCTCCACTCACCTTCCAATAACACAACCTGCAGAAACCCATCCTCAGCATCTCCACCCACCTCCCAATAACACAACCTGCAGAAACCCATCCTCAGCATCTCCACTCACCTTCCAATAACACATCCTGCAGACACCCTTCCACAGCATCTCAACTCACCTCCCAGTAACACAACCTGCAGAAACCCATCCTCAGCATCTCCACTCACGTCCCAATAACACAACCTGCAGAAACCCATCCTCAGCATCTTCACTCACCTCCCAGTAACACAACCTGCAGAAACCCATCCTCAGCATCTCCACTCACCTCCCAGTAACACAACCTGCAGAAACCCATCCTCAGCATCTCCACTCACCTCCCAATAACACAATCTGCAGAAACCCATCCTCAGCATCTTCACTCACCTTCCAATAACACAACCTGCAGAAACCCATCCTCAGCATCTCCACACACCTTCCAATAACACAACCTGCAGAAACCCATACTCAGCATCTTCACTCACCTTCCAATAACACAACCTGCAGAAACCCATCCTCAGCATCTCCACTCACCTCCCAGTAACACAACCTGCAGAAACCCATCCTCAGCATCTCCACTCACCTCCCAGTAACACAACCTGCAGAAACCCATCCTCAGCATCTCCACTCACCTCCCAATAACACAATCTGCAGAAACCCATCCTCAGCATCTTCACTCACCTTCCAATAACACAACCTGCAGAAACCCATCCTCAGCATCTCCACACACCTTCCAGTAACACAACCTGCAGAAACCCATCCTCAGCATCTCCACTCACCTCCCAATAACACAATCTGCAGAAACCCATCCTCAGCATCTTCACTCACCTCCCAATAACACAATCTGCAGAATCCCATCCTCAGCATCTCCACAAACCTCCCAATAAAGCAACCTGCAGAAACCCATCCTCAGCATCTCCAATCACCTCCCTATAACACAATCTGCAGAAACCCATCCTCAGCATCTTCACTCAGCTCCCAATAACACAACCTGCAGAAACCCATCCTCAGCATCTCCACTCACCACCCAATAACACAACCGGCAGAAACCCATCCTCAGCATCTTCACTCACCTCCCAATAACACAACCTGCAGAAACACATCCTCAGCATCTCCACTCACCTCCCAATAACACAACCTGCAGAAACCCATCCTCAGCATCTCCACTCACCGTCCAATAACACAACCTGCAGAAACCCATCCTCAGCATCTCCACTCACCTCCCAATAACACAACCTGCAGAAACCCATCCTCAGCATCTTCACTCAGCTCCCAATAACGCAAACTGCATAAACCCATCCTCAGCATCTCCACTAACCTCCCAATAACGCAACCTGCAGAAACCCATCCTCAGCATCTTCACTCACCTCGCAATAACACAACCTGCAGAAACCCATCCTCAGCATCTTCAATAACCTTTCTAGAACAAAACCTTCAGAAACCCATCCTCAGCATCTCCACTCACCTCCCAATAACACAACCTGTAGAAACCCATCCTCAGCATCTTCACTCACCTTGCAATAACACAACTGCATAAACCCATCCTCAGCATCTCCACTAACCTCCCAATAACGCAACCTGCAGAAACCCATCCTCAGCATCTTCACTCACCTCGCAATAACACAACCTGCAGAAACCCATACTCAGCATCTTCACTCACCTCCCAATATTGTTGGAGAGGACAGTGTGAAACAGATTGGTAAGCTCGAGGAAATACTTGTTAGGAAGGAAGATGTGTTGGGCATTTTGAAAAACTTGAGGATAGACAAGTCCCCCGGGCCTGACGGGATATATCCAAGGATTCTATGGGAAGCAAGAGATGAAATTGCAGAGCCGTTGGCAATGATCTTTTCGTCCTCACTGTCAACAGGGGTGGTACCAGGGGATTGGAGAGTGGCGAATGTCGTGCCCCTGTTCAAAAAAGGAACTAGGGATAACCCTGGAAATTACAGGCCAGTTAGTCTTACTTCGGTGGTAGGCAAAGTAATGGAAAGGGTACTGAAGGATAGGATTTCTGAGCATCTGGAAAGACACTGCTTGATTAGGGATAGTCAGCACGGATTTGTGAGGGGTAGGTCTTGCCTTACAAATCTTATTGAATTCTTTGAGGAGGTGACCAAGCATGTGGATGAAGGTAAAGCAGTGGATGTAGTGTACATGGATTTTAGTAAGGCGATTGATAAAGTTCCCCATGGTAGGCTTATGCAGAAAGTAAGGAGGCATGGGATAGTGGGAAATTTGGCCAGTTGGATAACGAACTGGCTAACCGATAGAAGTCAGAGAGTGGTGGTGCATGGCAAATATTCAGCCTGGATCCCAGTTACCAGTGGCGTGCCGCAGGGATCAGTTCTGGGTCCTCTGCTGTTTGTGATTTTCATTAATGACTTGGATGAGGGAGTTGAAGGGTGGGTCAGTAAATTTGCAGACGATACGAAGATTGGTGGAGTTGTGGATAGTAAGGAGGGCTGTTGTCGGCTGCAAAGAGACATAGATAGGATGCAGAGCTGGGCTGAGAAGTGGCAGATGGAGTTTAACCCTGAAAAGTGTGAGGTTGTCCATTTTGGAAGGACAAATATGAATGCGGAATATAGGGTTAACGGTAGAGTTCTTGGCAATGTGGAGGAGCAGAGAGATCTTGGGGTCTATGTTCATACATCTTTGAAAGTTGCCACTCAAGTGGATAGAGCTGTGAAGAAGGCCTATGGTGTGCTCGCGTTCATTAACAGAGGGATTGCATTTAAGAGCCGTGAGGTGATGATGCAGCTGTACAAAACTTTGGTAAGGCCACATTTGGAGTACTGTGTACAGTTCGGGTCGCCTCATTTTAGGAAGGATGTGGAAGCTCTGGAAAAGGTGCAAAGAAGATTTACCAGGATGTTGCCTGGAATGGAGAGTAGGTCTTACGAGGAAAGGTTGAGGGTGCTAGGCCTTTTCTCATTAGAGCGGAGAAGGATGAGGGGCGACTTGATAGAGGTTTATAAGATGATCAGGGGAATAGATAGAGTAGACAGTCAGAAACTTTTTCCCCGGGAGGAACACACCATTACAAGGGGACATAAATTTAAGGTGAAAGGTGGAAGATATAGGAGGGATATCAGAGGTAGGTTCTTTACCCAGAGAGTAGTGGGGGCATGGAATGCACTGCCTGTGGAAGGAGTTGAGTCGGAAACATTAGGGACCTTCAAGCAGCTATTGGATAGGTACATGGATTACGGTAAAATGATATAGTGTAGATTTATTTGTTCTTAAGGGCAGCATGGTAGCATTGTGGATAGCGCAATTGCTTCACAGCTCCATGGTCCCAGGTTCGATTCCGGCTTGGGTCATTGTCTGTGCGGAGTCTGCACGTCCTCCCCGTGTCTGCGTGGGTTTCCTCCGGGTGCTCCGGTTTCCTCCCACAGTCCAAAGATGTGCGGGTTAGGTGAATTGGCCAATGATAAATTGCCCTTAATGTCCAAATTGCCCTTGGTGTTGGGTGGAGGTGTTGAGTTTGGGTATGGTGCTCTTTCCAAGAGCCGGTGCAGACTCAAAGGGCCGAATGGCCTCCTTCTGCACTGTAAATTCAATGATAATCTATGATTAATCTAGGACAAAGGTTCGGCACAACATCGTGGGCCGAAGGGCCTGTTCTGTGCTGTATTTTCTATGTTCTATGTTTTTAAACCCATTCTCAGCATCTCCACTCACCTCCCAATAACACAACCTGCAGAAACCCATCCTCAGCATCTCCACTCACCTCCCAGTAACACAACCTGCAGAAACCCATCTTCAGCATCTCCACCCACCTTCCAATAACACAACCTGCAGAAACCCATCCTCAGCATCTCCACCCACCTCCCAATAACACAACCTGCAGAAACCCATCCTCAGCATCTCCACTCACCTTCCAATAACACAACCTGCAGACACCCATCCACTGCATCTCCACTCACCTTCCAATAACACAACCTGCAGGAACCCATCCTCAGTATCTTCACTCACCTTCCAATAACACAAACAGCAGAAATCCATCCTCAGCATCTTCACTAACCTCCCAATAACACAACCTGCAGAAACCCCATCCTCAGCATCTCCACTAAACTTCCAAAATCACAACCTGCAGAAACACATCCTCAGCATCATCACTCACCTCCCAATAACACAACCTTCAGAAACCCATCATCAGCATCTCCACTCACCTCCCAATAACACAACCTGCAGAATCCCATCCTCAGCATTTTCACTACCCTTCCAATAACACAACCTGCAGAAACCGACCCTCATCATCTCCACTAAACTTCCAATAACACAACCTGCAGAAACCCATCCTCAGCATCTTCACTCATCTCCCAACAACACAACCTGCAGAAACCCATCCTCAGCATCTCCAATCACCTCCCAATAACACAACCTGCAGAAACCCATCCTCAGCATCTCCACTCACTTCTCAATAACACAACCGGCAGGAACCCATCCTCAGTATCTTCACTCACCTTCCAATAACACAACCTGCAGAAACCCATCCTCAGCATCTTCACTCATCTCCCAACAACACAACCTGCAGAAACCCATCCTCATCATCTCCACTCACCTCCCAATAACAGAACCTGCAGAAACCCATCCTCAGCATCTCCACTCACCTACCAATAACACAACTGCAGAAACCTAACCTCAGCATCTTCACTCACCTCCCAATAACACAACCTGCAGAAACCCATCCTCAGCATCTCCACTCCGCTCCTAATAACACAACCTGCAGAAACCCATCCTCAGCACCTTCACTCAGCTACCAATAACACAACCTGCAGAAACCCATCCTCAGCATCTCCACTCACCTCCCAATAACATAACCTGCAGAATCCCATCCTCAGCATTTTCACTACCCTTCCAATAACACAACCTGCAGAAACCCATCTTCAGCATGTCCACTAAACTACCAATAACACAACCTGCAGAAACCCATCCTCAGCATCTTCACTCACCTTCCAATAACACAACCTGCAGAAACCAATCCTCAGCATCTTCACTAACCTTCCAATAACACAATCTGCAGAAACCCATCCTCAGCATCTCCACTCACCTCCCAATAACACAACCTGCAGAAACCCATCCTCCGCATCTTCAATCACCTCCCAATAAGAGAACCTGCAGAAACCCATCCTCAGCAACTCCACTCACCTTCCAATAACACAACCTGCAGAAACCCATCCTCAGCATCTCCACTCACCTCCCAATAACACAACCTGCAGAAAATCATCCTCAGCAACTTCACTCTCCTTCCAATAACACAACCTGCAGAAACCCATCCTCAGCATCTTCACTCACCTCCCAATAACACAACCTGCAGAAACCCAGCCTCAGCATCTCCACTCCCCTCCTAATAACACAACCTGCAGAAACCCATCCTCAGCATCTCCACTCACCTCCCAATAACACAACCTGCAGAAACCCATCCTCAGCATCTCCAATCACCTCCCAATAACACAATCTGCAGAAACCCATCCTCAGCATCTTCACTGAGCTCCCAAGAACACAACCTGCAGAATCCCAATCGCAGCGTCTCCACTCACCGCCCAATAACACAACTTGCAGAAACCTATCCTCAGCATCTTCACTCAGCTCCCAATGAAACAACCTGCAGAAACCCATCCTCAGCATCTCCACTAACCTCGCAATAACACAACCTGCAGAAACCCATACTCAGCATCTTCAATAACCTTTCAAGAACAAAACCTTCAGAAACCCATCCTCAGCAGCTCCACTCACCTCCCAATAACACAACCTGTAGAAACCCATCCTAAACATCTTCAATTACCTTCTAATAACAAAACCTGCAGAAACCCATCCTCAGCATCTCCACTCAACTCCCAGTAACACAACCTGTAGAAACCCATCCTCAGCATCTTCACTCACCTCCCAATAATACAACCTGCAGAAACCCATCCTCAGCATTTTCACTTAACTTCTAACAACACAACCTGCAGAAACCCATCCTCAGCATCTCCACTCATCTCACATTAACACAACCTGCAGGAACCCATCCTCAGTATCTTCACTCACCTTCCAATAACACAACCTGCAGAAACCCATCCTCAGCATCTTCACGAACCTCCCAATAACCCAGCCTGCAGAAATCCCATCCTCAGCATCTCCACTCACCTCCCAATAACACAACCTGCAGAAACCCATCTTCAGCATCTCCACTAAACTTCCAATAACACAACCTGCTGAAACCCATCCTCAGCATTTTCACACACCTCCCAATAACACAACCTGCAGAAACCCATCCTCAGCATCTCCACTCACCTCCCAGTAACACAACCTGCAGAAACCCATCCTCAGCATCTCCACTCACCTCCCAGTAACACAACCTGCAGAAACCCATCCTTAGTATCTTCTCTCACCTTCCAATAACACAACCTGCAGAAACCAATCCTCAGCATCTTCACTAACCTCCCAATAACACAACCTGCAGAAACCCATCCTCAGCATCTTCACCGATCTCCCAATTACACAACCTGCAGAAACCCATCCACAGCATCTTCACTAACCTTCCAATAACACAACCTGCAGAAACCCATCCTCAGCATCTCCACTCACCTCCCAATAACACAACGTACAGAAACCCATCCTCAGCATCTCCACTCACCTCCCAGTAACACAACCTGCAGAAACCCATCCTCAGCATCTCCACTCACCTTCCAATAACACAACCTGCAGAAACCCATCCTCAGCATCTCCACCCACCTCCCAATAACACAACCTGCAGAAACCCATCCTCAGCATCTCCACTCACCTTCCAATAACACAACCTGCAGACACCCTTCCACAGCATCTCAACTCACCTCCCAGTAACACAACCTGCAGAAACCCATCCTCAGCGTCTCCACTCACGTCCCAATAACACAACCTGCAGAAACCCATCCTCAGCATCTTCACTCACCTCCCAGTAACACAACCTGCAGAAACCCATCCTCAGCATCTCCACTCACCTCCCAGTAACACAACCTGCAGAAACCCATCCTCAGCATCTCCACTCACCTCCCAATAACACAATCTGCAGAAACGCATCCTCAGCATCTTCACTCACCTTCCAATAACACAACCTGCAGAAACCCATCCTCAGCATCTCCACACACCTTCCAATAACACAACCTGCCGAAACCCATCCTCAGCATCTCCACTCACCTCCCAATAACACAACCTGCAGAAACTCATCCTCAGCATCTTCACTCATTTCCCAATAACACAACCTGCAGAAACCCATCCTCAGCATCTTCAATAACCTTTGAAGAACAAAACCTTCAGAAACCCATCCTCAGCATCTCCACTCACCTCCCAATAACATAACCTGTAGAAACCCATCCTCAGCATCTTCACTCACCTTGCAATAACACAACCTGCAGAAACCCATCCTTAGCATCTTCAATCACTTTCTAATAACAAAACCTGCAGAAACCCATCCTCAGCATCTCCACTCAACTCCCAGTAACACAACCTGTAGAAACCCATCCTCAGCATCTTCACTCACCTCCCAATAACACAACCTGCAGAAACCCATCCTCAGCATCTCCACTCATCTCCCAATAACACAACCTGCAGGAACCCATCCTCAGTATCTTCACTCACCTTCCAATAACACAACCTGCAGAAACCCATCCTCAGCATCTCCACTCACCTCCTAATAACACAACCTGCAGCAAACCATCCTCAGCATCTCCACTCACCTCCCAATAACACAACCTGCAGAAACCCATCCTCAGCATCTTCACTCACATCCCAATAAAACAACCTTCAGAAACCCATCCTCAGCATCTCCACTCACATCTCAATAACAAAACCGGCAGGAACCCATCCTCAGTATCTTCACTCACCTTCCAATAACACAACCTGCAGAAATCCATCCCCAACATCTCCACTCACCTCCCAATAACACAACCTCCAGAAAGCCATCCTCAGCATCTTCACTCACCGCCCAATAACACAACCTGCAGAAACCCATCCTCAGCATCTCCACTCACCTCCCAATAACACAACCTGCAGAAACCCATCCTCAGCATCTCCACTTACCTTCCAATAACACAACCTGCAGAAACCCATCCACAGCATCTCCTCTCACCTCCCAATAACACAACCAGCAGAAACCCATCCACAGCATCTTCACTCACCTCCCAATAACACAACCTGCAGAAACCCATCCTCAGCATCTCCACTCACCTCCCAGCAACACAACCTGCAGAAACCGATCCTCAGCATCTCCACTCACCTCCCAATAACACAACCTGCAGAAACACATCCTCAGCATCTCCACTCACCTCCCAATACCACAACCTGCAGAAACCCATTCTCAGCATCTCCACTCACCTCCCAATAACGCAACCTGCAGAAACCGATCCTCAGCATCTCCACACACCTCCCAATAACACAATCTGCAGAAAATCCATCCTCAGCATCTTCACTCACCTCCCAATAACACAACCTGCAGAAACCCATCCTCAGCATTTTCACTCACCTCACGATTACACAACCTGCAGTAACCCATCCACAGCAGCATCACTAACCTTCCAATAACACAACCTGCAGTAGCCCATCCTCAGCATCTCCACTAACTTCCCAATAACACAACCTGCAGAAACCCATCCTCAGCTTCTCCACTCACCTCCCAATAACGCAACCTGCAGAAACCCATCCGCAGCATCTTCGCTCACCTCCCAATAACACAACCTGCAGAAACCCATCTTCAGCATCTCCACTCACCTTCCAATAACACAACCTGCAGAAACCCATCCTCAGCATCTCCACACACCTTCCAAGAACACAACCTGCCGAAACCCATCCTCAGCATCTCCCCTCACCTCCCAATAACACAACCTGCAGAAACCCATCCTCAGCATCTCCACACACCTCCCAATAACACAACCTGCAGAAAATCCATCCTCAGCATCTTCACTCAACTCCCAATAACACAACCTGCAGAAACGCATCCAGAGCATCTTCACTAACCTCCCAATAACACAACCTGCAGAAACCCATCCTCAGCATCTCCACTAACTTCCCAATAACACAACCTGCAGAAACCCATCCTCAGCATCTTCACTCACCTCCCAATAACACAACCTGCAGAAACCCATCCTCAGCATCTCCACGAACTTCCCAATAACACAACCTGCAGAAACCCATCCTCAGCATCTCCACTCACCTCCCAATAACACAATCTGCAGAAACCCATCCTCAGCATCTCCACTCACCTCCCAATAACACAACTTGCAGAAACCCATCCTCAGCATCTCCACTCACCTCCCAATAACACAACCTGCAAAACCCAGCCTCAGCATCTCCACTCACCTCCCAATAACACAACTGCAGAAACCCAACCTCAGCATCTTCACTCACCTCCCAATAACACAACCTGCAGAAACCCATCCTCAGCATCTTCACTCAGCTCCCAATGACACAACCTGCAGAAACCCATCCTCAGCATTTTCACTCACCTCGCAATAACACAAACTGCAGAAACCCATCCTCAGCATCTTCACTCACCTTGCAATAACACAACCTGCAGAAACCCATCCTCAGCATCTTCACTCACCTCCCAATAACACAACCTGTAGAAACCCATCCTCAGCATCTTCACTCACCTTGCAATAACACAACCTGCAGAAACCCATCCTTAGCATCTTCAATCACCTTCTAATAACAACACCTGCAGAAACCCATCCTCAGCATCTCCACTCAACTCCCAGTAACACAACCTGCAGAAACCCATCCTCAGCATCTCCACTCACCTCCAAATAACACAACCTGCAGAAACCCATCCTCAGCATCTCCAGTCACCTCCCAATAACACAACATGCAGGAACCGATCCTCAGTATCTTCACTCACCTTCCAATAACACAACCTGCAGAAACCAATCCTCAGCATCTTCACTAAGCACCCAGTAACTCAACCTGCAGAATCCCATCCTCAGCATCTCCACTCACCTCCCAATAACACAACCTGCAGAAACCCATCCTCAGCATCTCCACTCACCTCCCAGTAACACAACCTGCAGAAACCCATCTTCAGCATCTCCACCCACCTTCCAATAACACAACCTGCAGAAACCCATCCTCAGCATCTCCACCCACCTCCCAATAACACAACCTGCAGAAACCCATCCTCAGCATCTCCACTCACCTTCCAATAACACAACCTGCAGACACCCATCCACTGCATCTCCACTCACCTTCCAATAACACAACCTGCAGGAACCCATCCTCAGTATCTTCACTCACCTTCCAATAACACAAACAGCAGAAATCCATCCTCAGCATCTTCACTAACCTCCCAATAACACAACCTGCAGAAACCCCATCCTCAGCATCTCCACTAAACTTCCAAAATCACAACCTGCAGAAACACATCCTCAGCATCATCACTCACCTCCCAATAACACAACCTTCAGAAACCCATCATCAGCATCTCCACTCACCTCCCAATAACACAACCTGCAGAATCCCATCCTCAGCATTTTCACTACCCTTCCAATAACACAACCTGCAGAAACCGACCCTCATCATCTCCACTAAACTTCCAATAACACAACCGGCAGGAACCCATCCTCAGTATCTTCACTCACCTTCCAATAACACAACCTGCAGAAACCCATCCTCAGCATCTTCACTCATCTCCCAACAACACAACCTGCAGAAACCCATCCTCATCATCTCCACTCACCTCCCAATAACAGAACCTGCAGAAACCCATCCTCAGCATCTCCACTCACCTACCAATAACACAACAGCAGAAACCTAACCTCAGCATCTTCACTCACCTCCCAATAACACAACCTGCAGAAACCCATCCTCAGCATCTCCACTCCGCTCCTAATAACACAACCTGCAGAAACCCATCCTCAGCACCTTCACTCAGCTACCAATAACACAACCTGCAGAAACCCATCCTCAGCATCTCCACTCACCTCCCAATAACATAACCTGCAGAATCCCATCCTCAGCATTTTCACTACCCTTCCAATAACACAACCTGCAGAAACCCATCTTCAGCATGTCCACTAAACTTCCAATAACACAATCTGCAGAAACCCATCCTCAGCATCTCCACTCACCTCCCAATAACACAACCTGCAGAAACCCATCCTCCGCATCTTCAATCACCTCCCAATAAGAGAACCTGCAGAAACCCATCCTCAGCAACTCCACTCACCTTCCAATAACACAACCTGCAGAAACCCATCCTCAGCATCTCCACTCACCTCCCAATAACACAACCTGCAGAAAACCATCCTCAGCAACTTCACTCTCCTTCCAATAACACAACCTGCAGAAACCCATCCTCAGCATCTTCACTCACCTCCCAATAACACAACCTGCAGAAACCCAGCCTCAGCATCTCCACTCCCCTCCTAATAACACAACCTGCAGAAACCCATCCTCAGCATCTCCACTCACCTCCCAATAACACAACCTGCAGAAACCCATCCTCAGCATCTCCAATCACCTCCCAATAACACAATCTGCAGAAACCCATCCTCAGCATCTTCACTGAGCTCCCAAGAACACAACCTGCAGAATCCCAATCTCAGCGTCTCCACTCACCGCCCAATAACACAACTTGCAGAAACCTATCCTCAGCATCTTCACTCAGCTCCCAATGAAACAACCTGCAGAAACCCATCCTCAGCATCTCCACTAACCTCGCAATAACACAACCTGCAGAAACCCATCCTCAGCATCTTCAATAACCTTTCAAGAACAAAACCTTCAGAAACCCATCCTCAGCAGCTCCACTCACCTCCCAATAACACAACCTGTAGAAACCCATCCTAAACATCTTCAATCACCTTCTAATAACAAAACCTGCAGAAACCCATCCTCAGCATCTCCACTCAACTCCCAGTAACACAACCTGTAGAAACCCATCCTCAGCATCTTCACTCACCTCCCAATAATACACCCTGCAGAAACCCATCCTCAGCATTTTCACTTAACTTCTAACAACACAACCTGCAGAAACCCATCCTCAGCATCTCCACTCATCTCACAATAACACAACCTGCAGGAACCCATCCTCAGTATCTTCACTCACCTTCCAATAACACAACCTGCAGAAATCCCATCCTCAGCATCTCCACTCACCTCCCAATAACACAACCTGCAGAAACCCATCCTCAGCATCTCCACTAAACTTCCAATAACACAACCTGCTGAAACCCATCCTCAGCATTTTCACACACCTCCCAATAACACAACCTGCAGAAACCCATCCTCAGCATCTCCACTCACCTCCCAGTAACACAACCTGCAGAAACCCATCCTCAGCATCTCCACTCACCTCCCAGTAACACAACCTGCAGAAACCCATCCTTAGTATCTTCTCTCACCTTCCAATAACACAACCTGCAGAAACCAATCCTCAGCATCTTCACTAACCTCCCAATAACACAACCTGCAGAAACCCATCCTCAGCATCTTCACCGATCTCCCAATTACACAACCTGCAGAAACCCATCCACAGCATCTTCACTAACCTTCCAATAACACAACCTGCAGAAACCCATCCTCAGCATCTCCACTCACCTCCCAATAACACAACGTACAGAAACCCATCCTCAGCATCTCCACTCACCTCCCAGTAACACAACCTGCAGAAACCCATCCTCAGCATCTCCACTCACCTTCCAATAACACAACCTGCAGAAACCCATCCTCAGCATCTCCACCCACCTCCCAATAACACAACCTGCAGAAACCCATCCTCAGCATCTCCACTCACCTTCCAATAACACAACCTGCAGACACCCTTCCACAGCATCTCAACTCACCTCCCAGTAACACAACCTGCAGAAACCCATCCTCAGCGTCTCCACTCACGTCCCAATAACACAACCTGCAGAAACCCATCCTCAGCATCTTCACTCACCTCCCAGTAACACAACCTGCAGAAACCCATCCTCAGCATCTCCACTCACCTCCCAGTAACACAACCTGCAGAAACCCATCCTCAGCATCTCCACTCACCTCCCAATAACACAATCTGCAGAAACGCATCCTCAGCATCTTCACTCACCTTCCAATAACACAACCTGCAGAAACCCATCCTCAGCATCTCCACACACCTTCCAATAACACAACCTGCCGAAACCCATCCTCAGCATCTCCACTCACCTCCCAATAACACAACCTGCAGAAACTCATCCTCAGCATCTTCACTCATCTCCCAATAACACAACCTGCAGAAACCCATCCTCAGCATCTTCAATAACCTTTGAAGAACAAAACCTTCAGAAACCCATCCTCAGCTTCTCCACTCACCTCCCAATAACATAACCTGTAGAAACCCATCCTCAGCATCTTCACTCACCTTGCAATAACACAACCTGCAGAAACCTATCCTTAGCATCTTCAATCACTTTCTAATAACAAAACCTGCAGAAACCCATCCTCAGCATCTCCACTCAACTCCCAGTAACACAACCTGTAGAAACCCATCCTCAGCATCTTCACTCACCTCCCAATAACACAACCTGCAGAAACCCATCCTCAGCATCTCCACTCATCTCCCAATAACACAACCTGCAGGAACCCATCCTCAGTATCTTCACTCACCTTCCAATAACACAACCTGCAGAAACCCATCCTCAGCATCTCCACTCACCTCCTAATAACACAACCTGCAGCAAACCATCCTCAGCATCTCCACTCACCTCCCAATAACACAACCTGCAGAAACCCATCCTCAGCATCTTCACTCACATCCCAATAAAACAACCTTCAGAAACCCATCCTCAGCATCTCCACTCACATCTCAATAACAAAACCGGCAGGAACCCATCCTCAGTATCTTCACTCAACTTCCAATAACACAACCTGCAGAAATCCATCCCCAACATCTCCACTCACCTCCCAATAACACAACCTCCAGAAAGCCATCCGCAGCATCTTCACTCACCGCCCAATAACACAACCTGCAGAAACCAATCCTCAGCATCTCCACTCACCTCCCAATAATACAACCTGCAGAAACCCATCCTCAGCATCTCCACTTACCTTCCAATAACACAACCTGCAGAAACCCATCCACAGCATCTCCACTCACCTCCCAATAACACAACCAGCAGAAACCCATCCACAGCATCTTCACTCACCTCCCAATAACACAACCTGCAGAAACCCATCCTCAGCATCTCCACTCACCTCCCAGCAACACAACCTGCAGAAACCGATCCTCAGCATCTCCACTCACCTCCCAATAACACAACCTGCAGAAACACATCCTCAGCATCTCCACTCACCTCCCAATACCACAACCTGCAGAAACCCATTCTCAGCATCTCCACTCACCTCCCAATAACGCAACCTGCAGAAACCGATCCTCAGCATCTCCACACACCTCCCAATAACACAATCTGCAGAAAATCCATCCTCAGCATCTTCACTCACCTCCCAATAACACAACCTGCAGAAACCCATCCTCAGCATTTTCACTCACCTCACGATTACACAACCTGCAGTAACCCATCCACAGCAGCATCACTAACCTTCCAATAACACAACCTGCAGTAGCCCATCCTCAGCATCTCCACTAACTTCCCAATAACACAACCTGCAGAAACCCATCGTCAGCTTCTCCACTCACCTCCCAATAACGCAACCTGCAGAAACCCATCCGCAGCATCTCCGCTCACCTCCCAATAACACAACCTGCAGAAACCCATCTTCAGCATCTCCACTCACCTTCCAATAACACAACCTGCAGAAACCCATCCTCAGCATCTCCACACACCTTCCAAGTACACAACCTGCCGAAACCCATCCTCAGCATCTCCCCTCACCTCCCAATAACACAACCTGCAGAAACCCATCCTCAGCATCTCAACTCACCTCCCAATAACACAACCTGCAGAAAATCCATCCTCAGCATCTTCACTCAACTCCCAATAACACAACCTGCAGAAACGCATCCAGAGCATCTTCACTAACCTCCCAATAACACAACCTGCAGAAACCCATCCTCAGCATCTCCACTAACTTCCCAATAACACAACCTGCAGAAACCCATCCTCAGCATCTTCACTCACCTCCCAATAACACAACCTGCAGAAACCCATCCTCAGCATCTCCACGAACTTCCCAATAACACAACCTGCAGAAACCCATCCTCAGCATCTCCACTCACCTCCCAATAACACAATCTGCAGAAACCCATCCTCAGCATCTCCACTCACCTCCCAATAACACAACTTGCAGAAACCCATCCTCAGCATCTCCACTCACCTCCTAATAACACAACCTGCAGAAACCCATCCTCAGCATCTCCACTCACCTCCCAATAACACAACTGCAGAAACCCAACCTCAGCATCTTCACTCACCTCCCAATAACACAACCTGCAGAAACCCATCCTCAGCATCTTCACTCAGCTCCCAATGACACAACCTGCCTAAACCCATCCTCAGCATCTCCACTAACCTCCCAATAACGCAACCTGCAGAAACCCATCCTCAGCATTTTCACTCACCTCGCAATAACACAAACTGCAGAAACCCATGCTCAGCATCTTCAATAACCTTTCAAGAACAAAACCTGCAGAAACCCATCCTCAGCATCTCCACTCACCTCCCAATAACACAACCTGTAGAAACCCATCCTCAGCATCTTCACTCACCTTGCAATAACACAACCTGCAGAAACCCATCCTTAGCATCTTCAATCACCTTCTAATAACAACACCTGCAGAAACCCATCCTCAGCATCTCCACTCAACTCCCAGTAACACAACCTGCAGAAACCCATCCTCAGCATCTCCACTCACCTCCAAATAACACAACCTGCAGAAACCCATCCTCAGCATCTCCAGTCACCTCCCAATAACACAACATGCAGGAACCGATCCTCAGTATCTTCACTCACCTTCCAATAACACAACCTGCAGAAACCAATCCTCAGCATCTTCACTAAGCACCCAGTAACTCAACCTGCAGAATCCCATCCTCAGCATCTCCACTCACCTCCCAATAACACAACCTGCAGAAACCCATCCTCAGCATCTCCACTCACCTCCCAATAACGCAACCTGCAGAAACCCATCCTCAGCATCTCCACTCACCTCCCAATAACACAACCGCAGAAACCCATCCACAGCATCTTCACTCACCTCCCAATAACACAACCTGCAGAAACCCATCCTCAGCATCTTCACTCACCTCCAAATAACACAACCTGCAGAATCCCATCCTCAGCATCTCCACTCACCTCCCAATAACACAACCAGCAGAAACCCATCCACAGCATCGTCACTCACCTCCCAATAACACAACCTGCAGAAACCCATCCTCAGCATCTCCACTCACCTCCCAGCAACACAACCTGCAGAAACCGATCCTCAGCATCTCCACTCACCTCCCAATAACACAACCTGCAGAAACACATCCTCAGCATCTCCACTCACCTCCCAATACCACAACCTGCAGAAACCCATTCTCAGCATCTCCACTCACCTCCCAATAACGTAACCTGCAGAAACCGATCCTCAGCATCTCCACACACCACCCAATAACACAATCTGCAGAAAATCCATCCTCAGCATCTTCACTCACCTCCCAATAACACAACCTGCAGAAACCCATCCTCAGCATTTTCACTCACCTCACGATTACACAACCTGCAGTAACCCATCCACAGCAGCATCACTAACCTTCCAATAACACAACCTGCAGTAGCCCATCCTCAGCATCTCCACTAACTTCCCAATAACACAACCTGCAGAAACCCATCCTCAGCTTCTCCACTCACCTCCCAATAACGCAACCTGCAGAAACCCATCCGCAGCATCTCCGCTCACCTCCCAATAACACAACCTGCAGAAACCCATCTTCAGCATCTCCACTCACCTTCCAATAACACAACCTGCAGAAACCCATCCGCAGCATCTCCACACACCTTCCAAGAACACAACCTGCCGAAACCCATCCTCAGCATCTCCCCTCACCTCCCAATAACACAACCTGCAGAAACCCATCCTCAGCATCTCAACTCACCTCCCAATAACACAACCTGCAGAAAATCCATCCTCAGCATCTTCACTCAACTCCCAATAACACAACCTGCAGAAACCCATCCAGAGCATCTTCACTAACCTCCCAATAACACAACCTGCAGAAACCCATCCTCAGCATCTCCACTAACTTCCCAATAACACAACCTGCAGAAACCCATCCTCAGCATCTCCACTAACTTCCCAATAACACAACCTGCAGAAACCCATCCTCAGCATCTCCACTCACCTCCCAATAACACAATCTGCAGAAACCCATCCTCAACATCTCCACTCACCTCCCAATAACACAACTTGCAGAAACCCATCCTCAGCATCTCCACTCACCTCCCAATAACACAACCTGCAAAACCCATCCTCAGCATCTCCACTCACCTCCCAATAACACAACCTGCAGAAAGCCATCCTCAGCATCTCAACTCACCTCTCAACAACACAACCTGCAGAAACCCATCCTCAGCTTCTTCAATAACCTTCCAATAACACAACCTGCAGAAACCCATCCTCAGCATCTCCACTAACGTCCCAATAACACAACCTGCAGAAACCCATCCTCAGCATCTCTACTCACCTCCCAATAACACAACCTTCAGAAACCCATCCTCAGCATCTTCACTAAACTCCCAATAAAGCAACCTGCAGAAACCCATCCTCAGCATCTCCACTCACCTACTAATCACACAACCTGCAGAAACCCTTCCTCACCATCTCCACTCACCTCCCAATAACACAATCTGCAGAAACCCATCCTCAGCATCTTCACTCACCTCCCAATAACACAACCTGCAGAAACCCATCCTCAGAATCTTCAATAACCTTCCAATAACACAACCTGCAGAAACCCATCCTCAGCATCTCCACTAAATTCCCAATAACACAACCTGCAGAAACCCATCCTCATCATCTCCACTCACCATCCAATAACACAACCTGCAGAAAGCCATCCTCAGCATCTCCACTCAGCCCCAATAACACAACCTGCAGAAACCCATCCTCAGCATCTCCACTCACCTCCCAATAACACAACCTGCAGAAACCCATCCTCAGCATCTCCACTCACCTCCCAATAACACAACCTGCAGAAACCCATCCTCAGCATCTCCACTCACCTCCCAATAACTAAACCTGCAGAAACCAATCCTCAGCATCTCCACTCACCTCCCAATAACACAACCTGCAGACACCCATCCTCAGCATCTCCACTCACCTCCCAATAACACAACCTGCAGAAACCCATCCTCAGCATCTCCACTCACCTCCCAATAACACAACCTGCAGAAACCCATCCTCAGCATCTTCACTCACCTCCCAATAACACAACCTGCAGAAACCCATCCTCAGCATCTCCACTCACGCCCAATAACTCAACCTGCAGAAACCCATCCTCAGCATCTTCACTCACCTCCCATTAACACAACCTGCAGAAACCCATCCTCAGCATCTCCACTCACCTTCCAATAACACAACCTGCAGAAACCCATCCTCAGCATCTCCACTCACCTCCCAATAACACAACCTGCAGAAACCTATCCTCAGCATCTCCACTCACCTTCCAATAACACAACCTGCAGAAACCCATCCTCAGCATGTCCACTCACCTCCCAATAACTCAACCTGCAGAAAACCATTATCAGCATCTCCACTCACCTCCCAATAAGACAACCTGCAGAAACCCATCCTCAGCATCTCCACTCACCTCCCAATAACACAACCTGCAGAAACCCATTCTCAGCATCGTCACTCACCTCCCAATAACACAACCTGCAGAAACCCATCCTCAGCATCTCCACTCACCTACTAATCACACAACCTGCAGAAACCCATCCTCAGCATCTCCACTCACCTCCCAATAACAGAATCTGCAGAAACCCATCCTCAGCATCTTCAATAACCTTCCAATAACACAACCTGCAGAAAACCATCCTCAGCATCTTCACTCACCTCCCAATAACACAACCTGCAGAAACCCATCCTCAGCATCTCCACTCAGCCCCAATAACACAACCTGCAGAAACCCATCCTCAGCATCTCCACTCACCTTCCAATAACACAACCTGCAGAAACCCATCCTCAGCATTTTCACTCACCTCCCAATAACACAACCTGTAGAAACCCATCCTCAGCATCTCCACTCACCTCCCAGTAACACAACCTGAAGAAACCCATCCTCAGCATCTCCACTCACCTCCCAATAACACAACCTGCAGAAACCCATCCTCAGCATCTCCACTCACCTTCCAAAAACAGAACCTGCAGAAACCCATTCTCAGCCTCTTCACTCACCTCCCAATTACAGAATTGTGAAAGTGATGAAAAATAACTCATTTCCACATTCATTGAAAATGGACATGGGCTTGGTCTAATTTGATTGGGTGAGACTGTGGAGAATTTCAATCACTGAATGAGAATTCAGATAGTGAGATGCTCCCAGACTGGGAACCAATCTACAGCAGTGAGCACAGGGATGATAGGTGACTGGGATTGGGTGAGGGTTAGGACCCAGACTGGGACCCAATCTACAGCAGTGAGCACAGGGATGATAGGGGACTGGGATTGGGTGTGGGTTAGGATATGGCAGCAGAGTTGGAGCTGAGCTGCGCTTCATGAAGATTTGTATCAGAAATTGTGTGACAGAATATCATTGGATTAGTCGAGTGTGGATTTAACAAAGACACAGATGATGATTTATTCTGCAGCTGAGATGAAGCAGGGGTGACGATGGCAAGTGAGCAGGATTGGGAATGGCGAGAGCGTCTGGCTTTACTGTCAAAGGGAGAGCAGGGATTGTGAACAGTCACCGATATTAACCAGAGAGCGAGTGGGGCCACTGGATAGGGAATTACCTCAGTGACTGGAATCGATGTTGATATTTATAGCTAAAGGCACAGAGCTTCAAGGTAAGGAAGTGTTATTACCACTATTCCAGATGTTGGTCAGACCGCACCAGGAGTATTGCACAGTTCTGGCCCCTGATTTGAGGAAAGATGTAGGGGCTTTAGAGGCAGTTCAGAGGAGGTTGACGAGACTGACCGCAGAGATGAGGGCTTTGTCTTATCAAGAGAGTTGTTAAGAAGGAGTAGAGATCCAATTGTGGTTTATAAGATGATAAAAGGAGTGGGTGAAGTGGAAGTGGAGCGGATGCTTCCTCTTGTGGGGCGTTCTAGAACGAGAGGTCAGAATCTCAGGATAACAGGCAGCAAATGGGAAGCAGAGCTGAGGAGAAACTACTTCTCCCAATGGGATGTGAACCTGTGGAATTCGCTGTCCAGAGTGCGGGGCATGCTGGGACAGTGAGCAAATTTAAGGAGCAGTTATATAGATTTTGAATTGGGAATGGGGTGAGAATTTTGGACAATGGGCAGGGCGGCGGCGTTAAGCCGAGGATGAGATCAGCCAAGACCGAATGACGGAGCAGACGCGAAGGGCCAAATAGCCTCATTCTGCTCCTGGACCTGAAAACTTACAAACTTCTGACCTGAAGAACGTGGATTCAATCTTTCCAAGATGCAAATGACCAGAGCAACAATACACTTAAAGTGGTTTATACAACAAATAACTGGACAGGGAGACTTACCAGGGACACCGACAACAGCCAGGAGGGGATAGTAACCCACTTGAATTATCAGCAGTGCGCCGTAGATCCGGAATGGTAAATACTGGAAAGACACAAAGTAAATAGCCCAGGATAAACTCCTGTCCATTGCTGTAACGTTCCTGTGGATAGTTCCCAGATTCTGATCCATTGCTGTAACGTTCCTGTGGGCAGTTCCCAGACTCTGATCCATTGCTGTAACGTTCCTGTGGATAGTTCCCAGATTCTGATCCATTGCTGTAACGTTCCTGTGGATAGTTCCCAGATTCTGATCCATTGCTGTAACGTTCCTGTGGGTCGTTCCCAGATTCTGATCCATTGCTGTAACGTTCCTGTGGATAGTTCCCAGATTCTGATCCATTGCTGTAACGTTCCTGTGGATAGTTCCCAAATTCTGATCCATTGCTGTAACGTTCCTGTGGGTCGTTCCCAGATTCTGATCCATTGCTGTAACGTTCCTGTGGGCAGTTCCCAGATTCTGATCCATTGCTGTAACGTTCCTGTGGGTAGTTCCCAGATTCTGATCCATTGCTGTAACGTTCCTGTGGGTAGTTCCCAGATTCTGATCCATTGCTGTAACGTTCCTGTGGGTAGTTCCCAGACTCTGATCCATTGCTGTAACGTTCCCGTGGGCAGTTCCCAGATTCTGATCCCTCCTCTCGGTCTCTCTGGAGCCGCTGATCTCTGGCAGTGTTGGAATTGACGCTCCCGCTGACAGTTTGGGATAACACAATGAAAGGAATCGCTTATTAATAGCAGAGACAAACCCTCCAGTGACACGGTTAGATCCATAGAGACTGACATTAATCACAGTCACTAAACAAACAGGCTCAGTTAACCCCTTTCAATCCAACACTTTTTGTATCACAATGAAATAGAAGATTAGCCGGGTCTGGATTGGTTGTGTGACAGTGACTGAGGGATGGAGTGTGGAAATAGTGGACACACTGACCCTGATACTCAATCCTCATTGATATCTGAGTGGTTCCAGGGGACTGGGGCATTTTCACTGTCCCATCCTGTTTATAAAAGGAGAGAGAGGGATTAAACCCTGGAGTGACAGAGCAGTCAGTATAATGTTAGTCACCAGGACATTTCCAGGGGGCAGACTGGGCAACAGGAATATTGCTCCTTCGCGGGGAAATGGTGTTATGTGACCAGAAACACAGCGACATTCGTGGGAAATCACATCGCATGTTGTTATTGCAGTTATATTTCAAAATAACTGCAGGATTAATGAGGGAACTGATATGAATTTATGTACTGGGACATATTGTGATCAAATGTCATTTATTAGAGTTGTTCTCGAGTCCCAAAGCCGTGGATTAAAGGATCTGTGACAGTGAGAATGTGATATTGGCTAAGAAACAGAAAGCAGAGAGAAGCGGTGAATGATAGTTATTCAGACAGGAGGGGAGGAGACACTGATGTTCACTCGGGGTCCACATGAGGACAATTGCTCTTCAAGACACAATTCACTGCGATAGGCTTCAATGGAAAGAATTTCAACATTCACAAATGACAGACACTCAGCAATGACACAGTGAGCAGGGTAGCAGCAATCTTCAGCAGCATGTTCCCAGATCTGTGAAAGGGAGGGTCACGGGGAAAGTAAATTTAAATCACTGTCGTGTGGGTGATGCATTAGGGAGGAGGGCAGAGGGCAGGAAATATAAACTAAACGGGAAAAGTTTAAAAAGTGTACAGGAAGGGAGCGGGGACATGTCCACACTTTGCACTGGAAGGTCATGGTGATAAGATTGGAAAAACCTCAGAAGATATTTAACTTGATCAATAGAGGCGGAGACTCCGAAAAGAAGGATGTTAGGATCATAGAGTCATCGAGGTCCAGAGCACAGAAAGGCCATTCGGCCCATCTGGACTGGGCAGGTCAAAAACAACCACCTGAGTATTTGAATCCCACTTTCTAACACTTTGCCAATAGCCTATAGAGTTATAACCAGGTTTATAGATAGGACCATAGCTGAGGAATTGCTTCTTGATCTGCCGCTAAATATACAAAAGGATGTGAGAATCTTGGAGACAAAACAAAGGATATTTAATGGAGTGTAGTCAGGGATAGAGGATTTCAGTTGAATGGTGGGATTAGTGAACTGGAATTGTAATCTGTAGATCAGTTTAAGGTAAAGAGCAATTTCACAGAGGACTCCAAATTAGGAAGGGGTTTAGAGAGAGTGAGAAGAAAGGGTTCCACTGGAGTGTGTGTGTGGGCTGGCCGGCAGTGGCCTGGAGTGTGTGTGTGGGCTGGTCGGGAGTGGCCTGGAGTGTGTCTGTGCTGCCCGGGAGTGGCCTGGAGTGGGTGTGTGGGCTGCCCGGGAGTGGCCTGGAGTGTGTGTGTGGGCTGGCCGGGAGTGGCCTGGAATGTGTGTGTGGGCTGGCCGGGAGTGGCCTGGAGTGTGTGTGTGGGCTGGCCGGGAGTGGCCTGGAGTGTGTGTGTGTGCTGGCCGGGAGTGGCCTGGAGTGTGTGTGTGGGCTGTCCGGGAGTGACCTGGAGTGTGTGTGTGGGCTGGCCAGGAGTGGCCTGGAGTGTGTGTGTGGGCTGGCCGGGAGTGGACTGGAGTGTGTGTGTGGGCTGGCCGGGAGTGGCCTGGAGCGTGTGTGTGGGCTGGCCGGGAGTGACCTGGCCTGGAGTGTGTGTGTGGGCTGGCCGGGAGCGGCCGGGAGTGTGTGTGTGGGCTGGCCGGAAGTGGCCTGGAGTGTGTGTGTGGGCTGTCCGGGAGTGACCTGGAGTGTGTGTGTGGGCTGGCCAGGAGTGGCCTGGAGTGTGTGTGTGGGCTGGCCGGGAGTGGACTGGAGTGTGTGTGTGGGCTGGCCGGGAGTGGCCTGCAGTGTGTGTGTGGGCTGGCCGGGAGTGGCCTGGAGTGTGTGTGTGGGCTGGCCGGGAGTGGCCTGGAGTGTGTGTGGGGGCAGGCCGGGAGTGACCTGGCCTGGAGTGTGCGTGTGGGCTGGCCGGGAGTGGCCTGGAGTGTGTGTGTGGGCTGGCCGGGAGTGGCCTGGAGTGTGTGTGTGGGCTGGCCGGGAGTGGCCTGGAGTGTGTTTGTGGGCTGTCCGGGAGTGGCCTGGAGTGTGAGTGTAGGCTGGCCTCCCACCTGCCCCCTCATTGTAGAATCGACTTGCGTATTCTAGAAACTCCCCCCATTTCTTACTGTTTTTCCAGGGAATAATTTACAGTGGTCCCTGGTTAGTATATAATTATATACAGTGGTCTCTGGCTAGTATATCATTATATACAGTGGTCCCTGGGCAGTATATCATTATATACAGTGGTCCCTGGGCAGTATATCATTATATACAGTGGTCCCTGGGTAGTATATCATTATTTACACTGGTCTCTGTGCAGAATATCATTATTTACAGTGGTCCCTGGGCAGTATATCATTATTTACAGTGGTCCCTGGGCAGTATATCTTTATATACAGTGGTCCCTGCGCAGTATATCATTATTGACAGTGGTCCCTGGGTAGTATATCATTATTTACAGTGGACCCTGGGTAGTATATCATTATATACAGTGGTCCCTGCGCAGGCTATCATTATATACAGTGGTCCCTGCGCAGTATATCATTATTGACAGTGGTCCCTGGGTAGCATATCATAAAATACAGTGGTCTCTGGCTAGTCTATCATTATATACAGTGGTCCCTGGGCAGTATATCATTATTTACAGTGGTCCCTGGGCAGTCTATCATTATATACAGTGGTCCCTGGGCAGTCTATCATTATATACAGTGGTCCCTGGGCAGTCTATCATTATATACAGTGGTCCCTGGGCAGTCTATCATTATATACAGTGGTCCCTGCGCAGTATATCATTATTGACAGTGGTGCCTGGGTAGTATATCATTATTTACAGTGGACCCTGGGTGGAATATCATTATATACAGTGGTCCCTGGGCAGTCTATCATTATATACAGTGGTCCCTGGGCAGTATATCATTATTTACAGTGGTCCCTGGGCAGTCTATCATTATATACAGTGGTCCCTGCGCAGTATATCATTATTGACAGTGGTCCCTGGGTAGCATATCATTATTTACAGTGGTCCCTGGGCAGTCTATCATTATATACAGTGGTCCCTGCGCAGTATATCATTATTGACAGTGGTCCCTGGGTAGTATATCATTATTTACAGTGGTCTCTGTGCAGAATATCATTATTTACAGTAGTCCCTGGGTGGTATGTCATGACTTACAGTGGTCACTGGGTTGTATATCATTATTTACAGTGGTCTCTGTGCAGAATATCATTATATACAGTGGTTCCTGGGTAGTATGCCATTACTTACAGTGGTCACTGGGGAGAATATCATTATTTACAGTGGTCCCGCATAGAGTATCATTATCTACCGTTGTCCCTGGGTAGAATATCATTATCTTCAGCGGTTCCTGGGTTGTATACCATTATTTACAGTGGCCTTGGGGAGGTAGCATCATTTACAGTGGCCACTGGATAGTATTTCATTAGTTACAGTGGTCCCTGGGCAGTATATCATTATTTACAGTGGTCCCTGGGCAGTATATCTTTATATACTGTGGTCCCTGCGCAGTATATCATTATTGATAGTGGTCCCTGGGTAGTATATCATTATTTACAGTGGACCCTGGGTGGAATATCATTATTTACAGTGGTCCCTGGACAGTCTATCATTATATACAGTGGTCCCTGCGCAGTATATCATTATTGACAGTGGTCCCTGGGTAGCATATCATTATTTACTGTGGTCCCTGGGCAGTATATCATTATTTACAGTGGTCTCTGTGCAGAATATCATTATTGACAGTGGTCCCTGGGTAGCATATCATTATATACAGTGGTCTCTGGCTAGTCTATCATTATATACAGTGGTCCCTGGGCAGTATATCATTATTTACAGTGGTCTCTGTGCAGAATATCATTATTTACTGTGGTCCCTGGGCAGTATATCATTATTTACAGTGGTCCCTGGGCAGTATATCTTTATATACAGTGGTCCCTGCGCAGTATATCATTATTGACAGTGGTCCCTGGGTAGTATATCATTATTTACAGTGGTCCCTGGGCAATATATCATTATTTACAGTGGTCCCTGGGCAGTCTATCATTATATACAGTGGTCCCTGCGCAGTATATCATTATTGACAGTGGTCCCTGGGTAGCATATCATTATATACAGTGGTCTCTGGCTAGTCTATCATTATTTACAGTGGTCTCTGTGCAGAATATCATTATTTACAGTGGTCCCACGGCAGTCTATCATTATATACAGTGGTCCCTGCGCAGTATATCATTATTGACAGTGGTCCCTGGGTAGTATATCATTATTTACAGTGGTCTCTGTGCAGAATATCATTATTTACAGTAGTCCCTGGGTGGTATGTCATGACTTACAGTGGTCACTGGGTTGTATATCATTATTTACAGTGGTCTCTGTGCAGAATATCATTATATACAGTGGTTCCTGGGTAGTATGTCATTACTTACAGTGGTCACTGGGGAGAATATCATTATTTACAGTGGTCCCGGTTAGTGTATCATTATCTACCGTTGTCCCTGGGTAGAATATCATTATCTTCAGCGGTTCCTGGGTTGTATACCATTATTTACAGTGGCCTTGGGGAGGTAGCATCATTTACAGTGGCCACTGGATAGTATTTCATTAGTTACAGTGGTCCCTGGGCAGTATATCATTATTTACAGTGGTCCTTGGATAGTGCATAATTATTTACAGTGATCCCAGGGTAGAATATTATCATTTGCAATGGTCCTTTGGTAGTACAGCATTTTTTACACGTGTCCCTGAGTAGTATCTCATTCTTTACAGTGGTCCCTGGGAAGCATAACGTTATTTATAGTGGTCCCTGGTTAGTAAATCATTATTTACAGTCGTCCCTGGATAGTATACCATTATTTACAGTGGCCTTGGGTAGGTATCATCATTTACAGTGGTCACTGGATAGTAATTCATCATTTACAGTGGTCCCTGGGTAGAATATCATTATTTACAGTGGTCCCTGGATAGTATATCATTATTTGCAGTGGTCCCTGGTTAGAATATCATTATTTACTGTGGTCTCTGGGTAGTATCTCATTATTTACTGTGGTCCCTGTGGAGAATATCATTATTTACAGTGGTCTCTGGGTATTATCCCATTATTTACTGTGGTCCCTGCTGAGAATATCATTATTTACAGTGGTCTCTGGGTAGTATATACGTATCTACAATGGTCCCTGGGTATTATCTCATCATTTACAGTGGTCCCCGGGTAGAATATCATTATTTACAGTGACCCCTGGGTAGTATATACGTATCTACAATGGCCCCTGGGTATTATCTCATTATTTACTGAGGTCCCTGGGTAGAATATCATTTTTTACTGTGGTCCCTGGGTAGTGTATCATTATTTACAATGGTCCCTGGGCGGTATATCAGTATCTACAATGGTCTCTGGGTATTATCTCATTATTTACTGTGGTCCCTGGGTAGTATATCATTATTTACTGTGATCCCAGGGTAGTATCTCATTGTTTACTGTGGTCCCAGGGTAGTATCTCATTATTTACAATGGTCCCTGTGTGGCATATTAGTATCTACAATGGTCCCTGGGTTATCTCATTATTTACTGTGGTCCCTGGGTAGTATATCATTATTTACTGTGGTCCCAGGGTAGTATCTCATTATTTACAATGGTCCCTGAGTGGTATATCAGTATCTACAATGGTCCCTGGGTATTATCTCATTATTTACTGTGGTCCCTGGGGAGAATATCATTATTTACATTGGTCTCTGGGTAGTATATCATTATTTACAGTGGTCCCTGGGTAGTATATCATTATTTACAGTGGTCCCTGGGTAGTATCTCATTATTTACAATGGTCCCTGTGTGTTATGTCAGTAGCTACAATGGTCCCTGGGTATTATCTCATTATTTACTGTGGACCTTGGGTAGTATCTCATTATTTACAGTGGTCTCTGGGGAGTATATTCTTACCTACAATGGTCCCTGGGTATTATCTCATTATTTGCAGTGGTTTGGGGAGAATATCATTATTTACAGTGGTCCTTAGGTAGTATATCATTATTTAGAGTGGTCCCTGGGTAGAGTATCAGGATCTACAATGGTCCCTGGGTAATATATCATTATTTAGAGTGGTCCCTGGGTATAATCTCATTATTTACTGTGGTTTGGGGAGAATATCTTTATTTACAGTGATCCCTGGGTAGTATATCATTATTAAGAGTGGTCACTGGGTAGAGTATCAGGATCTACAATGGTCCCTGGGTAATATATCATTATTTACAGTGGTCCCTGGGTATTATCTCATTATTTACTGTGGTCCCTGGGTAGTATATCATTATTTACAGTGGTCCCTGGGTATTATCTCATTATTTACTGTGGTCCCTGTGAAGAATATCATTATTTACAGTGGTCTCTGGGTAGTATATCCGTATCTACAATGGTCCCTTGGTAGTATCTCATTATTTACTGTGGTCGCTGGGGTGTATATCATTATTTACGTTGGACCGTGGAAAGTATATCATTATTTACAGTGGTCACTGGGTAGTATACCGTTATCTACAGTGGTCCCTGGGTAGAATATCATTATTTACAGTGGTCCTTGTGTAGTATATCAATATTTACAGTGGTCCCTGGGTAGAATATCATTATTTACAGTGGTCCCTGGGTATTATATCATTGTTTACAGTGGTCCCTGTGTAGAATATCATTATTTACAGTGATCCCTGGGTAATGTATCATTATTTACACTGGTCGATATGTAGTATACTATTATTTACATTGGCTGTGGGTAGTTATCATCATTTACAGTGGTCACTGGATAGTATTTCATTATTTACAGTGGCGCCAGGGCAGTATATCATTATTTTCATTGGACCGTGGGCAGTATATCTTTATTTATAGTGTTCCCTGGGGAGTATATCATTACTTACAGTGGACCCTGGGTATCATGTCCAATATACAGTCGTCCCTGCGTTGTATATCATTATTTTCAGTGGGCCCCTGGTAGTATTTCATTATTTACAGTGGTCCCTGAGCAGTATATCATTACTTACAGTTGTCCCTGTGTAGGATATCATTACTTACAGTTGTCCCTGTGTAGGATATCATTATTTACAGTTGTCCCTGGATAGTATATCTTTATTTACTGTGGTCCCTGGGTAGTATATCATTTTCTACAGTGGTCCCTGCGTAGTATATCGTTATTTACAGTGGTGCCAGGGTGGTATATCATTATTTACAGTGGACCCTGGACAGTATGTCATCAATTATAGTGTGCACTGTGCAGTACATCTTTATTCACATTGGTCCATGGCAGTATATCATTATTTACAGTGGTCACTGGGCAATATATCATTAAGCACAATGGTCCCTGGGTAGTATCTCATTATTTACTGTGGTCCCTGGGAAGTATCTCATTATTTACTGTGGTCCCTGGGTAGTATATCATTATTTACTGTGGTCCCTGGGTAGTATATCCGTATCTACAATGGTCCCTGGGTAGTATCTCATTATTTACTGTGGTCCCTGGGTTGTATATCATTATTTACAGTGGACCCTGGGTAGAATATCATTATTTACAGTGGTCTCTGGGTATTATCTCATTATTTACTGTGGTCACTGTGGAGAATATCATTATTTACAGTGGTCTCTGGGCAGTATATCCGTATCTACAATGGTCCCTGGGTATTAACTTATTATTTACTGTGGTCCCTGGGTCGTATATCATTATTTACTGTGGTCCTTGGGTAGTATATCATTATTTACAGTGGACCCTGGGTAGAATATCATTACTTACAGTGGTCCCTGGGTAGTATCTCATTATTTACAGTGGATTCTGGATGGTGTATCTTTAATTACAGTGTTCCCTCGGTAGTGTATCTTTATTTAGAGTTGTCACTGGATGGTATAACATTATTTACAGTGGTCCCAGGGTGGTATAACATTATTTTCCGTGAACCCTGGCAATATATCAGTAACTACAATGGTCCCTGGGTAGTATATCATTATTTACACTGGTCACTGGGTAGTATATCATTATTTATACTGGTTACTGGGTAGTATATCATTATTTAATGTGGTCCCTGTGAAGAATATGATTCTTCAATAGGGAGAATCAGCTGGTGAGTCAGTTTCAGCGGGAGCATTGCGGAAGTGGCTGCTGGGAGGTAAGTCAACCTTTAAAAGCACTTGTCTTTGCAGGGGCAGGCCAGTCGATTTCGGCGGGAGAGCAGCTGGTGAGTCAGTTTCAGCGGGAGCAGTGCGGAAGTGGCTGCTGGGAGGTAAGTCAACCTTTAAAAGCACTTGTCTTTGCAGGGGCAGGCCAGTCGATTTCGGCGGGAGTGGAGCTGGCTGGTTAGTCAATTTCAGCAGGAGCTGAGAATTTTTCTTTTTTTTAAAATTAGTTTTTTAGGCGGGAACAGGAAGTCGACCCACGGACGTCTGGGAAGACCCTCACCAATAAATTCTGGTGGAGAGGAAACCCGAGACACTACACGTGTAGTGTCTCCCACTCGCCCTCCTCCTCTAACCTAATAATAAAACCCATTGGTCTGAGGTAAGTACCATATGTTGTTATATTATTATTATTTTTTAATAAAAATTTAATTTAGTTGTTAGCCAGATCTTGGTAGAAGGTAAGAGGAATGGCAGGAAAGGGAGTGCAATGTTCCTCCTGCTGGATGTTTGAGGTGAGGGATGCCGTTAGTGTCCCTGCTGATTTTACCTGCAGGAAGTGCTGCCATCTCCAGCTCCTCCAAGACCGAGTTAGGGAACTGGAGCTGGAGTTGGAAGAACTTCGGATCATTCGGGAGGCAGAAGGGGTCATAGATAGCAGCTTCAGGGAATTAGTTACACAAAAGATTGGAGATAGGTGGGTAACTGTAAGAGGGACTGGGAAAAAGCAGTCAGTGCAGGGATCCCCTGCGGTCGTTCCCCTGAGAAACAAGTATACCGCTCTGGATACTTGTGGGGGTATACTTACCAGGGGTAAGCCATGGGGTACGGGCCTCTGGCACGGAGTCTGTCCCTTTGCTCAGAAGGGAAGGGGGGAGAGGAGCAGAGCATTAGTAATTGGGGACTCTATAGTCAGGGGAACAGATAGGAGATTTTGTGGGAGCGTGAGAGACTCACGTTTGGTATGTTGCCTCCCAGGTGCAAGGGTACGTGATGTCTCGGATCGTGTTTTCCGGGTCCTTAGGGGGGAGGGGGAGCAGCCCCAAGTCGTGGTCCACATTGGCACTAACGACATAGGTAGGAAAGGGGACAAGGATGTCAGGCAGGCTTTCAGGGAGCTAGGATGGAAGCTCAGAACTAGAACAAACAGAGTTGTTATCTCTGGGTTGTTGCCCGTGCCACGTGATAGTGAGATGAGGAATAGGGAGAGAGAGCATTTAAACACGTGGCTACAGGGATGGTGCAGGCGGGAGGGATTCAGATTTCTGGATAACTGGGGCTCTTTCTGGGGAAGGTGGGACCTCTACAGACAGGATGGTCTACATCTGAACCTGAGGGGCACAAATATCCTGGGGGGGAGATTTGTTAGTGCTCTTTGGGGGGTTTAAACTAATGCAGCAGGGGCATGGGAACCTGGATTGTAGTTTTAGGGTAAGGGAGAATGAGAGTATAGAGGTCAGGAGCACAGATTTGACGTCGCAGGAGGGGGCCAGTGTTCAGGTAGGTGGTTTGAAGTGTGTCTACTTCAATGCCAGGAGTATACGAAACAAGGTAGGGGAACTGGCAGTGTGGGTTGGTACCTGGGACTTCGATGTTGTGGCCATTTCGGAGACATGGATAGAGCAGGGACAGGAATGGATGTTGTAGGTTCCGGGGTTTAGGTGTTTTAGTCAGCTCAGAGAAGGAGGCAAAAGAGGGGGAGGTGTGGCGCTGCTAGTCAAGAGCAGTATTACGGTGGCGGAGAGGATGCTAGATGGGGACTCTTCTTCCGAGGTAGTATGGGCTGAAGTTAGAAACAGGAAAGGAGAGGTCACCCTGCTGGGAGTTTTTTATAGGCCTCCTAATAGTTCTAGGGATGTAGAGGAAAGGATGGCGAAGATGATTCTGGATATGAGCGAAAGTAACAGGGTAGTTATTATGGGAGACTTTAACTTTCCAAATATTGACTGGAAAAGATATAGTTCGAGTACAATAGATGGGTCGTTTTTTGTACAGTGTGTGCAGGAGGGTTTCCTGAAACAATATGTTGACAGGCCAACAAGAGGCGAGGCCACGTTGGATTTGGTTTTGGGTAATGAACCAGGCCAGGTGTTGGATTTGGAGGTAGGAGAGCACTTTGGGGACAGTGACCACAATTCGGTGACGTTTACGTTAATGATGGAAAGGGATAAGTATACACCGCAGGGCAAGAGTTATAGCTGGGGGAAGGGCAATTATGATGCCATTAGATGTGACTTGGGGGGGGATAAGGTGGAGAAGTAGGCTGCAAGTGTTGGGCACACTGGATAAGTGGGGCTTGTTCAAGGATCAGCTACTGCGTGTTCTTGATAAGTATGTACCGGTCAGACAGGGAGGAAGGCGTCGAGCGAGGGAACCGTGGTTTACCAAGGAAGTGGAATCTCTTGTTAAGAGGAAGAAGGAGGCCTATGTGAAGATGAAGTGTGAAGTTTCGGTTGGGGCGATGGATAGTTACAAGGTAGCGAGGAAGGATCTAAAGAGAGAGCTAAGACGAGCAAGGAGGGGACATGAGAAGTATTTGGCAGGAAGGATCAAGGAAAACCCAAAAGCTTTCTATAGGTATGTCAGGAATAAGGGAATGACGAGGGAAAGAGTAGGACCAGTCAAGGACAGGGATGGGAAATTGTGTGTGGAGTCTGAAGAGATAGGCGAGATAATAAATGAATATTTTTCGTCAGTATTCACTCAGGAAAAAGATAATGTTGTGGAGGAGAATGCTGAGCCCCAGGCTAATAGAATAGATGGCATTGAGGTACGTAGGGAAGAGGTGTTGGCAATTCTGGACAGGCTGAAAATAGATAAGTCCCCGGGACCTGATGGGATTTATCCTAGGATTCTATGGGAGGCCAGGGAAGAGATTGCTGGACCTTTGGCTTTGATTTTTATGTCATCATTGGCTACAGGAATAGTGCCAGAGGACTGGAGGACAGCAAATGTGGCCCCTTTGTTCAAAAAGGGGAGCAGAGACAACCCCGGCAACTATAGACCGGTGAGCCTCACGTCTGTAGTGGGTAAAGTCTTGGAGGGGATTATAAGAGACAAGATTTATAATCATCTAGATAGGAATAATATGATCAGGGATAGTCAGCATGGCTTTGTGAAGGGTAGGTCATGCCTCACAAACCTTACTGAGTTCTTTGAGAAGGTGACTGAACAGGTAGACGAGGGTAGAGCAGTTGATGTGGTGTATATGGATTTCAGCAAAGCGTTTGATAAGGTTCCCCACGGTAGGCTATTGCAAAAAATACGGAGGCTGGGGATTGAGGGTGATTTAGAGATGTGGATCAGAAATTGGCTAGCTGAAAGAAGACAGAGGGTGGTGGTTGATGGGAAATGTTCAGAATGGAGTACAGTCACAAGTGGAGTACCACAAGGATCTGTTCTGGGGCCGTTGCTGTTTGTCATTTTTATCAATGACCTAGAGGAAGGCGCAGAAGGGTGGGTGAGTAAATTTGCAGACGATACTAAAGTCGGTGGTGTTGTCGATAGTGTGGAAGGATGTAGCAGGTTACAGAGGGATATAGATAAGCTGCAGAGCTGGGCTGAGAGGTGGCAAATGGAGTTTAATGTAGAGAAGTGTGAGGTGATTCACTTTGGAAGGAATAACAGGAATGCGGAATATTTGGCGAATGGTAAAGTTCTTGAAAGTGTGGATGAGCAGAGGGATCTAGGTGTCCATGTACATAGATCCCTGAAAGTTGCCACCCAGGTTGATAGGGTTGTGAAGAAGGCCTATGGAGTGTTGGCCTTTATTGGTAGAGGGATTGAGTTCCGGAGTCGGGAGGTCATGTTGCAGCTGTACAGAACTCTGGTACGGCCGCATTTGGAGTATTGCGTACAGTTCTGGTCACCGTATTATAGGAAGGACGTGGAGGCTTTGGAGCGGGTGCAGAGGAGATTTACCAGGATGTTGCCTGGTATGGAGGGAAAATCTTATGAGGAAAGGCTGATGGACTTGAGGTTGTTTTCGTTGGAGAGAAGAAGGTTAAGAGGAGACTTAATAGAGGCATACAAAATGATCAGGGGGTTGGATAGGGTGGACAGTGAGAGCCTTCTCCCGCGGATGGATATGGCTGTCACGAGGGGACATAACTTTAAACTGAGGGGTAATAGATATAGGACAGAGGTCAGAGGTAGGTTCTTTACGCAAAGAGTAGTGAGGCCGTGGAATGCCCTACCTGCTACAGTAGTGAACTCGCCAACATTGAGGGCATTTTAAAGTTTATTGGATAAACATATGGATGATAATGGCATAGTGTAGGTTAGATGGCTTTTGTTTCGGTGCAACATCGTGGGCCGAAGGGCCTGTACTGCGCTGTATTGTTCTATGTTCTATGTTCTATGTTCTATTTACAGTGGTCCCAGGGTAGTATGTCATTATTTAGCGTGATCCCTGGGTAGTATCTCATTATTTACAATGGATTCTGGATGTTGCATCTTTAATTACAGTGGTCCCTCGGTAGTGTATTTTTATTTAGATTTGTCACTGGATAGTATATCATTATTTACAGTGCTCCCAGGATAGTATAGAATTATTTATTGTGGTCCCTGTGAAGAATATGATCATTTACAGTGGTCCCACGGTAGTATATCATTATTTACAGTGGCCGTGGGTAGTATATCATTATTTACAGTGGTCCCAGGGTAGTATATCATTATTTACAGTGGTCAACCGGGACCTGGGATTCATGTCACATTACATTCATCCCCCACCATCTGGCCTGCGAAATCCCACCAACTGTCCTGGCTTGATGCAATTCCCAACTCTTTAACCTGGGGTTACCCTATCTCTGGATCTGTAAAGATTTAATCACCTGCGAATGGTCGCATTCCAAGCACTGTTTGGCATCTTTAAATTTGTCTATATATGTGTTTCTGGAACATACCTCTTCATTCACCTGAGGAAGGAGCAGCGCTCCGAAAGCTAGTGACATCGAAACAAACCTGTTGGACTTTAACCTGGTGTTGTAAGACTTCGTATTATTTACATTGGCCGTGGGTAGTATATCATTATTTACAGTTGCCCTGGGTAGTATATCAATATTTACAGTTGTCCCTGGGTAGAATATCATTATTTACAGTGGTCCCTGGGTATTATATCATTGTTTACAGTGGTCCCTGTGTAGAATATCATTATTTACTGTGGTCCCTGGGTAATATATCATTATTTACATTGGTCCCTGGGTAATGTCTCAATATTTACAGTGGTCCCTGGGTAGAATATCATTATTTACACTGGCTCCTGGGATATAAATTCTTATTTACTGTGGTACTTAGATTGTATATCAATATTTACAGTGGTCCCTGGGTAGAATATCATTACTTACAGTTTTCCCTGGGTAGTATATCAATATTTACCGTCGTCCCTGCGTTTTATATCATTATTTACAGTGGGCCCCTGGTAGTATTTCATTATTTACAGTGGTCCCTGGGTAGTACATCATTATTTACAGTGGTCCCTGAGCAGTATATCATTATTTACAGTTGTCCCTGGGTATTATATCATTGTTTACAGTGGTCCCTGTGTAGAATATCATTATTTACTGTGGTCCCTGGGTAATATATCATTATTTACATTGGTCCCTGGGTAATGTCTCAATATTTACAGTGGTCCCTGGGTAGAATATCATTATTTACACTGGCTCCTGGGATATAAATTCTTATTTACTGTGGTACTTAGATTGTATATCAATATTTACAGTGGTCCCTGGGTAGAATGTCATTATTTACTGTGGTCCCTGGGTAGAATATCATTATTTACAGTGGTCTCTGGGTAGTATATCATTATTTACAGTGGTCTCTGGGTAGAATATCATTATTTACTGTGGTCCCTGGGTAGAATATCATTATTTACAGTGGTCTCTGGGTAGAATATCATTATTTACAGTGGTCTCTGGGTAGAATATCATTATTTACAGTGGTCTCTGGGTAGAATATCATTATTTACTGTGGTCCCTGGGTAGTATATCATTATTTACAGTGGTCTCTGGGTAGAATATCATTATTTACAGTGGTCTCTGGGTAGAATATCATTATTTACTGTGGTCCCTGGGTAGTACATCATTATTTACAGTGGGCCCCTGGTAGTATTTCATTATTTACAGTGGTCCCTGGGTAGTACATCATTATTTACAGTGGTCCCTGAGTAGTATATCATCATTTACAGTTGTCCCTGTGTAGGATATCATTATTTACACTTGTCCCTGGGTAGGATATCATTATTTACAGTTGTCCCTGGATAGTATATCTTTATTTACTGTGGTCCCTGGGTAGTATATCATTTTCTCCAGTGGTCCCTGCGTAGTATATCGTTATTTACAGTGGTCCCAGGGTGGTATATCATGATTTACAGTGGACCCTGGACAGTATGTCATCAATTATAGTGTGCACTGTGCAGTACATCTTTATTCACAGTGGTCCATTGGCAGTATATCATTATTTACAGTGGTCACTGGGCAATATATCATTAAGCACAGTGGCCCTGGGTATTATCTCATTATTTACTGTGGCCCCTGTGGAGAATATCATTATTTACAGCGATCTCTGGGTAGTATATCCGTATCTACAATGGTCTCTGGGTATTATCTCATTATTTACTGTGGTCCCTGGGTAGTATCTCATTATTTACTGTGGTCCCTGTGGAGAATATCATTATTTACAGTGGTCTCTGGGTATTATCCAATTATTTACTGTTGTCCCTGTGGAGAATATCATTGTTTACAGTGGTCTCTGGGTAGTATATACGTTTCTACAATGGTCCCTGGGAAGTATCTCATTATTTACAGTGGTCCCAGGGTAGTATATCATTATTTACAGTGGCCGTGGGTAGTATATCATTATTTACAGTGGTCCCAGGGTAGTATATCATTATTTACAGTGTCTGTGGGTAGTATATCATTATTTACAGTTGCCATGGGTAGTATATCATTTTCTACAGTGGTCCCTGCGTAGTATATCGTTATTTACAGTGGTCCCAGGGTGGTATATCATGATTTACAGTGGACCCTGGACAGTATGTCATCAATTATAGTGTGCACTGTGCAGTACATCTTTATTCACAGTGGCCCATTGGCAGTATATCATTATTTACAGTGGTCACTGGGCAATATATCATTAAGCACAGTGGTCCCTGGGTATTATCTCATTATTTACTGTGGCCCCTGTGGAGAATATCATTATTTACAGCGGTCTCTGGTTAGTATATCCGTATCTACAATGGTCCCTGGGTATTATCTCATTATTTACTGTGGTCCCTGGGTAGTATCTCATTATTTACTGTGGTCCCTGTGGAGAATATCATTATTTACAAAGGTCTCTGGGTATTATCCCATTATTTACTGTGGTCCCTGTGGAGAATATCATTGTTTACAGTGGTCTCTGGGTAGTATATCCGTAACTACAATGGTCCCTGGGTAGTATCTCATTATTTACTGTGGTCCCTGGGTTGTATATCATTATTTACAGTGGTCCCTGGGTAGAATATCATTACTTACAGTGGTCCCTGGGTAGTACGTCATTATTTACAGTACTCCCAGGGTAGTATATTATTATTTATTGTGGTCCCTGTGAAGAATATGATTATTTACAGTGGTCCCAGGGTAGTATATCATTATTTACAGTGGCCGTGGGTAGTATATCATTATTTACAGTGGTCCCAGGGTAGTATATCATTATTTTCAGTAGCTGTGGGTAGTATATCATTATTTACAGTTGCCATGGGTAGTATATCATTATTTACAGTGGTCCCTTGGTAGTGGATGATTATTTCGAATGGTCCCGATGTAGTATATCATTATTTACAGTTGTCCCTGGGTAGAATATCATTATTTGCAGTGCTCTCTGATTAGAATATTATTATTTGCAGTGGTCCCTGGGTAGTATATCATTATTTACCGTGATCCCTGGGTAGTATATCATTATTTACAGTGGTCCCTGTGTAGTATACTATTATTTACATTGGCTGCGGGCAGTTATCATCATTTACAGTGGTCACTGGATAGTATTTCATTATTTACAGTGGCGCCAGGGCAGTATATCATTATTTTCAGTGGACCGTGGGCAGTATATCTTGATTTATAGTGTTCCCTGGGGAGTATATCATTACTTACAGTGGACCATGGGTAGTATATCATTATTTACAGTGGTCCCTGTGTAGTATGTCTTTGTTTACAGTGGCTCCTGGTAGTATATCATTCATTACAGTGGTCCCATGATAGTATATCATTATTTAAAGTGGTCCCTGGGTAGTATATCATTATTTAAAGTGGTCCCTGTGCAGTATATCATTATTTACAGTGGTCCCTGGGTAGTATATCATTATTTACAGTGGTCCCTGGGGTGTATAATCATTATTTACAGTGGTCCCTGGGTAGTATATCATCATTTACAGTAGTGCCTGGGGAGTATATCATCATTTACAGTGGACCCTGGGCAGTAAGTCCCATGGCAGTATATCTTTATTTATAGTGGTCCCTGAGTAGTATAACATTATTTATAGTAGCCCCTGGTGAGTATATAATTATTTACAGTGGTCCCTGGGTAGTATATCATTATTTACAGTGGTCCCTAGGTAGTATATCATTATTTACAGTGGTCACTGGGTAGAATATCATTATTTACAGTGGTCACTGGGTAGAATATCATTGTTTACAGTGGCCCCTGGGCAGTATATCATTATTTACAGTGGTTCCTTGGCATAGCTGTCCATCGGTTGTATATTATTTTCTGCAGTGGTCCCTGGGTAGTAAATCATTATTTACAGTTGTGCCTGGGTAGTACATTATTATTTGCATTTGACCCTGGATAGAATATCATTATTTACAGTTGTCCCTGAGTAAAATATCATTATTTAAATTGGTCCCTGTGCTGTATATCATTATTTTCAGTGTTTTCTGCATAGTTTAACATTATTTACAGTGGTTTCTGGGCAACGTACCATTATTTACAGTGGTCCCAGGGTACTATATAATTTTTTTGCAGTGCGCCTGTGCAGTATATCACTGTTTGCAGACGTCCCTGGGCAGTGTATCTTTATTTACAGTGGTCCCTGAGTAGTCTATCATTATTTACATTCGTCCCTGGGCAGTGTATCTTTATCTACAGTGGTCCCTGGGTGGTATATAATTATTTACAGTGGTCACTGGGTGGTATATAATTATTTACAGTGGTCACTGGGTAGTATATCTTTATTTACAATGGTCCCTGGGAGTGTACCTCTATTTACAGTGGTTCCTGGTAGTATAACATTCTTTACAGTGGTCACTGCGTAGTAAATAATTATTTACAGTGGCCCCTGTGTAGTATGTCTTTATTTACAGTGGTCCCTGGGCAGTGTACCTTTATTTAAAATGGTCCCTGGGTAGTATATCATTATTTACAGTGGTCCCTGTGTAGTATGTCTTTATTTACAGTGGTCCCTGGGTAGTATATCATTATTTACAGTGGTCCCTGTGTAGTATGTCTTTATTTACAGTGGTTCCTGGTAGTATATCATTCATTACAGTGGTCCCATGATAGTATATCATTATTTAATGTGGTCCCTGGGTAGTGTATCATTATTTACAGTGGTCCCTGGGTAGTGTATCATTATTTACAGCGGTCCCTGGGCAGTATTTTATTTTTACAGTGGTACCTGGGCAGTATGTCATAATTTACAGTGATCCCTGATCAGGATATCAGTGGTCCATGGGTAATATTTCATTATTTGCAGTTGCCTCTGGTTAGAATATCATTATTTACAGTGGTCACTGTGTAGTATATCATTATCTACTATAGTCCCTGGATAGTATGACTTTATTTACAGTGGTCCCTCGGCAGTATACCTTTATTTACAGTGATCCCTGGTAGTATATCATTATTTACTATGGTCTCTGATTAGAATATCATTATTTACAGTGGGCACTGTGCAGTATATCTTATTTACAGTGGTTCCCGGGTTGTTTTTCATTATTTACAATGGTCTCTGGGTGGTATATCTTTATTTGCAGTTGTCCCTGGGTGGGATAACTTTATTTACAGTGGTCCCTGGGAAGTATATCATTATACTGTATCATTTAGTGGTCAGCACGGTATATTATTACATCATTTAGCACCACTATATCATTTAGTGTGCAGCATGGTGGCATTGTGGATAGCACAATTGTTTCACAGCTCCTGTGTCCAAAGTTCGATTCCGGCTTGGGTCACTGTCTGTGCGGAGTCTGCACATCCTCCCCGTGTGTGCGTGGGTTTCCTCCGGCTGCTCCGGTTTTTTCCAACAGTCCAAAGATGTGCAGTTTAGGTGGATTGGCCATCATAAATTGCCTTAGTGTCCAAAATTGCCCTTAGTGTTGGGTGGGGTTACTCGCTTATGGGGATAGGGTGGAGATGTGGACTTGGATAGGGTGCTCTTTCCAAGAGCCGGGCAGACTCGATGGGCCGAATGGCCTCCTTCTGCACTGTAAATTCTATGATCTATGATTTACTGTGGTCCCTGGGTAGAGTATCATGATTTACAGTGTTCACTCGGTGGTATGTCATTATTTACAGTGGTCCCTGGGCAGTATATCTTTATTTACAGTGGTACCTGGGTAGTATATCATTATTTACAATTGTCCCTGGGTTGAATATCATTATCTACAGTTGTCCCTGGATAGTATATCTTAATTTGCCGTTGTCCATGGGTAGTATATAATTATTTACAGTGCTCCATGGGTAGAATATCATTATTTACAGTGGTGCCTGGTAGTATATCATTATTTACAGTGGTCCCTGTGTAGTATGTCATTATTTACAGTGGTCCCTGTGTAGAAAGTCTTTATTTACATGGTTCCCGGGCGGTATATCTTTATTTACAGAGGTCACTGGGTAGTAAATCAGTATTTACAGTGACCCCTGTGTAGTACATCATTATTTGCAGTTGTCCCTGGGTAGAATATCATTATTTACAGTTGTCCCTCAGTATTATATCACTATTTACAGTGGTCCCTGGGTCGTGTATCATTATTTACAGTGGTCCCTGTGTAGTACATCATTATTTACAGTGGTCCCTGGACAGTGCATCATTATTTACAGTGGTCCCTAGGCAGTATTACCTTATTTACAGTGGTCTCTGTGCAGTATATCTTTATTTTTAGTGGTCCCTGGGTAGTATATCATTATTTACAGTGTGCCTTGGTAGTATATCATTATTTACAGTGTGCCCTGGGTAGTATGTCATTATTCACAGTGGCTGTGTGCAGAATATCATTATCTGCAGTGGTCCCTGGGTAGTATATCATTATTTACAATGATCACTGGAAAGTATATCATTATCTGCAGTGGTCCCTGGGTAGTATAATCATTATTTACAGTGGTCCTTGTATAGAAAGTCTTTAATTACAGTGGTTCCTGGGCGGGATACCTTTATTTACAGTGGTCACTGAGTTGTATATCATTATTTACAGTGGCCACTGTGTAGTATATCATTATTTACAATAGTCCCTGGGTGGTATACTTTTATTTACAGTGGTCCCTGGGTGGTATTTCTTTATTTACAGTGGTCACTGGCTGGTATATCATTATTTACAGTGGTTCCTGGGTAGGTTATTATAATTTACAATGGTCCCTGGGTGGTATACCTTTATTTACAGTGGTCCCTGGGTGGTATTTCTTTATTTACAGTGGTCCCTGGGTTATTTATAAATATTAACAGAGGTCCCGGCATACAATATCATTATTTGCAGTGGTCCCTGGGCAGTATATCTGTATTTACAGTATGATGTGGAGATGCCGGTGTTGGACTGGGGTGAGCACAGTACGAAGTCTTACAACACCAGGTTAAAGTCCAACAGGTTTGTTTCAATGTCACTAGCTTTCGGAGCGCTGCTCCTTCCTCAGGTGAATGAAGAGGTATGTTCCAGAAACATATATATAGACAAATTCAAAGATGCCAGACAATGCTTGGAATGCGAGCATTAGCAGGTGATTAAATCTTTACAGATCCAGAGATGGGGTAACCCCAGGTTAAAGAGGTGTGAATTGTGTCAAGCCAGGGCAGTTCGTAGGACTTTGCAGGCCAGATGGTGGGGGGTGAATGTAATGCGACATGAATCCCAGGTCCCCGTTGGATAACGCTTACCCGGAGATCAGAGGCTGAATGCCCTTGACTGCTGAAGTGTTCCCCGACTGGAAGGGAACATTCCTGCCTGGCGATTGTTGCGCGATGTCCGTTTATTCGTTGTCGCAGCGTCTGCATGGTCTCGCCAATGTACCATGCTTCGGGACACCCCTCCCCAGCAGCCGCGATCCCTCCCCCTCCCCCAGCAGCCGCGGTCCCCCTCCCCCAGCAGCATTGTCTCGGGTCGGACAGTTTGATGGTGCTGTTTATTTGATGTCTATATAATGTTTATTTGGATCTGTTTTCCCTGAGATTGCCTGTCCTGCCCGCTCTTCCCGCGGACAGGGTGAGGCAGCGCCCGCCGCTGGCATCGGCCTGGAGCTGGGACACAACAAAGCAAAACAGACCAGAAGTAACTGATGGACAAAACAAAATGTGGGGAGTGCCCCAGACAGCGGGTGGAGCACAGCCCCAACAGAACAGGAAAAGAGACCAAACCGCATCCAATACCCGCCCAATGAAAGTGTCAGAATGGGGGTCGGTCCGGCAGCCCACCCCCTGCGGGGCCCAGCCAGCCCGGAAAGCTTCGAGTGTGCCCGTGGGCAGCGCCTGCCCCCGCTCCAGGGACCCCCGGCCGCCACCCAGCCCTTCCCACGGCACCCACAGCCCTCCGCCACCCAGCCCTTCCCACGGCACCCACAGCCCGGCCCTCCGCCACCCAGCCCTGCCCACGGCACCCACAGCCCTCCGCCACCCAGCCCTTCCCACGGCACCCACAGCGCTCCGCCACCCAGCCCTTCCCACGGCACCCACAGCCCGGCCCTCCGCCACCCAGCCCTTCCCACGGCACCCACAGCCCGTCCCTCCACCACCCAGCCCTTCCCACGGCACCCACAGCCCTCCGCCACCCAGCCCTTCCCACGGCACCCACAGCCCTCCGCCACCCAGCCCTTCCCTCGGCACCCACAGCCCGGCCCTCCGCCACCCAGCCCTGCCCACGGCACCCACAGCCCTCCGCCACCCAGCCCTTCCTACGGCACCCACAGCCCGGCCCTCCGCCACAGCCCTTTCCACGGCACCCACAGCCCGACCCTCCGCCACCCAGCCCTTCCCACGGCACCCACAGCCCGGCCCTCCGCCACCCAGCCCTTCCTACGGCACCCACAGCCCGGCCCTCCGCCACCCAGCCCTTCCCTCGGCACCCACAGCCCGGCCCTCCGCCACCCAGCCCTTCCCTCGGCACCCACAGCCCGACCCTCCGCCACCCAGCCCTTCCTACGGCACCCACAGCCCGGCCCTCCGCCACCCAGCCCTTCCTACGGCACCCACAGCCCGGCCCTCCGCCACCCAGCCCTTCCCTCGGCACCCACAGCCCGGCCCTCCGCCACCCAGCCCTTCCCTCGGCACCCACAGCCCGACCCTCCGCCACCCAGCCCTTCCCTCGGCACCCACAGCCCGACCCTCCGCCACCCAGCCCTTCCTACGGCACCCACAGCCCGGCCCTACGCCACCCAGCCCTTCCCACGGCACCCACAGCCCTCCCCACCCAGCCCTTCCCACGGCACCCACAGCCCTCCGCCACCCAGCCCTGCCCACGGCACCCACAGACCTCCCCACCCAGCCCTTCCCCCGGCACCCACAGCCCGACCCTCCGCCACCCAGCCCTGCCCACGGCACCCACAGCCCGGCCCTCCGCCACCCAGCCCTGCCCACGGCATCCACAGCCCTCCGCCACCCAGCCCTTCCCACGGCACCCACAGCCCGGCCCTCCGCCACCCAGCCCTTCCCAGGGCACCCACAGCCCGACCCTCCGCCACCCAGCCCTTCCCAGGGCACCCACAGCCCGACCCTCCGCCACCCAGCCCTTCCCACGGCACCCACAGCCCTCCGCCACCCAGCCCTGCCCACGGCACCCACAGACCTCCGCCACCCAGCCCTTCCCACGGCACCCACAGCCCGGCCCCCCGCCACCCAGCCCTTCCCAGGGCACCCACAGCCCGGCCCTCCGCCACCCAGCCCTTCCCACGGCACCCACAGCCCGGCCCTCCGCCACCCAGCCCTTCCCACGGCACCCACAGCCCTCCCCACCCAGCCCTTCCCACGGCACCCACAGCCCTCCGCCACCCAGCCCTTCCCACGGCACCCACAGCCCTCCCCACCCAGCCCTTCCCCCGGCACCCACAACCCGGCCCTCCGCCACCCAGCCCTGCCCACGGCACCCACAGCCCTCCGCCACCCAGCCCTGCCCACGGCACCCACCGCCCTCCGCCACCCAGCCCTTCCCAGGGCACCCACAGCCCTCCGCCACCCAGCCCTTCCCACGGCACCCACAGCCCGGCCCTCCGCCACCCAGCCCTTCCCAGGGCACCCACAGCCCGACCCTCCGCCACCCAGCCCTTCCCAGGGCACCCACAGCCCGACCCTCCGCCACCCAGCCCTGCCCACGGCACCCACAGACCTCCGCCACCCAGCCCTTCCCACGGCACCCACAGCCCGGCCCCCCGCCACCCAGCCCTTCCCAGGGCACCCACAGCCCTCCGCCACCCAGCCCTTCCCACGGCACCCACAGCCCTCCCCACCCAGCCCTTCCCCCGGCACCCACAACCCGGCCCTCCGCCACCCAGCCCTGCCCACGGCACCCACAGCCCTCCGCCACCCAGCCCTGCCCACGGCACCCACCGCCCTCCGCCACCCAGCCCTTCCCAGGGCACCCACAGCCCTCCGCCACCCAGCCCTTCCCACGGCACCCACAGCCCGGCCCTCCGCCACCCAGCCCTTCCCACGGCACCCACAGCCCTCCGCCACCCAGCCCTTCCCACGGCACCCACAGCCCGGCCCTCCGCCACCCAGCCCTTCCCACGGCACCCACAGCCCTCCGCCACCCAGCCCTGCCCACGGCACCCACAGCCCTCCGCCACCCAGCCCTGCCCACGGCACCCACCGCCCTCCGCCACCCAGCCCTTCCCAGGGCACCCACAGCCCTCCGCCACCCAGCCCTTCCCACGGCACCCACAGCCCGGCCCTCCGCCACCCAGCCCTTCCCACGGCACCCACAGCCCTCCGCCACCCAGCCCTTCCCACGGCACCCACAGCCCGGCCCTCCCCCACCCAGCCCTTCCCACGGCACCCACAGCCCTCCGCCACCCAGCCCTTCCCACGGCACCCACAGCCCGACCCTCCGCCACCCAGCCCTTCCCTCGGCACCCACAGCCCTCCGCCACCCAGCCCTGCCCACGGCACCCACCGCCCTCCGCCACCCAGCCCTTCCCAGGGCACCCACAGCCCTCCGCCACCCAGCCCTTCCCACGGCACCCACAGCCCGGCTCTCCGCCACCCAGCCCTTCCCACGGCACCCACAGCCCGGCCCTCCCCCACCCAGCCCTTCCCACGGCACCCACAGCCCTCCGCCACCCAGCCCTTCCTACGGCACCCACAGCCCGGCCCCCCGCCACCCAGCCCTTCCCACGGCACCCACAGCCCTCCGCCACCCAGCCCTTCCTACGGCACCCACAGCCCGGCCCTTCGCCACCCAGCCCTTCCCACGGCACCACAGCCCTCCGCCACCCAGCCCTTCCCTCGGCACCCACAGCCCTCCGCCACCCAGCCCTTCCCACGGCACCCACAGCCCTCCGCCACCCAGCCCTTCCCACGGCACCCACAGCCCGGCCCTCCGCCACCCAGCCCTGCCCACGGCACCCACAGCCCTCCGCCACCCAGCCCTTCCCACGGCACCCACAGCCCTCCGCCACCCAGCCCTTCCCTCGGCACCCACAGCCCTCCGCCACCCAGCCCTTCCCACGGCACCCACAGCCCGTCCCTCCGCCACCCAGCCCTTCCCACGGCACCCACAGCCCGGCCCTCCGCCGCCCAGCCCTTCCCACGGCACCCACAGCCCGGCCCTCCGACACCCAGCCCTTCCCACGGCACCCACAGCCCTCCGCCACCCAGCCCTTCCCACTGCACCCACAGCCCGGCCCTCCGCCACCCAGCCCTTCCCACGGCACCCACAGCCCTCCGCCACCCAGCCCTTCCCACGGCACCCACCGCCCTCCGCCACCCAGCCCTGCCCACGGCACCCACAGCCCTCCGCCACCCAGCCCTTCCCCCGGCACCCACAGCCCTCCGCCACCCAGCCCTTCCCCCGGCACCCACAGCCCTCCGCCACCCAGCCCTTCCCACGGCACCCACCGCCCTCCGCCACCCAGCCCTGCCCACGGCACCCACAGCTCTCCCCCACCCAGCCCTTCCCACGGCACCCACAGCCCTCCGCTCCGCCAGCCACCCGAGTGGAGATTGGCGGAGGTGCGGATTCCTGAGCAGCGGCTCCCTTACGACAGCCGCCACTCCTGACGGGGGAGAGCTGCGGCGCCTGGAGACCGTGTTCCAGACTTTGAGGAGGTCCTGGTACAAGTCGGGCAGCGCCAACAGAGAGTTCCGAAGACCCTGCTGGTCCACAGACAGGAGCCGCACGTCGTAGTTCAGGCCGAGCCCCTGGGGGGAGAAATCCGTCGCCAGGGCCCCACCGTGGAGGAGGGTCAGCGTACAGGTAACGCTGCAGAGTCTGAGGGTGGAAAGTGGCAGTCTGGGTGCGGAGGCACACCAGCGCCTGACCGCCCTCCGCCATCGGGAGACTCCAGACCCCCCCAGCGACCCAGTGCAGTCGATTGTCCCGGAGGAACCGAAGCCGGGCTCTCTGGATGGTGGGACAAAGCCAGGTCGAGGCTGTTGGTCCGACTCCAGCTGAGGGGCCCGAGCTCCTCCGGGAGGGGGTCCACCTGCCACGGACCGACCAGGAGTCCGGAACATTTGGCCCAGTTGATCCGTGGGGAGGACGCGGTGGAGTCGACAGCCTGGCTCTCTCGCATCCTCCGCAGGTCCCCGGGGTCAGTGACCATGAGGAACACGGCATCAGCGCCCGCCGAGAGGACCACCCCCCCGTCCGTCTCGCGCAGAACCAGCCCCGTGAACCTCCTCCGCAGGAGGCACAGGAAAGGCTCCACGCAGAGGGAATAATGTTGGCCGGACAGGGGGCAGCCCTGACGCACTCCTCTCCCAAAGCGAAGGGGCGCCGTCAGGGACCCGTTAACCTTAATCAGACTCTCCGAGGCGGCGGACAGTAACCGGATCCGGGGGACAAAATACCACCCGAACCCGGCAGCTCGCAGAGTCCCGAGCAAATCCCCGGGCCCCACCCTGTCGAACGCCTTCTCCTGGTCAAGAGACAGGAAGGTGCTCGACATACCAGTCCTCTGGGTAAAGTGAATAATGTCCCGGGCCAGGTGGATATTGTGTAGATTGTGCGGTCCGGGACTGTGTAGGACTGGTCAGGGTGGATCATGTGGTCCAGCTCGGGGCCAAGGCGTAAACACAGCACCTTGGCAAAGATTTTATAGTCCGTGCTGAGGAGGGAGACCGGTCGCCAGGTCTTAAGTCGGTGGAGATCCCCCTTCTTGGGCAGCCGGGCAATGACGGCCCTGCGCCACGAAAGGGACATCTCCCCGGTCGAGGTACATTCCCCCAGGACCCCCGCGTAGTCACTCCCCAGGACGTCCCAGCACGCCCTGAGGAACTCCACGGTCAGCCCGTCCAGCCCTGGGGATTTGCCCCGTGAGAGGCTGTCCAGGGCGCCGGTCAGCTCTTGGAGGTTGATGGCATTATCGAGCTTCCCGGCGCCCTCCGGGCCCACCTGCGGCAGGTCCTCCCACAGAACTCTGCAAGCGTCCTCGCTGGACGGACCCGGAGAGAAGAGGTCGGAGTAAAAATCCCTGATCAGGGTCCTGACCCTCTCCGGATCCGAGACGAGGGATCGGTCGTCGGCCAGCAGCGTAGAAATCTGCCGACGGGCCCCGCGTCCTCTTTCCAGCGAGTAGAAGAAGCGGGAGCCGCGGTCCATGTCCGTTAGGAGACGGATCCGCGACCTCACGTCCTCGCCGCGGGACCCGGCCAGTTGCAGGCCCCGCAGTGCGCCCCTCTTCTCTCTGTACACCAGCCCCAGGGCCGGGCCTCATCGGGGTGAGCGAGACGTGACTCCAGATCGAGGAGTTCCTCAGCCAGGTTGGCAATCATGGAGTTCCGCCCCGCCGAAGACCCCTTCGTGTACCCCTGACAGACGGCACGGATCTGGGCCTTGCCCACATCCCACCGTAGCCTCAAGGAGGGGAAGCCACCCCGCTTCCTTCTCCAGCCGGCCCAGAAACGGCAGAACGAGTCCAGGAACCGCTCGTCCTCCAGCAGCAGGTTGTTAAAGTGCCAGTACGCGGACCGTGTCTGAGCGCGGGACGGGGCGAGACCCGCCCACACCAGGTGGTGATCCGAGCTCGGCACCTGCTCCATGGAGGCCGTCGGAGCTCTGGGCAAGTGCGTCTTGGAAATGTAAAGACGGTCGATTCTGGACGCTCCGAACTGGGGCCGCACAGAGGTGCGCACCCGCAATTCAGGATGGAGAGTCCGCCAGACATCCACCAAGTTAAAGGACCTAACCAGGTCCCTGAACTTCACCACCGCCGCCGGGCTGCGCTGGACTCCACCACGGTCCTTGTCCCGGAGGGTGCAGTTGAAATCCCCTCCGAGGACGATGCACTCGCCCGCCGGGATGGTGCCGAGAAGTGTGGACACCTTTTGGAAGAAAGCCGCCTGCTGCGGTCTGGCCACGGGAGCGGATACATTCACAAAGTGAATCACCGCTGCCCCGAAACGGGCCTTTAGGTGCAGCAGACGGCCTGGCACCAGCTCCTTGACCCCCCAAGATCTCCGGCTGAAAATGTGGAGCCAACAAGATAGCCACCCCGCCCGAACGTGGGGCCAGGTGACTCATGAAGACTCCTCCTTGCCCCTCCAGGGTCCACTGAGCTTCGTCACCTGGGTGGCCTGGGTTTCCTGCAGGAAGCACACCCCGTACTTTCCGTCCCGGAGGATAGACAGGAACTGGAACCGGTGGTGCGCGTGGCTGCTGCCGTTGATGTTGAGGCTGGCCATGGTTACCTCCATGTCAGCAGCAATAGTTATCCATCACCTTTAGTGCTCAGGGTGGGGGTACCGCCCCTCCACTCCCTCAGGAGTCCCACAAGGAACTGAGCAGCTTGGCGCTGCTCCTCCTGGTCTTGATCGAACTCCCGGGCCTCTCTGACATAGGCCCGGGCGGAGCCAAGGAGCAGCCCCAGATTTCCCCAGCTGTCCAGGGCCAGCCGCACACAGTCCGGGTGACCATGGTGCGTTCCCAGAAATGTCCGGAGTTCCCCAGGGGGGACGAGGGGAGACTCGGTGCCAGGTGTGAGGGTGCCCTCTGCCTCGCTGCAGAGAGAGTCTAAATCCTCCTCCTCACCCGCCACCGAGCAGCCTTCCTCCTCCGAACGGTCACCTCCCGAGCTCGAGTCCCCGCCACATGGAGTATGGCGGGCGGCACTGGCCCACCGGCTAACCCTTGGCCCGAGTCGACCCCACCCCAGGGTCGTCCTCAGGCAGGTCCCTCGCAGGCTCCTCCTGCGGCTCAGGGCCCGTGGACGGCGCCTCCACCCACGCCGGCGACTCCGGGACCTCGGAGAGGCTCCCCGGAAACTTGTCCGGGTTGAAAACAGGGCTCTCCGGCGTCGCCCGCCCGGGTGTAGAGGGCGGGGAGCCTTCCCCGTCCTCCCCCGCCCACGGCCCACAGCGGCACGATGAGCGGTCGCTGCTGCTACCGGCCCCCAGCGATGGTGAAGAGGAGGCGTCCGAGGAGGAAACTTGCACCGGGCGGGAGGGGCCCCCAGGGGCTTCGTCTCCGCTCGACCCCGGGTCCTCCTGCTCGGGGGGCGACAGCAGCTCGAGTGGCTCGGGGGCCTCGGAGGCCCCCCCGGCCTTGCTTCTCTTCATTGTGTGCCCCGGGCCAGGCGTCAGGGGGATGGGCACCAACACGGGAGACCCCCCCCTCCTCGCCCGGGGAGGGGGCAGCAAATCCCCCCTTGTCCGGGCAGGCGGCGCTTGCGGGGAGGGGGCGGCTTGGGATCGCCCTGCTGCACGGCCTCCATGGCGGGAGAGGCCCCGGCAGCATCCCCCTCCCCCTCCCTGCTCAGGCGGACACAAAGCTGGCGGCGGAAGGAGTAGACATGGCGGAGGGAGGGGTCCCGCAGGCCGAGCGTCAGCGGCACCGCCCCGGACCTGACCTCCCCCAGTAGGTTGGGATGGGGCAGGAGGAGCTCGGTGGGGAGGGAGGGCGGGACGTTGGATGGAACAACACGTTCTGCGGTGGCCTCCAGCGTCTCCACCGCCACGTGTGTCCCGCCCACCGTGAGCCCCCTTTCCAGGGCCCGGTGGGCCGCCTGCTCGGCCCGCAGGAAGAACCCGGCCTTGCCGTACATCCGCGAGGCGGCTACGATGGCCGAGGGGCCGACAGCCCCGCCCATCGCACGGGTGCCCGCCTCAATGGTCATGGTAGGGGGGGCATAGCACTTCACCCCCAGCTGCCGCGTGAGCAGGCGGGAGGGCGAGGGCACCGCGGGGGCAGCGGAGCGACGGGAGGCTGCCGCCCCCACATAATGTCTTGTCCGCCCTGCCCCCAGCACAGTGGAGGATGCCCCCGAGGTGCAGGCCAGAGGGGTGGGAGGACAGGAGGCTGGGCCTGCAGCCCTGGATGGTCCCAGTCCCACCTCAGGCAGAGGGGTGGGGGACAGGAGGCCGGGCCTGCAACCCTGGATGGTCCCACTCCCACCTCAGGCAGAGGGCTGGGAGGACAGGAGACTGGGCCTGCAGCCCTGGATGGTCCCACTCCCACCTCAGGCAGAGGGGTGGGAGGACAGGAGGCTGGGCCTGCAGCCCTGGATAGTCCCACTCCCACCTCAGACAGAGGGGTGGGAGGACAGGAGGCTGGGCCTGCAGCCCTGGATGGTCCCAGCCCCACCTCAGGCAGAGGGGTGGGAGGACAGGAGGCCGCGCCTGCAACCCTGGATGGTCCCAGTCCCACCTCAGGCAGAGGGGTGAGAGGACAGGAGGCCGGGCCTGCAGCCCTGGATGGTCCCAGTCCCACCTCAGGCAGAGGGGTGGGAGGACAGGAGGCTGGGCCGGCAGCGCTGGATGGGCCCACTCCCACCTCAGGCAGAGGGGTGGGAGGACAGGAGGCCGGGTCTGTAGCCCTGGCTGGTCCCAGTCCCACCTCAGGCAGAGGGGTGGGAGGACAGGAGGCTGGGCCTGCAGCCCTGGATGGCCCCAGTCCCACCTCAGGCAGAGAGGTGGGAGGACAGGTGGCTGGGTCTGCAGCCCTGGATGGTCCCACTCCTACCTCAGGCAGAGGGGTGGGAGGACAGGAGGCTGTGCCTGCAGCCCTGGATGGTCCCACTCCCACCTCAGGAAGAGGGGTGGGAGGACAGGAGGCTGGGCCTGCAGCCCTGGATGGTCCCACTCCCACCTCAGGCAGAGGGGTGGGAGGACAGGAGGCTGGGCCTGTAGCCCTGGATGGTCCCACTCCCACCTCAGGCAGAGAGGTGGGAGGACAGGAGGCCGGGCCTGCAGCCCTGGATAGTCCCACTCCCACCTCAGGCAGAGGGGTGGGAGGACAGGAGGCCGGGCCTGTAGCCCTGGATGGTCCCAGTCCCACCTCAGGCAGAGGGGTGGGAGGACAGGAGGCTGGGCCTGCAGCCCTGGATGGCCCCAGTCTCACCTCAGGCAGAGAGGTGGGAGGACAGGTGGCTGGGTCTGCAGCCCTGGATGGTCCCACTCCTACCTCAGGCAGAGCGGTGGGAGGACAGGAGGCTGTGCCTGCAGCCCTGGATGGTCCCACTCCCACCTCAGGCAGAGGGGTGGGAGGACAGGAGGCCGGGCCTGCAGCCCTGGATAGTCCCACTCCCACCTCAGGCAGAGGGTGGGAGGGCAGGAGACTGGGCCTGCAGCCCTGGATGGTCACAGTCCCATCTCAGGCAGAGGGGTGGGAGGACAGGAGGCCGGGCCTGCAGCCCTGGATGGTCCCACTCCCACCTCAGGCAGAGGGGTGGGAGGACAGGAGGCTGGGCCTGCAGCTCTGGATTGGCCCACTCCCACCTCAGGCAGAGGGGTGGGAGGACAGGAGGCTGGGCCTGCAGCCCTGGATGGTCCCACTCCCACCTCAGGCAGAGGGGTGGGAGGACATGAGGCCGGGCCTGCAGCCCTGGATGGTCTACCTCAGGCAGATGGGTGGGAGGACAGGATGCTGGGCCTGCAGCCCTGGATGGCCCCAGTCCCACCTCAGGCAGAGAGGTGGGAGGACAGGAGGCTGGGTCTGCAGCCCTGGATGGTCCCACTCCCACCTCAGGCAGATGGGTGGGAGGACAGGAGGCTGGGCCTGCAACCCTGGATGGTCCCACTCCCACCTCAAGCAGAGGGATGGGAGGACAGGAGGCTGGGCCTGCAGCCTGGATGGTCCCAGTCCCACCTCAGGCAGAGGGGTGGGAGGACAGGATGCCGGGCCTGCAGCCCTGGATGGTCCCACCTCAGGCAGATGGATAGGAGGAGGGAAGGCTGGGCCTGCAGCCCTGGATGGTCCCACTCCCACCTCAGGCAGAGGGGTGGGAGGACAGGAGGCCGGGCCTGCAGCCCTGGATGGTCCCACACCCACCTCAGGCTGAGGGGTGGGAGGACAGGAGGCTGGGCCTGCAGCCCTGGATGGTCCCACTCCCACCTCAGGCAGAGGGGTGATCAAACCGTAATCTTTATCAATGATGACAAGGCAGAAACAGTGCAAGTTTAAACTGGACAGATATTTCACAGCTGGATTCACACAATACAGACAGCAATGTCTCGTAGATTGTGGAAGTGCCACAAATGTTGTCAAATGCAGGACGTGGGGTCCCTCAATGTTTCAATCTTGCTGAGAAACTGTCAGCCCACAGGGACAACATTTCTGTTTAATAGGACTGATGGGCAAGTTAAAATAGTTCCGTTTCAAAGTTTAAAATAACCAGTCATTTTTCTGTGCAGCTTTCGGAATCTGTCAGTGGAATTTACTTCACACAGGCAAGTTTAACAAGTGTATGGGGAACTGATTAGAAGTTTTGATGGAGATATTCCTGCATTATGGAAATGTGTGAGATCTATTTAGGGTTGGGAAATGGATTGAGGATCAAAGGAAGCAGTTGTTTTTTAACTACATTAGACTGAGAGCCTTGAAGATTCACAACTTCCATGTGCTGTGAGAAAGGATTGATTAACCAAGGCCTATTATTCAAATACTTCAGACAAGTGAATAACCTACAGGAACATTGAATATACAGACAGAGACAAGCAGACACCTGTAATCGGAGCTTAAACTTCAGGTTTAAATGTGAAGGGCTGAAATAAACAAGAGTCCACCCTGGGATTCGGTGCAATTTAAGTTCTGCTTTTCCAAAAAATAAAAATAACTATCTGCAATGAAAAATTCCTTGGACAGGACAGAGGGATTTTGACTCTGTATTTAAGCCCAGACAGTATTTGTGTTGTGAGTGTTTGATGGGCAGTGTAGATGGAGCTTTACTCTGAAACACTGGAATTCAGTCTCAGGGCTGATTTAATCAAAATGCTTCAGAATAATAATTGATATTGTACATCTCGTGTGTGTCTCAGTGTCAGCTCTGAAACATGTACAGCACAATCTCATCCTGTTTCTGTGTCTCTCTCTCTGAAATTAGCTGGTCCATTTCCTAAATTACCACCTTTCAAAAGGGCTCCATTGCCTGTGAAGCAGTTTGTGATACCCAAAGGTTATGAAAAGTGCTTTAGAAAAGTCTGTCCCCAAGCTGCTGTGAGGATGTTCAGAGTCAGTGTGTGTCTTGGGTCACACACAGGCCAGATACACCTCTCCAAGTTAAAGGTGGAGAATGGATCTCGCTCCATTTGAAAGATGTACTGACGCAGCCTGTCTGAGTTTGAGTATCTGTGTTTCTGTACACGTGTGTGTGTGTTGGGGGGGGGTATGTGTGGCATTCTTTACGCGGCACTGGAAGTTACACGGTAGCACAGTGGTTAGCACTGCGGCCTCACAGCTCCAGAGCCCCAGGTTCGAATCCCGGCTTGGATCGCAGTCTGTGCGGAGTCTGCACGTTATCCCCTTGTCCGCGTGGGTTTCTCCCGGGTGCTCCAGTTTCCCCCCTGACGTCCCGAAGGACGTGCTGTTTGGTGAATTGGACATTATGTATTCTCCCTCAGTGTACCCGAACAGGCGCCAGAGTTTGGAGACTAGGGACTTTTCTCAGTAACTTCATTGCAGTGTGTGACTGTGTGCCTGTGTGTGTGTGTGTGTGTGTGTGTGTGTGTGCCTGTGTGTGTGTGTGTGCCTGTGTGTGTGTGTGTGTGTGTGTCTGTGTGTGTCTGTGTGTGTGTGTGTGTGCCTGTGTGTGCCTGTGTGTGCCTGTGTGTGCCTGTGTGTGCCTGTGTGTGTGTGTGTGTATCTGTGTGTCTCAGTTTGACTTTGTCTAGTACTGATTGAAGATAATGAGATAGAAAGTTTGATAGAAAGTTTGGCAGCATTGTAGGTGTAAACAATAATGGCAGAGACAGTGTGAACCCTGAAGAGAGCGCCATACCTGGGCCCACTCCCCTACCCCGTCGCTGTCACCCCACCTAACCTGCACGTCTTTGGACGGTGGGAGGAAACCGGAGCACCCGGAGGAAGCCCACGCAGACACGGGGAGAACGTCCAGACTCCGCACAGACAGTGACCCAAGCCGGGAATCGAACCTGGGACCCTGTAGTTGTGAGGCAGCAGTGCTAACCACTGTTCAATCCCGGCTCTGGGTCACTGTCCGTGTGGAGTTTGCACATTCTCCCCGTGTCTGCCTGGGTTTCACCCCCACAACCCAAAGATGTGCAGGGCAGGTGGATGGGCCGCGCTAAATTGGCCCTGAATTGGAAAAACTGAACTGGGCTCTGGATTTATTGAAAAAATCTTTTTATTGCCATTTCCACAATTCTGTGCATTGCGGCTTGTTTACATTTCTCGGAGAGTGAAAGGGCTTTCTCTTACGTTTCTATAGTTACAAACTGTTGCCGTTCAGTTCGGCGTGTCTGCCCCCCCAACCCCCCTTTCCCTAACCCTTCCCCTCTCTCCCCCGCAGACCCTCCGTGATGCCCTTCCTGGCTGACCTGGTGTGTGACCCCCTGCTCCTTGTTTACCCCCTTACCCCCCCTTTCTTTTCTCCCTCCATCGGTTTCAGCCGTGTTCTTTCAGTGGATTGGGGGGGGGCCCTCTCCATCCCTCTAGGTGGGGGGGGGGGGGTTCACCCCTCTCCATCTATCTCGGTGGGGTGGGGGTTCCCCCCTCTCCATCCCTCTCGGTGGGGGGTCCCCCCTCTCCATCTCTCTCGGTGGGGGGTCCCCCCTCTCCATCACTCTCGGTGGGGGGTCCCCCCTCTCCATCTCTCTCGGTGGGGGGGTTCCCCCCTCTCCATCTCTCTCGGTGGGGGGGGGGCTCCCCCCTCTCCATCTCTCTCGGTGGGGGGGGGGGGTTCCCCCCTCTCCATCCCTCTCGGTAGGGGGTCCCCCCTCTCCATCTCTCTCGGTGGGGGGTCCCCCCTCTCCATCTCTCTCGGTGGGGGGGTTCCCCCCTCTCCATCTCTCTCGGTGGGGGGGGGGGGGCTCCCCCCTCTCCATCTCTCTCGGTGGGGGGGGGGGGGGGTTCCCCCCTCTCCATCCCTCTCGGTAGGGGGTCCCCCCTCTCCATCTCTCTCGGTGGGGGGTCCCCCCTCTCTATCACTCTCGGTGGGGGGGGGGGGGGGTGTTCCCCCCTCTCCATCTCTCTCATAGAACATTACAACGCAGTACAGGCCCTTCGGCCCTCGATGCGCCGACCTGTGAAACCACTCTAAAGCCCATCTACACTATTCCCTTTTCGTCCATATGTCTATCCAATGACCATTTGAATGTCCTTAGTGTTGGCGAGTCCACTACTGTTGCAGGCAGGGCTTTCCACGCCCTTACTACTCTCTGAGTAAAGAACGTACCTCTGAAATCTGTCCTATATCTATCTCCCCTCAATTTAAAGCTATGTCCCCTCGTGCTAGACATCACCATCCGATGAAAAAGGCTCTCACTGTCCACCCTATCCAATCCTCTGATCATCTTGTATGCCTCAATTAAGTCACCTCTTAACCCTCTTCTCTCTAACGAAAACAGCCTCAAGTCCCTCAGCCTTTCCTCATAAGATCTTCCCTCCATACCAGGCAACATTCTGGTAAATCTCCTCTGCACCCTTTCCAATGCTTCCACATCCTTCCTATTATGCGGCGACCAGAATTGCACGCAATACTCCAAATGCGGCCGCACCAGAGTTTTGTACAGCTGCAACATGACCTCATGGCTCCGAAACTCAGGCACTCTACCAATAAAAGCTAACACACCGTACACCTTCTTAACAACCCTCTCAACCTGAGTGGCAACTTTCAGGGATCTATGTACATGGACACCGAGATCTCTCTGCTCATCCACACTGTCAAGAATCTTACCATTAGCCCAGTACTCTGTCTTCCTGTTATTCCTTCCTAAATGAATCACCTCACACTTTTCTGCATTAAACTCCATTTGCCACCTCTCAGCCCAGCTCTGCAGCGTATCTATGTCCCTCTGTAACTTGTAACATCCATCCGCACTGTCCACAACTCCACCGACTTTAGTGTCATCTGCAAATTTACTCACCCATCCTTCTACGCCCTCCTCCAGGTCATTTATAAAAATGACAAACAGCAGTGGCCCCAAAACAGATCCGTGTGGTACACCACTAGTAACTGGACTCCAGTCTGAACATTTCCCATCAACCACCACCCTTTGTCTTCTTCCAGCTAGCCAATTTCTGATCCAAACTGCTAAATCTCCCTGAATCCCATGCTTCCGTATTTTCTGCAGTAGCCTACCGTGGGGAACCTTGACAAACGCTTTACTGAAATCCATATGCACCACATCAACAGCTTTACCCTCATCCACCTTTTCTCACCTTCTCAAAGAACTCTATATGGTTTGTGAGGCACAACCTACCCTTCACGAAACCGTGTTGACTATGTCTAATCAAATTATTCCTTTCCAGATGATTATACACCCTATCTCTTATAAACCTTTCCACGATTTTGCCCACAACAGAAGTAAGGCTCACTGGTCTATATTTACCGGGGTTGTCTCTACTCCCCTTCTTGAATAAGGGGACAACATTTGCTATCCTCCAGTCTTCTGGCACTATTCCTTTTGACAAAGATGACTTAAAGATCAAAGCCAAAGGCTCTGTAATCTCCCTAGCTTCCCAGAGAATCCTAGGATAAATCGATCCGGCCCAGGGGACTTATCTATTTTCACCCTTTCCAGAATAGTTAACACCTCCTCCTGATGAATCTCAAGCCCTTCTAGTCTAGTAGCCTGAATCTCAGTATTCTCCTCGTCAACATTGTCTTTTTCCTGTGTGAATAGTGATGAAAAATATTCATATAGCACCTCTACTATCTCCTCGGACTCCAAGCACAACTTCCCACTACTGTCCTTGACTGGCCCTACTCTTACCCTAGTCATTCTTTTATTCCTGACATATCTATAGAAAGCTTTAGGGTTATCCTTGATCCTACCTGCCAAAGACTTCTCATGTCCCCTCCTGGCTCTTCTTAGCTCTCTCTTTAGGTCCTTCCTAGCTAACTTGCAACTCTCGTGCGCCCTTACTGAACCTTCATGTCTCATCTTTACATACGCCTCCTTCCTTCTTCCTCTAGACAAGTGTTTCAACTGCCTTAGTAAACCACGGTTCCCTTGCTCGACCAATTCCTCCCTGCCTGACAGGTACATACTTATCAAGGACACGCAGTAGCTGTTCCTTGAACAAGCTCCACATTTCCATTGTTCCCATCCCCTGCAGTTTTCCTCTCCGTCTCGGTAGGGGTGGGGGGGGGGGAAGGGTCCCCCCTCTCCATCTCTCTCAGTGGGTGGGGGGTTCCCGCCTCTCCATCTCTATCGGTGGGGGGGTTCCCCCCTCTCCATCTCTCTCGGTGGGGGAGTCCCCCCTCTCCATCTCTCTCGGTGGGGGGTCCCCCCTCTCCATCTCTCTCGTTCGGGGAGTCCCCCCTCTCCATCTCTCTCGGTGGGGGCAGGGTTCCCCCCTCTCCATCTCTCTCGGTGGAGGGGGGACCCCCTCTGCATCTCTCTCGGCGGGGGGGGGGGGTCCACCCTCCCATCTCCCTCGGTGGAGAGGGAGTTCCCCCCTCTCCATCTCTCTCGGTGGGTGGGGGGTTCCCGCCTCTCCATCTCTCTCGGTGGGGAGGTCCCCCCACTCCATCTCTCTCGCTGGGGGAGTCCCCCCTCTCCATCTCTCTCGGTGGGGGGTCCCCCTCTCCATCTCTCTCGGTGGGGGGGGGGCGGGAACGCCCTCTCCATCTCTCTCGGCGGGGGGGGGGTCCACCCACTCCATCTCTCTCGGTGGAGGGGGAGTTCTCCCCTCTCCATCTCTCTCGGTGGGGGCAGGGCTCCCCCCTCTCCATCTCTCTCGGTGGGGGGGGGACACCTCTCCATCTCTCTCGGCGGGGGAGAGGGGGTCCACCCTCTCCATCTCTCTCCGTGGAGGGGCATTTCCCCCCTCTCCATCTCTCCCGGTGGGAGGGGGGGTTCCACCCTCTCCATCTTTCTCTCGGTGGGGGGGGGTTCCCCCTTCTCTATCTCGCTTTGTGGGGGGTCTCCTTCTCCATCTCTCTCGGTGGGGGAAGGCGGGGTTCCACCCACTCCATCTCTCTCTGTGGGGGCCAGTTTACATCAGTTCGCGGTAGCCATTAGTATGTCAGTTCACAATGGCCATTGTATGTCAGTTCACGGTGGCCATTTTATGTCGGTTCACGGGAGCCATTTTATGTCTGTTTACAATAGCCATTTTATGTCAGTTAACAATGGACAGTTCATGTCAGTTCACGGTGGCCATTTTATGTCAGTTCACGGGGGCCTTTTTATGTCAGTTCACAATGGCCATTTCATGTCAGTTCACAATGGCCATTTTATGTCAGTTCACAATGGCCATTTTATGTCAATTTGCAATGGACAGTTTATGTCGGTTCACGGGGGCCATTTTATCTCAATTCACGGTGGCCATTTTATGTCAGCTCACGGTGGCCATTTTATGTCAGTTCACAGTGGCCATTTTATGTCAGTTCACAATGGCCATTTTATGTCACTTCACAATGGACAGTTTATGTAAGATAACGGGGGCCATTTTATGTCAGGTCGCAATGGCCATTGTATGTCAGTTCAGAATGGACAGTTTATGTCAGTTCACGGGGGCCTTTTAATGTCAGGTCGCAAAGGCCATTGTATGTCAGTTCACAAAGGACAGTTTATGTCAGTTCACTGGGGCCTTTTTATGTCAGGTCGCAATGGCCATTTTACAACACTGAGGGAGCACCCGATAACCAATTACAACACTGAGGGGGCACCCGAGTCAATTACAACACTGAAGGGGCATCCGATAACCAATTACAACACTGAGGGAGCACAATTATTAATTACAACACTGAGAGGGCACCCAATACCCAATTACAACACTGAGGGAGCACCCGATACCCAATTACAACACTGAGGGAGCACCCGATACTCAATTACAACACTGAGGGAGCACCCGATACTCAATTACAACACTGAGGGAGCACCCGATACCCAATTAGAACACTGAGGGGGGAACCGATACCCAATTACAACACTGAGGGAGCACCCAATACCCAATTACAACACTGAGGGAGCACCCGATAGCCAATTGCAACACAGAGGGAGCACCCAATACCCAATTACAACACTGAGGGAGCGCCCGATACCCAATTACAACACTGAGGGAGCACCCACTACCCAAATACAACACTGAGGGAGCACCCAAAAACCAATTACAACACTGAGGGAGCACCCGAAAACCAATTACAACACTGAGGGAGCACCCGATAACCAATTACAACACTGAGGGAGCAGCCTGTCCCCAATTACAATACTGAGGGAGCACCCGAAAATCAATTACAACACTGAGGGAGCACCCATTACCCAATTACAACACTGAGGGAGCACCCAAAATCCAATTACAACACTGAGGGAGAACCCGAAAACCAATTACAACACTGAGAGAGCACCCGATACCCAATTACAACACTGAGGCAGCAGCCTGTACCCAATTACAACACTGAGGGAGCACCCAATAACCAATTACAACACTGAGGGATCACACAAAAAACTATTACAACACTGAGGGGGCACCCAAAACACAATTACAACACTGAGGGAGCACCTGATACCCAATTACAACACTGAGGGGGCACCCGATACCCAATTACAACACTGAGGCAGCAGCCTGTACCCAATTACAACACTGAGGGAGCACCCAATAACCAATTACAACACTGAGGGATCACACAAAAAACTATTACAACACTGAGGGGGCACCCAATACACAATTACAACACTGAGGGAGCACCTGATACCCAATTACAACACTGAGGGAGCACCCGATAGCCAATTACAACACTGAGGGAGCACCCGATACCCAATTACAACACTGAGGGGGCACCCGATACCAAATTACAACACTGAGGGAGCACCTCAAAACCAATTACAACACTGAGGGAGCACCCCATAACCAATTACAACACTGAGGGAGCACCCGATACCCAATTACAGCACTGAGGGATCACACAAAAAACAATTACAACACTGAGGGAGCACCCAATACACAATTACAACACTGAGGGAGCACCTGATACCCAATTACAACACTGAGGGAGCACCCGATAGCCAATTACAACACTGAGGGGACATCCGATACCCAATTACAACACTGAGGGAGCGCCCAACACAATTCCAACACTGAGGGAGCACCCGATACCCAATTACAACACTGAGGGAGCACCCAATACCCAATTACAACACTGAGGGAGCACCCAACACAATTCCAACACTGAGGGAGCACCCGATACCCAATTACAACACTGAGGGAGCACCGGAAAACCAATTACAACACTGAGGGGGCATCCGATACCAAATTACAACACTGAGGGAGCACCCGATAACCAATTACAACACTGAGGGAGCACCCGATACTCAATTACAACACTGAGGGAGCACCCGATACCCAATTACAACACTGAGGGAGCGCCCAAAAACCAATTACAACACTGAGGGAGCAGCCTATACCCAATTACAGCACTGAGGGAGCACCCGATAGCCAATTACAACACTGAGGGGGCATCCGATACCCAATTACAACACTGACAGAGCACCCGATAGCCAATTACAACACTGAGGGAGCACCCGATACTCAATTACAACACTGACAGAGCACCCGATAACCAATTACAACACTGAGGGAGCACCCGATACACAATTACAACACTGAGGGAGCACCCAAAAACCAATTACAACACTGAGGGGGCATCCGATACCAATTACAACACTGAGGGAGCACCCAATACCCAATTAAAACACTGAGGGAGCACCCGATACCCAATTACAACACTGAGGGAGCACCCAATACTCAATTACAACACTGACAGAGCACCCGATAACCAATTACAACACTGAGGGGGCACCCGATTACCAATTACAACACTGAAGGGGCATCCGATAACCAATTACAACACTGAGGGAGCACCCGATAACCAATTACAACACTGAGGGGGCACCCGAGTCAATTACAACACTGAAGGGGCATCCGATAACCAATTACAACACTGAGGGAGCACAATTATTAATTACAACACTGAGAGGGCACCCAATACCCAATTACAACACTGAGGGAGCACCCAATACCCAATTACAACACTGAGGGAGCACCCGATACTCAATTACAACACTGAGGGAGCACCCGATACTCAATTACAACACTGAGGGAGCACCCGATACTCAATTACAACACTGAGGGAGCACCCGATACCCAATTACAACACTGAGGGAGCACCCGATACTCAATTACAACACTGACAGAGCACCCGATAACCAATTACAACACTGAGGGGGCACCCGATAACCAATTACAACACTGAGGGAGCACCCGATACCCAATTACAACACTGAGGGAGCACCCGATACTCAATTACAACACTGACAGAGCACCCGATAACCAATTACAACACTGAGGGGGCACCCGATAACCAATTACAACACTGATGGGGCATCCGATAACCAATTACAACACTGAGGGAGCACCCGATACCCAATTACAACACTGAGCGAGCACCCGATAACCAATTACAACACTGAGGGGGCATCCGATACCCAATTACAACATTCAGGGAGCACCCGATACCCAATTACAACACTGAGCGAGCACCCGATACCCAATTACAACACTGAGGGAGCACCTGATACTCAATTACAACACTGACAGAGCACCCGATAACCAATTACAACACTGAGGGTGCACCCGATAACCAATTACAACACTGAGGGAGCACCCAATACCCAATTACAACACTGAGGGGGCACCCGATAACCAATTGCAACACTGAGGGGGCATCCGATACCCAATTACAACACTGAGGGAGCACCCGATACCCAATTACAACACTGAGCGAGCACAATTATTAATTACAGCACTGATGGGGCACCCGCTAACCTATTAAAACACCGATATATCACCTGCTACTCAATCACTGCACAGATGGAGCATCTTTACATCATTACAACAATGTGGGACGAGAGAATTTTACTGTCAAATATGTCTCCCGAGCCACTGGCTCCAGGATTGCTGCTGTTTCCTCATTCAGTATTAATACGGACACTTCCCCTTCCATCAGTCACCTCTCCCTCTCTCCCAAACACTTGGGAGTCTGTATATTCCATGGTACAGTGGCAGTGCACAGTCAGACCCCACAAACACCCAAGAACATTTACGTCTCTCCAAACAAACTACCCCCTCTTACTCCACTTCAATATGTCCCTCATCCTCGCACAGCAGGACCCCCCCCCCACACACACACACACACACATACTCCAGTGTGGGATCGGCCGGATTTGAAAAAAATAAGTGTTTGAGGTGAGAATTGCCGCAGTTGTTGTGCGAGGAATGTGGGGCGGGGTCTAGGGGGGCAAGAACCCTCCCATCCGTGGGCATCAGTCCCATTTGTTCAGCACGGCCTCCCTCTGCCACGCTGACTATTCCTGATCAAAGCTCGCCTCTCCCAAGTGGAGATTGATTCTACAGCCCCACCGCCCCACGTCAATATTTCCCTCCGCCTCACACAGCAAGATCCCACACTGGAGACCGTCAGATCCTGTGTCTTTATCCCCTCCCCCTCCCTTGACCCACCAACCAATGTCCACCTCTGCTTTGCTGTCTCTGGATACCCCCTCCCACGCCATTGCCTCACTGGCTGTCTTTCACCCACGCAGCCTCCACATTCCCCCTCCCCCCCCAGTGTGGACACTGTCGCCGTGCGAGGAATATGGGGTGGGTTGTGTGGGCACAAGGAGGGGGGAGGACGCTGGACCCTGACTCTACCCCCCAGCCACGACTCTTGTCGCTCTCTCCTCTCCCTCTGGCCTTGCACTGTCCCCTATCTCCGTCCTAATTGCACAATCAGATCCAATCACCCCTCCAGTCAGTGTACATGAGCAATGAAGGCAATTCTACACAGCAAGATCCCACTGGCAGTACCACGATGGTGCAGGACACCCCTCCCACACTCTCTGTGCCTCTCCCCCACCCCTCCAGATCCCCATCACATCCCCAGCCTTCAACTTCCACACTTACCTCTGCCTCCATCTCTCTCTTTCTCTCTCATTCCATTTCTCTCCCTCTCTCTCATTTCATTTCTCTCCCTCCCTCTCTCTCATTTCATTTCTCTCCCTCCCTCTCTCTCATTTCATTGCTCTCTCTCTCTCTATCCCTCTCTGAGCTGGATCTGCACAGAATCAGACCGTACAGAACTGGCCCTTCCACCCACCAAGCCTGGAGAGACAAGTGTAAATACTCTAATCTGCTCCAATCCCTCTGCCCAGCACTAGGCCCAGAGCCTTGAATGTTACCACACGTTGGGTGTCGCAACCGCCCAATTCTCTCCAACAGAGAGAGATCTGGAAGGGCAGAGAGACAAGAACATTCTACACTCAGAAACTCAGTAAAGTGAATTGAAATGGTCCCTGGCCTTTTACATGTAAATGTGACATGACTGACACCAAGACATAGGCCCTGTTCTGATTGACAATTTAAGCCCCCTTCCAGTCACAGCCTTTTACATTCCAGGCCCTTGTCAGCGCTCGATCGAAATGTCCTTCGAAATGTTCATGTCTTATCATTCTGAATAAAGTCCCGCCACACGGGACATGTTTCAATGTTTAACATTCCACAATCACATCCCAAACCCTCTCCAGTCAATGAATCGATTACAGTCGCAATGAAGGCAGTTCCGCACAGCAAGGTCCCAGTAACAGCCCCACGGCAGCGGTGGACACCTGTAGAAGCCAGGTATTTCGAATACAACTAGTATAGGTAAAAGATAGCTGTTTAAGCATAAATATTGAGCCCTAGTTTTAAATACCCATTTATACAGCATAATTCACTTTTACTGAAGTCCGTTGTTCTGGCAAATGCATATTTTCAAAGTCAGTGTGACATTAAAACAGCACAGTTGCAAGACAATTTGACACTGCTTGTGCTAATTGTCAAGGACAAGGACTGAATACCACAGCAACATGAAGGCACCATTGTTCAGAATGCAGATAACAGCTAGTCTAAAACCAGTCTATTGCTGGTAAAGATTAGCAGAATATCACATTCCATAACATGTAGACATGAAACAATTAAAAAGCTGATGTTGCACATTGAAGATGGACGGCGTGCCATCAAATCAAATGTGTTTGAGTCTAACCCAAACCAATTCGGATTATATTGGGCTGTGATTAGATGACTTAAGACAGATATGAAAGTGTATAACTGAAAAGTTTCCGCCCGCCATTTTAGTATTGTCTTTAGTGTGTTGTCTTTTGGTGTTGTCTGTCCTTAATTTCTGTCTTTGATTCTGTCAGAGATGTCTTTTGTGTGTTGTCTTTTAGTGTTGTCTGTCCTTAATTTCTGTCTTTGATTCTGTCAGTTTGTCTTTCTGTAGGTTTAGTCAGTTTTGTCCTTAATAGTCTCTGTTTGAGATGTCTTTTGGGGGTTCTGTCAGTCTGTGTCAGTGATGGAGTGCACTTTTGACTTTGAGTTTGAGTTTAGCTGAAGATTAGCTCTCTCTCTCTTTTCATGTTTCATTGCCAGACTTTGACCGTTTAAAAGTTACTTTCGAGCTGTCTGCCTAAACAAAAAAGATAATGTCTGTAATTCTCTGCAAGCTTCAAATTGTCTACGAATTGCCTTTTAAATGACTTTCAAATTGTAATCAAGCGACTACAAATAAAACAATTATTTTTGGCACCTGAGAAATTCCTTACCTGAAGTTTCTGCTGAGTCCCAGTATTCGC